>NC_041393.1:153186790-153246036 GCF_002162155.2 Triticum dicoccoides | reverse complement strand
CACCGAGGTAGCTCCTCCTACCTCCCTCCTCCTCCCTCCCCATCCTTCCCATATGTTCCCTCCTTCCTCCCACTCCTCCCTCCCTCCTTCCTGCCCCTCCTCCCTCCCTTCTCTATGTTCTTGTAGAATGTAGGTAGTTTAAATGTAGATTTTAGAATCTAGACATTGTAGAATGTAGGTTCTGTAATAGAATAACTTTTTAGCCTATTTTAGGTGTTTTGAATAGAATAGGAAATTTTAGGTCTTTTGATTAGAAATTTTAGTAATGAAAATTTTTAGTTGGTAGAATTTGAAAAAATGTTCTGTACTTGTTATATTGTGAACTTAGGGCATATTTTTAGGATTTAGTAAAAGAAATAGTAATAGTGGATGATGATGTAGATGTTTTAGGTATAGAACATTTTGAATAGATGATGATGTAGATTTTTTAGTACAACTAGTTTATTTAGTGTTGCTCAAGAATTGCTCATATGATGTAGATATAAACATGTATATCTAGTGTTGCTCAAATAGGATATGTGCTTCCCCAAGTGACCATGTTTGTAGGTAACAGCTCCGAGTGGCCTATGTTTTGCCGGAGTGTTGATTAATTTCCGTTCCGAAAAAATTCACGCGCTCGATATGTCCTTTTTTAGCAAAGGTCATGCCGAATTTTTCCTCTGAAGTGGATTGTTAATCCTTTTCTTATATTGCTTTAGGAAAATGGCGACACCACCACCACCACCACCACCACCATGTCGACTATGCAAGTCAAGATGCGCCAGCAGCCTTGCAACTGACATGTTGTTCGGCATCTACTTCCAGCCAAGTTTTCTTCCTGCAGCGGTAGCAAAATATATGAAACTTGTAACAACTATTTTGTTTTTAGTGTTATTCGCATTAATGCATTGTGTATATTATCATTGTGTATACACAGATCGTACCATGCAGTGTGAGGTTGGAATTCAACAAGCTGACCGAAGACACTGTGACCTTTGAGGCTCCTGGGAGCCCCTACACTATGGAGGTCGAGAAAGGACGAAATATGTCACAGATCAGAGGATATGGATGGAACCGTTTCATCTCCCACATGGGTATCACTGGTGGTGAGTTGATCAACTTCTTGTTCAGAGCAGAAAGACCCAAGCTGGCCATAATTTATCTCAACACGGATGAAGATGATGAGGACCCACTTGATGAAGCCATCTATACTCAAAGAGTAAGGTTGAGCGAGGACAAGGTGTGCAACCTATGGGGCATAATTCCGCCACGTGCTGACTTTGTCGGGGTGCCATTCGTGACCCGCCTGACAAGTACCATGGTTGATCGGCATGTTGTGGTATGTTATACTTAGTGTACAATCCGATTACATGCTTACTTAGTAGAATTCAAGCTTAGTAGAAATGTAGTACTCCCTCCGTCCGAAAATACTTGTCATCAAAATGGACAAAAAGGGATGTATCTAGAACTAAAATACATCTTGATACATCCCCTTTTATTCATTTTGATGACAAGTATTTCCGGACGGAGGGAGTACTGTTTTTGATAGTGTAGAAACCTATACGTAGTAGAAATATATTTGCAAGAGTATGTGTGAGGCTACTTATTAATTGACATGTTTTTCTTATTCAGAAATTGCCAAAGAGCCTAGCTATGAGTTGTGGTATCGAGCCTGATGAACAAGGCTCTGCTGGAATACGCCTTACCGCAAGGGGCTCCGTCACCACCAGTGCGTACGGCATGGACACTGACGGTCGCACAAACCTCAGCTTGGTTGGGTGGAAGAACTTCCTCGTTGGCAAGAATCTTCGTGTTGGACAGGCCATCCTAATTACTATCAGGAATACCCACCGCCATGGCTTTGCTACCTCTTAAGCATGTGTTGGTTTTTCCCTTGAAGAGGAAAGGGTGATGCGGCAAAGTAGAGTAAGTATTTCCCTTAGTTTTTGAGAACCAAGGTATCAATCCAGTAGGAGGCTCCTCAAAAGTCCCTCGCACCTACACAAACAAACAAGAAGCTCGCAACCAACGCGATAAAGGGGTTGTCAATCCCTTCACGGTAACTTGCGAAAGTGAGATCTGATAGAGATTATAAGATAAGATAAATATTTTTGGTATTTTTATGATATAGATTGGAAAATAAAAGATGCAAATAAAAGTAGATGGAAAACTTATATGATAAAAGATAGACCCGGGGGCCATAGGTTTCACTAGTGGCTTCTCTCAATATAGCATAAGTATTACGGTGGGTGAACAAATTATTGTCGAGCAATTGATAGAAAAGCGCATAGTTATGAGATTATATAGGCATGGTCATGTATATAGGCATCACGTCCGTGGCAAGTAGATCGAAATGATTCTGCATCTACTACTATTACTCCACACATCGAACGACTCCTGCCTGCATCTAGAGTATTAAGTTCATAAAGAATAGAGTAACGCATTAAGAAAGATGACATGATGTAGAGGGATAAACTCATGCAATATGATATAAACCCCATCTTTTTATCCTCGATGGAAACAATACAATACGTGCCTTGCTGCCCCTGCTGTCACTGGCAAAGGACACCGCAAGATTGAAACCAAAGCTAAGCACTTCTCCCATTGCAAGAAAGATCAATCTAGTAGGCCAAACCAAACTGATAATTCGAAGAGACTTGCAAAGATAACTTAATCACACATAAAAGAATTCAGAGGAGATTCAAATATTTCTCATAGATAAACTTGATCATAAACCCACAATTCATCGGATCTCGACAAACACACCACATAAAGAGTTACATCGAATAGATCTCTAAGAAGATCGAGGAGAACTTGGTATTGAGATTCAAAGAGAGAGAAGAAGCCATCTAGCTAATAACTATGGACCCGAAGGTCTGCGGTAAACTAATCATAACTTATCGGAGAGGCCTTTGAGATGATGTAGAGGCCCTCCATGGTCGATTCCCCCTCCGGCGGAGCGCCGGCAAAGGCTCCAAGATGGGATCTCGGGGATACAGAAGGTTGCGGCAGTGGAATTAGGTTTTCGTGGTGCTCCCCGATGTTTTTAGGGTACGGGGGTATATATAGGCGAAGGAGGTACGTCGGTGGACACTCGAGGGGCCCATGAGGGTGGGCGGTGCGCCCACCCCCAGGAGGGCGCACTGGGCACCCTCGTGGTCGCCTCGTTTGTTGCTTGACGTCCACTCCAAGTCTCCTGGTTTGCATTTGTTCCAGAAAGATCGCTCCCAAAGGTTTCATCCCGTTTAGACTCCGTTTGATATTCCTTTTCTTCGAAACACTAAAATAGGCAAAAAAACAGCAATTCGGGGTGGGCCTCCGATTAGTAAGTTAGTCCCAAAAATGATATAAAAGTGTAGAGTAAAGCCCATAAACATCCAAAACGGGTAATATAATAGCATGGAACAATCAAAAATTATAGATACGTTGGAGACGTATCAAGAATCCCCAAGCTTAATTCCTGCTCGTCTCGAGTAGGTAAATAATACAAACAGAATTTTTGATGTGGAATGCTACCTATCATAATCCTTAATGTAATTTTCTTTATTGTGGCATGAATGTTCAGATCCAAATGATTCAAAATAAAAGTTCATATTGACATAAGAACAATAATACTTCAAGCATACTAACAAAGCAATCATTCTTCTCAAAATAGCATGGCTAAAGGAAGTTATCCCTACAAAATCATATAGTCTGGCTATGGTCTATCTTCATCACACAAAGTATTTAATCATGAACAACCCCGATAACAAGCCAAGCAATTGTTTCATACTTTAGTATTCTCAAACTTTTTCAACTTTCACGCAATACATGAGCGTGAGCCATGGACATAGCACTATATGTGGAATAGAATGGTGGTTGTGGAGAAGACAAAAAAGGAGAAGATAGTCTCACATCAACTAGGCGTATCAACGGGCTATGGAGATGCCCATTAATAGATATCAATGTGAGTGAGTAGGGATTGCCATGCAACGGATGCACTAGAGCTATAAGTGTATGAAAGCTCAACAAAAGAGACTAAGTGGGTGTGCATCCAACTTGCTTGCTCACGAAGACCTAGGGCATTTTGAGGAAGCCCATCATTGGAATATACAAGCCAAGTTCTATAATGAAAAATTCCCACTAGTATATGAAAGTGACAACATAGGAGAGACTCTATCATGAAGATCATAGTGCTACTTTGAAGCACAAGTGTGGTAAAAAGGATAGTAGCATTGTCCCTTCTCTCTTTTCCTCTCATTTTTTTATTTGGCATTTTTCTTTTTTATTTTCTTTTTTTTGTAAAGTCCGAAGTCTCATCCCGACTTGTGGGGGAATCATAGTCTCCATCATCCTTTCCTCACTTGGGACAATGCTCTAATAATGAATATCATCACACTTTTATTTACTTACAACTCAAGATTACAACTCGATACTTAGAACAAAATATGACTCTATATGAATGCCTCCGGCAGTGTACCGGGATATGCAATGAACCAAGAGTGACATGTATGGAAGAATTATGAAGGTGGCTTTGCCACAAATACGATGTCAACTACATGATCATGCAAAGAGCAATATGACAATGATGATGCGTGTCATAATAAACAGAACGGTGGAAAGTTGCATGGCAATATATCTGGGAATGGCTATGGAAATGCCATAATAGGTAGGTATGGTGGCCGTTTTGAGGAAGGTATATGGTGGGTGTATGGTACCGGCGAAAGTTGCACGGCACAAGAGGGGCTAGCAATGGTGGAAGGGTGAGAGTGTGTATAATCTATGGACTCAACATTAGTCATAAAGAACTCATATACTTATTGCAAAAATCTACAAGTCATCAAAAACAAAGCACTACGTGCATGCTCCTAGGGGGATAGATTGGTAGGAAAAGCCCATCGCTCGTCCCCGACCGCCACTCATAAGGAAGACAATAAATAAATAAATTATGCTCCAACTTCATCACAAAGCGGTTCACCATACGTGCATGCTACGGGAATCACAAACTTCAACACAAGTATTCCTAAAATTAATAATTACCCCACTAGCATGACTCTAATATCACCATCCTCATATCTCAAAACAATTATCAAGCATCAAATTGATCATAGCATCCAATTCACTTTCTATGATAGTTTTTATTATACCCAACTTGGATGCCCATCATTCTAGGACCAATTTTATAACCATAGAAAATACCATGCTATTCTAAAAGAATCTCAAAATAATATAAGTGAATCATGAGAGATCAACAATTTCTACAAAATTAGGCCACCACCGTGCTCTAAAAGATATAAGTGAAGCACTAGAGCAAAAATTATCTGGCTCAAAAGATGTAAGTGAAGCACATAGAGTATTCTAATAAATTCCAAATCATGTGGGTTTCTCCCAAAAGGTGTGTAAAGCAAGTATGATTGTGTTAATCTAAAAAGCAAAGACTAATATCATACAAGACGCTCCAAGCAAAACACATATCATGTGGCTAATAAAAATATAGCTCCAAGTAAAGTTACCGATAGACGAAGACGAAAGAGGGGATGCCTTCTACGGCATCCCCAAACTTAGGCTTTTGGTTATCCTTGAATATCTTGTGGTGCCATGGGCATCCCCAATCTTAGGCTCTTGCCACTCCTTATTCCATAGTCCATCAAATCTTTATCCAAAACTTGAAAACTTCACAACACAAAACACAACCGGAAATCTCATAAGCTCCGTTAGTGCAAGAAAGAAAAACCACCACATAAGGTACTGTAATGAACTCATTATTTATTCATATTCGTGTTAAACCTACTGTATTCCAACTTCTCTATGGTTCATACCCCCCGATACTAGCCATAGATGCATCAAAATAAGCAAACAACACACGAAAAACAGAATCTGTCAAAAACAGAACAGTCTGTAGCAATCTGTAACTTTAGAATACTTCTGGAATCTAAAAATCCTACCAAAATAGGAAGTACTGGGAAATTTGTCTATTGATCTACAGAAAAAAGAATCAACGCAAAATCACGTTTCTGTGAATTAATAAAATTATTTTTGTGCGTATAAAAGTTTCTGTTTTTTAGCAGAATCAAATTAACTATCACCGTAGGTTATCCTATAGGTTCTACTTGGCACAAACACTAATTAAAACATGAAAACACATCTAAACAGAATCTAAATGAAATATTTAGTACTAAACAGAAGCAAAAAGCAAGAAACAAAAATAAAATTGGGTTGCCTCCCAACTAGCGCTATTGTTTAACGCCCCTAACTAGTCATAAAAGCTAGGATAGATCTAAGTAGTGCCCTCTTTGGCATTCTTCTTCAATAGAACACTTATAGCCCATAAGAGTCTCTTCCTTTTTAGTAATGATTAAACTCCTAGGAAAGAAATCAAGAGATTCGTTTGTTGCAAAAGTTTCCTTAATGAAAGAGAAAAAGTTGGGATGAACACTTATTGATTTGAGATCCGCATTTCCTTTACTAGAAGATTCACCCTTATTTTTAGGAACATACATTAATTTGGCAATTTTAGTAGGCAGAGTGGGAGTATCCTTCACGGATGAAAAGGCAGCCCCTAAGTTGGTAATGATATCCTCAAGTTTACCGATTCTTGAAGAATTTTGATCTATTCTTTCGTTAACTATAGGTTCTTTATCCTTAAAACTTTTCAAAGTAGCTCCAACCTTAGATCCAAATTGGGTGATTTGATTATGGATCTTTTTATCCAAATTTTCAATTAACTCAATAGTGGCAACTTTATTTTCAATAATTTCAAGCCTTTGCATCACATGTTCTAGAGTTAAGATAGTTCCATTAACCAAGA
This sequence comes from Triticum dicoccoides, assembly GCF_002162155.2. Classification (NCBI taxonomy): domain Eukaryota; kingdom Viridiplantae; phylum Streptophyta; class Magnoliopsida; order Poales; family Poaceae; genus Triticum; species Triticum dicoccoides. The sequence continues at coordinate 153,239,270 of NC_041393.1, read as the reverse complement.
GAGGTGGTGGACCAAACAAATCTAAAATAGTGTTTAAGCATCAAAAGTGTGGCTACCCAAGAAATTCCCTCAAGTAATGGTATCAAGAATACATCTATACCAAGGAGTAATGCCTACATAAAAATTGCGAAGAAGAACAGAAATAGATTGCTTCCTAGTAGATCTATTTTGAGCATTGCAAATTCTATGCCAAGCATCTTTTAAATTTTCTCCCTCCCTTTGTTTAAAATTAAGAACTTCATGATCGGGAGTATTAACGATGATAGGAGGGCTAGCCATGACAACAAAAATAACCTAACTAACACACAAGCACACAAAAGGCAAGCGAAAGAGAGAGGAGATTGGGAAAGAGAGGGCGAATAAAACGGCAAGGGTGAAGTGGGGTAGAGGAAAACGAGAGGCAAATGGAAAATAATGCGAGGGAGATGAGTTTGCGATGGGTACTTGGTATGTCTTGACTTGAGTGAAGACCTCCCCGGTAACGGCGCCAGAAATACTTCTTGCTACCTCTTGAGCATGCGTTGGTTTTTCCCTTGAAGAGGAAAGGGTGATGCAGCAAAGTAGTGTAAGTATTTCCCTCAGTTTTTGAGAACCAAGGTATCAATCCAGTAGGAGGCTCCTCAAAAGTCCCACGCACCTACACAAACAAACAAGAACCTCGCAACCAACGCGATAAAGGGGTTGTCAATCCCTTCACGGTAACTTGCGAAAGTGAGATCTGATAGAGATTATAAGATAAGATAAATATTTTTGGTATTTTTATGATATAGATTGGAAAATAAAAGATGCAAATAAAAGTAGATGGAAAACTTATATGATAAATGATAGACCCGGGGGCCATAGGTTTCACTAGTGGCTTCTGTCAAGATAGCATAAGTATTATGGTGGGTGAACAAATTACTGTCGAGCAATTGATAGAAAAGCGCATAGTTATGAGATTATCTAGCCATGATCATGTATATAGGCATCACGTCCGTGACAAGTAGATCGAAACGATTCTGCATCTACTACTATTACTCCACACATCGACCGACTCCTGCCTGCATTTAGAGTATTAAGTTCATACAGAACAGAGTAACGCATTAAGAAAGATGACATGATGTAGAGGGATAAACTCATGCAATATGATATAAACCCCATCTTTTTATCCTCGATGGCAACAATACAATACGTGCCTTGTGTTGGGGAACGTTGCATAAAATAAAAAAAATTCCTATGTTCACCAAGAACAATCTAGGAGTTCATCCATCAACGAGAGAGAGGAGTGCATCTACATACCCTTGTAGATTGCGAGCGGAAGCGTTCAAGAGAACGGGGTTGAGGGAGTCGTACTCGTCGTGATCCAAATCACCGGAGATCCTAGCGCTGAACGGACGGCACCTCCGCGTTCAACACACGTACAATCGGTGTGATGTCTCCTCCTTCTTGATCCAGCAAGGGGGAAGGAGAGGTTGATGAAGATCCAGCAGCACGACGGCGTGGTGGTGGATGCAGCAGGGTTCCGGCAGGGCTTCGCCAAGCGTTTGCGGGAGGAGGAGGTGTAGCAAGGCGGGGGAGACGCCAGGTGTCAGGGTGCGGCTGCCCTCCCACCCCCCTATTTATATAGGGACCCCAGGGGGGCGCCGGCCCTAGGAGATGGGATCTCCTAGGGGGGCGGCCAAGCGGGAAACTTGCCCCCCAAGGCAAGTGGAGGCGCCCCCTCCCCTAGGTTCCCAACCCTAGGCGCAGAGGGGGGCCCAGGGGGGCGCACCAGCCCACCAGGGGCTGGTTCCCCTCCCACTTCATCCCATGGGGCCCTCCGGGATGAGTGGCCCCACCCGGTGGACCCCCGGGACCCTTCCGGTGGTCCCGGTACAATACCGGTGACCCCCGAAACTTTCCCGATGGCCGAAACTCGACTTCCCATATATAATCCTTTACCTTCGGACCATTCTGGAACTCCTCGTGACGTCCGGGATCTCATTCGGGACTCCGAACAACTTTTGGTTTGCTGCATACTCATATCTCTACAACCCTAGCGTCACCAAACCTTAAGTGTGTAGACCCTACGGGTTCGGGAGACATGTAGACATGACCGAGACGGCTCTTCGGTTAATAACCAACAGCGGGATCTGGATACCCATGTTGGCTCCCACATGCTCCTCGATGATCTCATCGAATGAACCACGATGTCGAGGATTCAAGCAACCCCGTATACAATTCCCTTTGTCAATCGGTATGTTACTTGCCCGAGACTCGATCATCGGTATCCCAATACCTCCTTCAATCTTGTTACCGGCAAGTCACTTTACTCGTACTGTAATGCATGATCCCGTGACCAGACACTTGGTCACTTTGAGCTCATTATGATGATGCATTACCGAGTGGTCCCGGACATACCTCTCCGTCATACGGAGTGACAAATCCCAGTCTCGATCCGTGTCAACCCAACAGACACTTTCAGAGATACCCGTACTATACCTTTATAGTCACCCAGTTACGTTGTGACGTTTGGTACACCCAAAGCACTCCTACGGTATCCGGGAGTTACACGATCTTCTGGTCTAAGGAGAAGATACTTGACATTGGAAAAGCTCTAGCAAACAAACTACACGATCTTGTGCTATGCTTAGGATTGGGTCTTGTCCATCACATCATTCTCCTAATGATGTGATCCCGTTATCAACGACATCCAATGTCCATAGTCAGGAAACCATGACTATCTGTTGATCAACGAGCTAGTCAACTAGAGGCTCACTAGGGACATATTGTGGTCTATGTATTCACACATGTATTACGATTTCCGGATAACACAATTATAGCATGAATAAAAGACAATTATCATGAACAAGGAAATATAATAATAATCCTTTTATTATTGCCTCTAGGGCATATTTCCAACAGTCTCCCACTTGCACTAGAGTCAATAATCTAGTTACATTGTGATGAATCGAACACCCATAGAGTTCTGGTGTTGATCATGTTTTGCTCGCAGAAGAGGTTTAGTCAACGGATCTGCAACATTCAGATCCGTATGTACTTTGCAAATATCTATGTCTCCATCTTGAACATTTTCACGGATGGAGTTGAAACGACGCTTGATGTGCCTGGTCTTCTTGTGAAACCTGGGCTCCTTAGCAAGGGCAATAGCTCCAGTGTTGTCACAGAAGAGAGTGATCAGCCCTGACGCATTGGGTATGACTCCTAGGTCAGTGATGAACTCCTTCATCCATATTGCTTCATGTGCTGCCTCTGAGGCTGCCATGTACTCCGCTTCACATGTAGATCCCGCCACGACGCTCTGCTTGCAACTGCACCAGCTTACTGCTCCACGATTCAACATATACATGTATCTGGTTCGTGACTTAGAGTCATCCAGATCTGTGTCGAAGCTAGCGTCGATGTAACCCTTTACAACGAGCTCTTCGTCACCTCCATAAACGAGAAACATGTCCTTTGTCCTTTTTAGGTACTTCAGGATATTCTTGACCACTGTCTAGTGTTCCTTGCCGGGATTACTTTGGTACCTTCCTACCAAACTTACAGAAAGGTTTACATCAGGTCTGGTACACAGCATGGCATACATAATAGATCCTATGGCTAAGGCATAGGGGATGACACTCATCTCTTCTTTATCTTTTGCCGTGGTCGGGCATTGAGCCGAGCTCAATCTCACACCTTGCAATACAGGCAAGAACCCTTTCTTGGACTGATCCATATTGAACTTCTTCAATATCTTATCAAGGTATGTGCTTTGTGAAAGACCTATGAGGCGTCTCGATCTATCCCTATAGATTTTGATGCCTAATATGTAAGCAGCTTCTCCAAGGTCCTTCATTGAAAAACACTTATTCAAGTAGGCCTTAATGCTGTCCAAAAGTTCTATATCATTTCCCATCAAAAGTATGTCATCTACATATAATATGAGAAATGCTACAGAGCTCCCACTCACTTTCTTGTAAACGCAGGCTTCTCCATAAGTCTGCATAAACCCAAACGCTTTGATCATCTCATCAAAGCGAATGTTCCAACTCCGAGATGCTTGCACCAGCCCATACATGGATCGCTGGAGCTTGCATACCTTTTTAGCATTCTCAGGGTCGAAAAAACCTTCCGGCTGCATCATATACAGTTCTTCCTTAAGGTGACCGTTAAGGAATGCCGTTTTGACGTCCATTTGCCATATCTCATAATCATAGTATGGCAATTGCTAACATGATCCGGACGGACTTCAGCTTCGCTACGGGAGAGAATGTCTCATCGTAGTCAATGCCTTGAACTTTTCGATAACCCTTAGCAACAAGTCGAGCTTTATAAATGGTAACATTACCATCCGCGTCCGTCTTCTTCTTAAAGATCCATTTGTTTTCTATCGCTCGCCGATCATCAGGCAAGTCTGTCAAAGTCCATACTTCGTTTTCATACATGGATCCTATCTCAGATTGCATGGATTCAAGCCATTTGTTGGAATCTGGGCCCGCCATTGCTTCTTCATAGTTCGAAGTTTCACCGTTGTCTAACAACATAATTTCCAAGACAGGGTTACCGTACCACTCTGGCGCGGAATGTGTCCTTGTGGACCTTCGAAGTTTAGTAGGAGCTTGATCTGAAGTATCTTGATCATCAACATTAACTTCCTCTCTTGTCGGTGCTGGCACCACAGGAACATCTTCCTGAGTTGCACTACTTACCGTTTCAAGAGGTAGTACTTCATCAAGCTCTACTTTCCTCCCACTTAATTCTTTCGAGAGAAACTCCTTCTCCAGAAAGGACCTGTTCTTGGCAACAAAGATCTTGCCTTCGAATCTTAAGTAGAAAGTATACCCTATGGTTTCCTTAGGGTATCCTATGAATACGCATTTTTCCGACTTGGGTTCGAGCTTCTCAGGTTGAAGTTTCTTGACATAAGCATCACATCCCCAAACTTTTAGAAACGACAGCTTAGGTTTCTTACCAAACCATAATTCATACGGTGTCGTCTCAACGTATTTAGAAGGTGCCCTATTTAAAGTGAATGTAGCTATCTCTAGAGCGTATCCCCAAAATGATAGTGATAAATCGGTAAGAGACATCATAGACCGCACCATATCCAATAGAGTGCGATTACAACGTTCGGACACACCATTACGCTGAGGTGTTCCAGGCGGCGTGAGTTGTGAAACGATTCCACATTTCCTTAAGTGCGTATCAAATTCGTGACTTAAATATTCTCCTCCACGATCTAATCGTAAGAACTTTATCTTTCGGTCACGTTGATTCTCTACCTCATTCTGAAATTCCTTGAACTTTTCAAAGGTCTCAGACTTGTGTTTCATCAAGTAGACATACCCATATCTACTCAAGTCATCAGTGAGAGTGAGAACTTAACGATATCCTTCGCGAGCCTCAACACTCATTGGACCGCACACATCTGTATGTATGATTTCCAATAAGTTGGTTGCTCGCTCCATTGTTCCGGAGAATGGAGTCTTGGTCATTTTGCCCATGAGGCATGGTTCGCATGTGTCAAATGATTCATAATCGAGAGACTCTAAAAGTCCATCAGCATGGAGCTTCTTCATGCGCTTGACACCAATGTGACCAAGGCGGCAGTGCCACAAGTATGTGGGACTATCGTTATCAACTTTACATCTTTTGGTATTCACACTATGAATATGTGTAACATTACGCTCGAGATTCATTGAGAATAAACCATTCACCAGCGGGGCATGACCATAAAACATATCTCTCATATAAATAGAACAACCATTATTCTCGGATTTAAATGAGTAGCCATCTCGAATTAAACGAGATCCTGATACAATGTTCATGCTCAAAGTTGGTACTAAATAACAATTATTGAGGTTTAAAACTAATCCCGTAGGTAAATGTAGAGGTAGCGTGCCGACGGCGATCACATCGACCTTGGAACCATTCCCGACGCGCATCATCACCTCGTCCTTCGCCAGTCTCCGCTTATTCCGCAGCTCCTGCTGTGAGTTACAAATATGAGCAACGGCACCGGTATCAAATACCCAGGAGTTACTACAAGTACTGGTAAGGTACACATCAATTACATGTATATCACATATACCTTTAGTGTTGCCGGCCTTCTTGTCCGCTAAGTATTTGGGGCAGTTCCGCTTCCAGTGACCCTTCCCTTTGCAATAAAAGCACTCAGTCTCAGGCTTGGGTCCATTCTTTGACTTCTTCCCGGCAACTGGCTTACCGGGTGCGGCAACATCCTTGTCGTCCTTCTTGAAGTTCTTTTTACCCTTGCCCTTCTTGAACTTAGTGGCTTTATTGACCATCAACACTTGATGTTCCTTTTGATTTCTACCTGTGCTGACTTCAGCATTGAAAATACTTCAGGAATAGTTTTCACCATCCCCTGCATATTGTAGTTCATCACAAAGCTCTTGTAGCTCGGTGGGAGCGACTGAAGGATTCTGTCAATGACCGCCTCATCCGGGAGGTTAGTGTCCAGCTGGGACAGGCGGTTGTGCAACCCAGACATTTTGAGTATGTGCTCACTGACAGAACTATTTTCCTCCATATTACAACTATAGAACTTGTCGAAGACTTCATATCTCTCGACCCGGGCGTGAGCTTGGAAAACCATTTTTAGCTCTTCGAACATCTCATATGCTCCGTGTTGCTCAAAACGCTTTTGGAGCCCCGGTTCTAAGCTGTAAAGCATGCCGCACTGAACGAGGGAGTAATCATCAGCACGTGACTGCCAAGCATTCATAACTTCTTGGTTCTCTGGGATGGGTGCTTCACCTAGCGGTCCTTCTAGGACATATGCTTTCTTGGCACCTATGAGGATGATCCTCAGGTTCCGGACCCAGTCCGTATAGTTGTTGCCATCATCTTTCAGCTTGGTTTTCTCTAGGAACGCGTTGAAGTTCATGTTGACATGAGCGTTGGCCATTTGATCTACAAGACATTTTTGCAAAGATTTTAGACTAAGTTCATGATAATTAAGTTCATCTAATCAAACTATTTAATGAACTCCCACTCAGATTTGACATCCCTCTAGTCATCTAAGTGTTACATGATCCGAGTCGACTAGGCCATGTCCGATCATCACGTGAGACGGACTAGTCATCATTGGTGAACATCTCCATGTTGATCGTATCTTCCATATGACTCATGTTCGACCTTTCGGTCTCTGTGTTCCGAGGCCATGTCTGTACATGCTAGGCTCGTCAAGTTGACCTAAGTGTTTTTGCATGTGTAGAACTGTCTTACACCCGTTGTATGTGAACGTAGGAATCTATCACACCCGATCATCACGTGGTGCTTCGAAATGACGAACTTTAGCAACGGCGCACAGTTAGGGGGAACACTTTCTTGAAATTATTATGAGGGATCATCTTATTTACTATCGTCGTTCTAAGTAAACAAGATGCAAAAACATGATAAACATCACATGCAATCAAATAGTAGTGACATGATATGGCCAATATCATATAGCTCCTTTGATCTCCATCTTCAGGGCTCCATGATCATCTTCGTCACCGGCAAGACACCATGATCTCCATCATCATGATATCCATCATCGTGTCTCCATGAAGTTGCTCGCCAACTATTGCTTCTACTACTATAGCAAACGGTTTAGCAATAAAGTAAAGTAATTACATGGCGTTAAATCATTGACACGCAGGTCATACAATAATTAAGACAACTCCTATGGCTCCTGCCGGTTGTCATACTCATCGACATGCAAGTCGTGATTCCTATTACAAGAACATGATCTCATACATCACAATATATCATTCATCATTCATCACAACTTTTGGCCATATCACATCACAAAGAAATTGCTGCAAAAACAAGTTAGACGTCCTCTAATTGTTGTTGCATCTTTTACGTGGCTGCAATAGGGTTCTAGAAAGAACGTTTTCTTACCTACGAAAAAGCCACAACGTGATTTGTCAACTTCTACTTACCCTTCATAAGAACCCTTTTCATCGAATCCGCTCCAACTAAAGTGGGAGAGACACACACCCGCTAGCCACCTTATGCAACTAGTGCATGTCAGTCGGTGGAACCTGTCTCACGTAAGTGTACGTGTAAGGTCGGTCCGGGCCGCTTCATCCCACAATACCGCTGAAGCAAAATAAGACTAGTAGTGGCAAGAAAGTTGACAACATCTATGCCCACAACAAATTTGTGTTCTACTCGTGCAAAGAGAACTACGCATAGACCTAGCACTGATACCACTGTTGGGGAACGTTGCATAAAATAAAAAAAATCCTACGTTCACCAAGAACAATCTAGGAGTTCATCCAGCAACGAGAGAGAGGAATGCATCTACATACCCTTGTAGATCGCGAGCGGAAGCGTTCAAGAGAACGGGGTTGAGGGAGTCGTACTCGTCGTGATCCAAATCACCGGAGATCCTAGCGCCGAACGGACGGCACCTCCGCGTTCAACACACGTACGGTCAGCGTGACGTCTCCTCCTTCTTGATCCAGCAAGGGGGACGGAGAGGTTGATGAAGATCCAGCAGCACGACGGCGTGGTGGTGGATGCAGCAGGGTTTCGGCAGGGCTTCGCCAAGCGTTTGCGGGAGGAGGAGGTGTAGCAAGGGGGGAGGGAGGCGCCAGGTGTCAGGGTGCGGCTGCCCTCCCCCCCCCCTCTTTATATAGGGACCCCAGGGGAGGCACCGGCCCTAGGAGATGGGATCTCCTAGGGGGCAGCGGCCAAGGGGGAAACTTGCCCCCCAAGGCAAGTAGAGGCGCCCCTCCCCTAGGATTCCCAACCCTAGGCACGGAGGGGGGCCCGGGGGGGCGCAACAGCCCACCAAGGGCTGGTTCCCCTCCCACTTCAGCCCATGGGGCCCTCCGGGATGGGTGGCCCCACCCGGTGGACCCTCGGGACCCTTCCGGTGGTCCCGGTACAATACCGGTGACCCCCGAAACTTTCCCGATGGTCGAAACTCGACTTCCCATATATAATTCTTTACCTCCAGACCATTCCGGAACTCCTCGTGACGTCCGGGATCTCATCCGGGACTCCGAACAACTTTTGGTTTGCTGCATACTCATATCTCTACAACCCTAGCGTCACCGAACCTTAAGTGTGTAGACCCTATGGGTTCGGGAGACATGTAGACATGACCGAGATGGCTCTTCGGTCAATAACCAACAGCGGGATCTAGATACCCATGTTGGCTCCCACATGCTCCTTGATGATCTCATCGGATGAACCATGATGTCGAGGATTCAAGCAACCCCGTATACAAATCCCTTTGTTAATCGGTATGTTACTTGCCCGAGACTCGATCGTCGGTATCCCAATACCTCGTTCAATCTCGTTACCGGCAAGTCACTTTACTCGTACCGTAATGCATGATCCCATGACCAGACACTTGGTCACTTTGAGCTCATTATGATGATGCATTACCGAGTGGGCCCAGAGATACCTCCCCGTCATACAGAGTGACAAATCCCAGTCTCGATCCGTGTCAACCCAACAGACACTTTCGGAGATACTCGTAGTATACCTTTATAGTCACCCAGTTACGTTGTGACGTTTGGTACACCCAAAGCACTCCTACGGTATCCGGGAGTTACACGATCTCATGGTCTAAGGAGAAGATACTTGACATTGGAAAAGCTCTAGCAAACGAACTACACGATCTTGTGCTATGCTTAGGATTGGGTCTTGTCCATCACATCATTCTCCTAATGATGTGATCCCGTTATCAACGACATCCAATGTCCATAGTCAGGAAACCATGACTATCTGTTGATCAACGAGCTAGTCAACTAGAGGCTCACTAGGGACATATTGTGGTCTATGTATTCACATGTGTATTACGATTTCTGGATAACACAATTATAGCATGAATAAAAGACAATTATCATGAACAAGGAAATATAATAATAATCCTTTTATTATTGCCTCTAGGGCATATTTCCAACACCTTGTTGCCCCTGCTGTCACTGGGAAAGGACACCGCAAGATTGAACCCAAAGCTAAGCACTTCTCCCATTGCAAGAAAGATCAATCTAGTAGGCCAAACCAAACTGATAATTTGAAGAGACTTGCAAAGATAACTTAATCACACATAAAAGAATTCAGAGGAGATTCAAATATTTCTCATAGATAAACTTGATCATAAACCCACAATTCATCGGATCTCGACAAACACACCGCAAAAAGAGTTACATCGAATAGATCTCCAAGAAGATCGAGGAGAACTTGGTATTGAGATTCAAAGAGAGAGAAGAAGCCATCTAGCTGATAACTATGGACCCGAAGGTCTGCGGTAAACTACTCACAACTCATCGGAGAGGCCTTCGAGATGATGTAGAGGCCCTCCATGGTCGATTCCCCCTCTGGCGGAGCACCGGCGAAGGCTCCAAGATGGGATCTCGCGGATACAGAAGATTGCGGCGGTGTAATTAGGTTTTTGTGGTGCTCCCCGATGTTTTCAGGGTACGAGAGTATATATAGGCGAAGGAGGTACGTCAGTGGACGCTCGAGGGGCCCACGAGGGTTGGGGCGCGCCCACCCCCAGGGGGCACGCTGGGCACCCTTGTGGCCGCCTCGTTTGTTGTTTGACGTCCACTCCAAGTCTCCTGGTTTGCATTTGTTCCAAAAAGATCGCTCCCGAAGGTTTCATCCCGTTTGGACTTTGTTTGATATTCCTTTTCTTCGAAACACTGAAATAGGCAAAAAAACAGCAATTCGGGTTGGGCCTCCGGTTAGTAGGTTAGTCCCAAAAATGATATAAAAGTGTAGAGTAAAGCCCATAAACATCCAAAACTGGTAATATAATAGCATGGAACAATCAAAAATTATAGATATGTTGGAGACGTATCATGCTTGAGGATGATGGTCGTCGTCGATATCATCTAGAACTACATATGTGTGTTGCTGTGTGACTACCCCTAGTAGACTGCTATATGTTGCATGACTACCTAGTACTGCTTATCATATATGCTCCTGTATGAACCATGTATGTGTGTGAGGATGCATGTTGACTATATATGAGTACCTATAATGCTTAATGATATTGTATGACTATTGTATGACTATATGGTATTGTGGTTAATGATATTGTTATCTGGTATATGTGAAATTGCAGTTTATTGAAACGAGTTACTGTTCTAGATCAATAGGAAGCAGGGAAAAAATATTGAAAGATACAACAGTAGCGCGGGCAAAGAAAAGCGCTATAGCTACTTATTAGTAGCGCATGTTAGAAAACCTCTACTGATACAGTCAATACTAGTAGCGCGTGTACATAGAGCTCGACTATTATCTGTTAGCTGTAGTGCCTTATTAGTAGCGCGGTCACCCACGCTACTGATAGCGTTAAAACGCGCGCTACTACTAGGGTTTTCCCTAGTAGTGTAATGGTGTGTCCGGACGTCGTAACCGCACTTTATTGGATATGGTGCGATCTATGATGTCTCTTACCGATTTACCATTATTGTTTGGGGGTTATGCATTAGAGACAGTTGCATTCACTTTAAACAGGGCACCGTCAAAATCCGTTGAGACGACACCGTATCAACTGTGGTTTGGTAGCAAACCCTGTCGTTTCTTAAAGTTTGGGGATGCGATGCTTATGTCAAAAGGCTTCAGCCCGATAAGCTCGAACCCAAATCGGAGAAACGTGTCTTCATAGGATACCCTAAGGAAACAATTAGGTACACTTTCTACCACAAGTCCGGAGGCAAGATTTTTTTTTCTAAGAACGGAACCTTTCTAGAGAAGAAGTTTCTCTTGAAAGAAGTGAGTGGGAGGAAAGTAGAACTTGATAGGGTAATTGTACCTACTCTCAATTTGGAAGGTATCTCATCCGAGAAATCAGTTCCCGTGATGCCTACACCAACTAGAGAGGAAACTAATGATAAAGATCATGAACCTACAGATCAAGTTGCTACAAAACCTCGTAGGTCTAGCAGAGCACGGTCCGCACCAGAGTTATACGGTAATCCTGTTCTGGAATTCATGTTACTTGACCATGATGAACCTACGAACTATGAAGAAGCTATGATGAGCCCAGATTCCGATAAAATGGCTTGAGGCCATGAAATCTGACATAGGATCCATGTATGAGAACAAAGTGTGGACTTTGGTGGATCTGCCCGATGATCGGCGACCCATGGAGAATAAATGGATCTTCAAGAAGAAGACTGACGCTGATGATAATGTTACTGTCTATAAAGCTCGACTTGTTGCAAACGGTTTTCTACAAGTTCAAGGAGTTGACTACGATGAGACGTTCTCACCCGTAGCGATGCTTAAGTCTTTCCGAATCATGTTAGCAATTGCCACAGTCTATGATTATGAAATCTGGCAAATGGATGTCAAAACTGCATTCCTTAATGGATTTGTTAAAGAAGAGTTGTATATGATGCAACCAGAAGGTTTTGTCGATCCTAAAGGTGCTAACAAAGTGTGCAAGCTCCAACGATCCATTTATGGACTGGTGCAAGCATATCGGAGTTCGAGTATACAATTTGATGAGGTGATCAAAGCATATGGTTTTATACAGACTTTTGGAGAAGCCTGTATTTACAAGAAAGTGAGTTGGAGCTCTATAGCATTTCTAATATTATATGTGGGTGACATATTGTTGATTGGGATATAGAATTTCTGGATAGCATAAAAGGATACTTGAACAAGAGTTTTCCAATGAAAGACCTCGGTGAAGCTGCTTACATATTGGGCATCAAGATCTATAGAGATAGATCAAGATGCTTGATAGGACTTTCACAAAGCACATACCTTGATAAAGTTTTGAAGAAGTTCAAAATGGATCAGTCAAAGAAAGGGTTCTTGCATGTGTTACAAAGTGTGAAGTTGAGTCAGACTCAATGCCCGACCACTTCAGAAGATAGAGATAAAATGAAAGTCATTCCCTATGCCTCAGCCATAGGTTCTATCATGTATGCTATGTTGTGTACCAGACCTGATGTGTGCCTTGCTATAAGTTTAGCAGGGAGGTACCAAAGTAATCCAGGAGTGGATCACTGGACAGCGGTCAAGAACATCCTGAAGTGCCTGAAAAGGACTAGGGATATGTTTCTTGTTTATGGAGGTGACAAAGAGCTTGTCGTAAATGTTTACGTCGACGCTAGCTTTGACACTGATCCGGATGACTCTCAGTCACAATCCATATACGTATTTTTATTGAATGGTGGAGCTGTCAGTTGGTGCAGTTCCAAGCAAAGTGTCGTGGCGAGATCTGCGTGTGAAGCGGAGTACATAGCTGCTTCGGAAGCAGCAAATGAAGGAGTTTGGATGAAGGAGTTCATATCCGATCTAGATGTAATACCTGGTGCATCGGGTCCAATGAAAATCTTTTGTGACAATACTGGAGCTATTGCCTTGGCAAAGGAATCCAAATTTCACAAAAAGACCAAACACATCAAGAGACGCTTCAACTCCATCCGAGATTTGGTCAACGAGGGAGACATAGAGATTTGCAAAATACATACGGATCTGAATGTTGCAGACCCGTTGACTAAGCCTCTTCCACGAGAAAAACATGATCAGCACCAAGACTCCGTGTTAGATTCATTACAATGTAATCTAGATTATTGACTCTAGTGCAAGTGGAAGTCTGAAGGAAATATGCCCTAGAGGCAATAATAAAGTTGTTATTTTATATTTCCTTATTCATGATAAATGTTTATTATTCATGCTAGAATTGTATTAATCGAAAACTTGATACATGTGTGAATACATGGACAAAACTACATGTCCCTAGTATGCCTCTACTAGACTAGCTCGTTGATCAAAGATGGTTAACTTTCCTAGCCATGGACATGAGTTGTCATTTGATAATGGGATCACATCATTAGTGGAATGATGTGATGGACAAGACCCATCTGTTAGCTTAGTATAATGATCGCTCAGTTTTATTGCTACTGTTTTTTTCGTGTCAAATATATATTCCTCCGACTATGAGATTATGCAACTCCCGGACATCGAAGGAATGCCTTGTGTGCTATCAAACGTCACAACATAACTGGGTGATTATAAAGATGCTCTACAGGTATCTCCGAAGGTGTTTGTTGGGTTGGCATAGATCGAGATTAGGATTTGTCACTCCGAGTATCGGAGAGGTATCTCTGGGCCCTCTCGGTTATGCACATCATAAGAAACCTTGCAAGCAATGTGACAAATGAGTTAGTTGCAGGATGATGCATTACAGAATGAGTAAAGAGACTTGTCGGTAATGAGATTGAACTAGGTATGAAGATACCGACGATCGAATCTCGGGCGAGTAACATACCGATGAAAAAGGGAATAACTATATTGACATCGCGGTTCGACCGATAAAGATATTCGTAGAATATGTCGCAACCAATATGAGCATCCAGGTTCCGCTATTGGTTATTGACCAGAGAGGTGTCTCGGTCATGTCTACATAGTTCTCGAACCCATAGGGTCCGCACGCTTAACGTTCGATGACGATTGGTATTATATGAGTTATGTGTTTTGGTGACCGAAGGTTGTTCGGAGTCCCGGATGAGATCACGGACAAGACGAGGAGTCTCTAAATGGTTGAGAGGTAAAGATTGATATATTGGAAGGTTATATTCGGACACCAGAATGGTTTCGGGAAGTTTCGGATGTTTTTCGGAGTACCGGGAGGTTACTGGAACCCCCTAGGGAAGTAATGGGCCAACATGGGCCATAGGGGAGAGAGAGGGGGGCCCACAAGGGGTGGCACCCCCCCCCCCCGCATGGGCTGTCCGAATTGGACAATGGGAAGGGGGCGCGGCCCCCCTTTTCTTTCCTCCTCTCCCTCTCCTTCCCCCTTTCCACCTCCATGAGAAGGGAAAAAGAGGGGGCAAATCCTACTAGGAGTGGAGTCCTAGTAGGACTCCCCCCTTGGCGCGCCCCCTTGGTGGCCGGCCTCCTCCTCTCCTCCTTTATATACGGGGCGGGGGCACCCCAAAGACACACCAATTGTTTAGCCGTGTGCGGTGCTCCCCTCCACCGTTTACTCCTTCAGTCATATCGTTGTAGTGCTTAGGCGAAGCCCTGTGTGGATCATCACCAACACCGTCATCACGCCGTCGTGCTAATGGAACTCATCGACTCCATCGACACTCTGTTGGATCAAGAGTTTGAGGGACGTCATCGAGCTGAACGTGTGCAGAACTCGGAGGTGTCGTACGTTCGGTACTCGATCGGTTGATTCGAGAAGACGTTCGACTACATCAACCGCGTTAAGTTAACGCTTCCACTTTCGGTCTACGAGGGTACGTGGACACACTCTCCCCTCTCGTTGCTATGCATCTCCTAGATAGATCTTGCGTGAGCGTAGGAAATTTTTTGAAATTGCATGCTATGTTTCCCAGCAGGCAAGCGGTGGTCGGCCATGTCACTGAGAGCCCATTGACCATCCTTGCGTGCAAATGTTTTCAAAATGATTCAGCGCGATTAACTACCTAATTAATTAACTAATTACACAATCATTAACTGCCTACCTAATTCTCTGCATGCCTAATTAACTGCCTACCAAATAAATTAGTTATTTGTCCAATTTGGAAAAAATTCCTACTTCTAATTATCTATAGGTATATCTAACTCTATGCCTAATTAATTAATTGCATTAACAACCCGGTTTCCAAATTGATTTGGTGCAAAAAAAATCTATTTAAATGGACCTAATTAATTGCACATGTATTATCCATCTAGCTAATTAATTACATTAATGGTTTGATTTCCAAATTGATTCAGCGCTTGATTTCCAAATTATTTTTGCATTAATGGCTTCTACGAACGATGACTACGTAAATATTCCCTTGGATAATCTAGATATTGCACATTTTACGCACCTTTTGCAGTGATTCATTTCTGCAAGGCCTACCGAGTATTGTTGGACAAATTTCCTTAACGATTTTTTCATGTTTGAATAGGAACACTTGATTTGAGAATGTAGTATGCCTGACTCTCTATATGACTAACAAAAACTTTATATGACTACATCCACGAACGCTTGTACATGGCGGTCCGACGACCCGCCTGCAACAACAGAGGAGGGAGTGTGCAAGTAAGAAAAAACAACAAGGAGGGGTGATAGTGGGAGGTGAAGCCGAAAATAAATCTAAAAACAAAATAAACCGTGTGTGCTGGCCTGCCAACTTCCCATCAACAGTAGAGATATATGTGATTGGGTAAGATAAGAAAATATATGTGATTTCGTAAGATAAAAAAAAGATATTATCTCTATTCCTAAAGATAACTCTTTCTAGAGATTCCACTACGAACTACATACAGAGTAAAATGAGTGAATCTACAATCTAAATGATATCTATATACATCTGTATGTAGTCCGCATTGAAATCTCTAAAAATACTTATATTTAGGAACAAAGGAAGTATGCTATTTTTGTTGTATTAGGAAAGTTCTGATTGTAGTTTAATAGTAGAGATAATGATAACACTTGATGACCCACAAGTATAGGGAATCAATTGTAGTCCTTTCGATAAGTAAAAGTGTCGAAACCAACGAGGAGCAGAAGGATATGACAAGCGATTTTCAGCAAGGTATTCTCTTCAAGTGTTGTAAGTAATAGTTATAGATAGTTTTGTAGCAAGATAATTCGTGACGGGTAACAAGTAACAATGGTAGCAAAGGTGCAGCAAAGTGGATCAATCCTTTTTATAGCAAAGGACGAGCTAGAAAATTCTCTTATATAAAGCAAAGCGCTCTCGAGGACACATGGGAATTGTCGTCTAGTCATGTTCATCATGTTTAGTTGATTCACGTTCGCTAATTCGATAATTTGATATGTGGGTGGATTGGTGCTTGGGTGATGTTCTTACTTGAACGAGCAACCCACATATGTCTCGCAAGCATCTGTAACTACAAAAAGAGAATTAATATAAATCTAACCATAGCATGAAACATATGAATCCAAATCAGCCCCTTACGGAATAACGCATAAATTTCGATTTAACCTTCCGTCACTCTAGCAACCCACCATCTACTTATTACACCACAATGCCTTCACTTAGGGCCAAGTATGATGAAGTCGACGTTCACCTGACGCCACTAAAAGAAGCAACAACATACTCCCTTCGTTCCTAAATATTTGTCTTTCTAGAGATTTCAACAAGTGACTACATACGGAGCAAAATGAGTGAATCTACACTCTAAAATATGTCTATATACATCTGTATGTGATAGTCCATCTGAAATCTCTAAAAAGACAAATATTTAGGAACGAAGGGAGTATATATCATCAAAAGATCGAACGAATACCAACTTCATGATTACTTATAACAAGACTTCTCCCATGTCCTCAAGAACAAAAGTAACTACTCACAAATCATATTCATGTTCAAGATCAGAGGGGTATTGAATATCATTAAGGATCTTAACATATAATCTTCCACCAAATAAACCAACTAGTATCAACTACAAGATGTAATTAACACTACTAGCAACCAATAGGTAACAATCTGAGGTTTTGGGACAAAGATTGAATACAAGGCATGAACTAGGGTTTGAGATGCGATGGTGCTGGTGAATATGTTGATAAAGATTGGTCCTCCCACGATGAGAGGATCGTTGGTGATGTCGATAGCTTCGATTTCCCCGGCGGAATCGCTCCGCCGGAGAGCAAAAGTGCTCCTGCCAAGGTTTCGCCTCGAGACGGCAGCGCTTCCTCCTGAAAGTCCTCTTCTTTTTTTCCTAGGGAAAATGGCTTCATATAGCAAAAGATGGGCAACGGAGGCCTACCCGAGGGCCTACAAGCTCGGGGGCGCTCCTAGGGGCTAGGGCGCGACCCCGAGACTTATGGCCTCCTTGTGGGTCCCCTCCTGGTGTTTCTTTCGCCAATATTTTTTACATATTCCAAAGCAATTCTCCATAAATTTTCATGTCATTTGGAGTTGTGCATAATAGCTATCTCTGTTGTAGCCTTTTCAGGTCCAGAATTCCAGCTGCCGGCAATTTCCCTCTTCATGTGAAATTTGCAAAATAAAAGAGAAAAGGCATAATAATTGCATCATAAAGTGAAATAGTAATCCAAAATACAATAAATAATAGTAGGAAAACATGATGCAAAATGGACATATCAACACTGTAGCATATTAAGGAATATCTTATTTTGTTTTGAAAGGTTATCGAGAAAAATCATATGACTGTCTTTTAGGAAGGTGATCTCACATATATTTTGAGATTTCTGAATTCTTAATTAACTATTATTTATGTAATGATTACCTACCAAAGCAAGCATGAAACAAGATCTTCCGTTTAATGGGATGGAGAAAATAAACCAGTAGGAGGGGTGGTGGGACGTGAGGCGAAAAAAATAGACAAAAATAAACTAGTGAGGAGAAGCTACCAACTTCCCATTTAGGAGTATAGATTTTGTAAAACAAGAAAAAAGATATGTTATTTTTGTTGCATTAGGAAAGTTGTGATTGTAGTTTAATAGTAGAGACAATAATAACAATAAATTGTAGCATATTGAGGAATATCTTATTTTGTTTTGGAAGGTAATTGAGAAAAATCTTATGTCTATCTTTTAGGAAGGTGAAATCATATATATATTGTGATTTCTAAATTCTTAATTAACTATTATTTACGTAATGATTACCTGCCAAATCAAGCACGAAACAAGATCTTCCGCTGTAATGGGATTTAGTTTTTTAATGGGATGGGGAAAATAAACTAGTGGGAAGTGTGGTGGAAGGTGAGGCGAAAAAAAAGACAAAAATAAACTAGTGAGAACTGAGGAGAAGCTATCAACACGCCCTTTAGGAATAGAGATGTTCAAGTAGTACTATTCATTTTGAATAAATTGTGGGGAAATTTTATTTTTTAATTAATCCACTTAAATCATAATTAGCACTCTCTCCTATCCATATTAACTGTCATCGATTTAGTACCGTTTAATATGGAGAGGAGGGAGTATTAAAGTTGCACTATTTTGACGCTTGTTTATGCACACAGTATGGAAGAGTGCAATTTTTTTTCTAATTTGTGTTCAATTGTTATATTCTAATTGCCGCATAATAGAAAAGAGTTTGAAAATAATATAAGTATTTAAACCACTCCCACAAACCATTCTTCCTAAGAAAGATGTGTTATCCTCAGTTTTTGTACTAAAATCACTCAACAACAATCCCTGGGGAAAAAAAATCGACTGGCCCTTCACAAATTGACTGAAACTAAAACAAGTTTCAGTCACTATTTTTCACCTTTCCTCTTCTGTTCTTTCCTGTGCCTTGGATGTTCATCGGATGCCTTAGAATTGAAGTGACTGAAGCAACACAAAATTTCACGTACCTGACGCACAGGTGCTCCCGAACAAGATGGATGCAGTAGTTACCAACGCCTTGGAGCTATAGGTCCGGTCCAAACCTCCCGCTTCAGTTCTTTCACCTCACCTCACCTCACCTTCCTCTCCCTTGCCGACCGACGTCGATCCCAATGCTGCTAGCGCCAATTTATTTGCTGTCCATTACCACGCTACGCACAGCTGCTGGAGTAATATGAGTAGTAATTTCCGGCCACGCGCCCTATTTAATCACAGGGCCCCTCCGGAACAATCGACCAACAAAAGGAATTGCTTGCTAGCCTCGCCGCAGTCGCCCTGCGCGTGCGCGCGCGTCTCCTCTACCGAACCGTCCGCCGTCGTCGCCGTCGCTGTACATATACCTGTCAAACCATCCTGTCCCTTCCTCTAGGTACCTCCTCCTTCTTGGTACGGTGAGCTAGCTGTACCGCCACCGCGTCGCAGCATGGCGCCAGGGCTACGGTTCCCGCCGGCGTTCGCCCTCCTGCACCTCGCGGTCACGCTGCTCGCCGTGCTGCCTCGCCACGTTGTGCCGGACCTGGCCGGCGACCGCGACGCGCTGCTCGCCCTGCGCGCCGCCGTGGGAAACCATCTCAAGTGGGACCAGTCGGTGTCCCCGTGCCAGGGGTGGCAAGGCGTCAGCTGCAGCCCCGGCCCCAACCAGCGCGTCGTCGAGCTGCGGCTAGTTGCCAAGAGCCTGAGCGGGCAGATCCCGGTCGGCACGGTGGGCAACCTCACCGCTCTGCAGACGCTGTCGCTCCGGTTTAACGCCATCTCCGGCCCCATCCCGGCGGACATCGGCGGCTGCACCCAGCTCCGGTGGCTGTACCTCAAGGGGAACCGATTCGAGGGCGACATACCGGAGAGCTTCTTCTCGCTGGCATTGCTCAAGAAGACCGACCTATCCGAGAATCGCCTCACCGGCGGCGTGTCCTCAGAGTTCAACAAGCTCGGGAACCTCGCCACGTTGAACCTCGAGGGCAATAACCTTAACGGCGCGCTGCCGAGCGGCCTTGACCTCCCGAAGCTCACGCAATTCAACGTGTCCTACAACGGCCAGATCGATGGCCCCGTGCCCGCGTCACTCGCCGGGCTGCCCGCGAGCGCCTTCCTCGGGACGGCGCTTTGCGGCGGCCCTCTCGCTGCTTGCCCCAACTCCGACTCCGAGGCCCACAAGAGTCGCAAGCTAACCCTTGGCGTCATCGTCGGCATCATCATCGCTGCGTTGGTCGTTCTCATCATCATCCTTTCAATCTGCGTTCTCATCTTCAGCCGGCGGCGGCGGGCGGCGGCCGGAAGGTCCACCGAGGCCGCGGCCGACGTGCACGAGGGCACGGAGCCTATAACGGTGACCGTGGCAATGACGGGCAGGGACGCCGTGAAGCGGTCGCACTCCCCGCCGGGTTCGCCATTGATCGGCGACGGCAAGAAGCTGGTGTTCCTGGGCAGCGCGCCGGAGAGACCCTATGACCTGGAGACAATGCTGCGGGCGTCCGCCGAGGTGCTCGGCAAGGGCGTCCACGGAACGACGTACCGTGCAACGCTCGACGGCGGGGAGCCCGTCCTCGCCATCAAACGCCTCCGCGATGTGCACCTCCCCGAGCGCGAGTTCCGGGACAGGGTGGTCGCCCTCGGCGCTCTCCGCCACGACAACCTGCCGGGTCTCCGCGCCTACTTCTACAGCAAGGAGGAGAAGCTCCTCGTCTTCGACTTCGTCGGCGCCGGCAGCCTCTCCTCCCTTCTCCACGGTTCGTCGTTCGATCACACGCACCTGAGCTTCGCATTCTTCCGACCCCGCGTCCATGGCCGGCATGTTTAGAACTTTAGATTCCCTTGTCTCTCGCAGGCAGCGGGGCGGAGCGCCTCGACTTCACGACACGCGCACGCATCGCGCTGGCGGCGGCGCGCGGCGTGGCGTTCATCCACGGCGGAGGGCCCAAGGCGTCGCACGGCAGCATCAAGGCATCCAACGTCGTTGTCAGCGGGAAGCGCGACAGCGCGTACATGGCCGACTACGGCCTGGCCCAGCTCGTCGGCACCGCGGGGCTGCCGAAGCGGGGCACGGGGTACCGCGCCCCGGAGGTGACCGACGCGCGCGTCGTGTCGCAGAAGGCCGACGTGTACAGCTTCGGCGTGGTGGTGCTGGAGCTGCTCACCGGGCGCGCGCCGACGCACGCGCTCCCGGACGGCGGCGCCGGCGGCAGCGGCGTGGACCTCGCGCGGTGGGTGCGGTCGGTGGTGCAGGAGGAGTGGACGTCCGAGGTGTTCGACTCCGTCATCGGCAGCGAGCCGCGCGTGGAGGAGGAGATGATGCGGCTGCTGCAGCTCGGGATGGAGTGTACCGAGCAGCACCCCGACCGGCGCCCGACCATGGCCGAGGTGGAGGCGAGGATCGAGCGCATCGTCGAGGACGCGAGCCGGAGGGCCGACTTCAGCAGCACCGACGGCAGCCGGAGCGTGTCCGCATGAGCATCACCGCCCATATTCTTTTTCAAGGTCTATAAGGTCTTCTTTGGATTGGAGGATTTTCACAGGATTTTCACGGGATATCAATCCTCAGGATTATTTCCTATGAAACGCATTTGGATCAAAGGATTGGGCCATTAAAATTCCTCAGGATTGGATCTCCAAGGTGTTGTTTCCAAAGGAATTTACACATGAGGTCCGACCTCTGGAAAAAATTCATAGGATTGGCTATGTCATGGCAATCAAATCCTCCATTTTTCCTATTCCTTTGTTTTGCAAATCCTGTGATCCAAAGAAGAGAGTTTTTTGAAATGAAACGATTAGGCTTATATTTGTTACTGTACTTGTTGTTCTACAATAATAAAGGCGCTTTCATTTGACTCATAAGCTAGGATACAACCGCAAGGGTTTGCATAACTATGATGCACACAGCCGCCGCAAACACACACCTATAATCACAAGTTTATATTTGCCATTTGTTGTTGTTGATGCTACTCATACTGGTTGCAAACTACTCATGTTTCATGTCTGTTGCATCATTCCCCCCTTGCTGAGCATTCAAATTCTTTCTTTCTCAGTGCATGAAAAAAAAAATTAGAGAAAAGGCAGGAGCCCAACTTTATAGATAAAGCCACCAGGCAGAGTTACACCACCAGAACCAAATATCCAAACAAGTTTAGCGACCATAGAACTTAAGTATCAATACAAGGCCATCAGCCTAACATGGCACGCAGGCCGGCAAAACACCAGAATACGCCGACAGGGAGATCAGGGAGCCGTCCTCGAGTTACGCCGGAGAAGGGAAGACGCTGTAGATTTTATTTTGGATAGCATGTCGTCAAAGGCCTGGAGGTCCCCTTCCTTAGTCAATAATCTTCACTGCTGCAAAAAAGCAATGGCTTTAAATAAGCAATTGACAGGGTTAGCCGGGAAGATATGCTCAATCGAGAATTTATTCCTAGTTGTCCATAGCAACCGCCCTATCGCAGCCCAGCCAACTAAGAAGACCCTTTTAGATTGCCTGGATAAAGAATTGGTGTACAGCCTCAAGTCTTCAAAGGAGGAGGGAGACCAGTTAACATGTAGCCATAGTCTGATGCAGCACCACGAAAATTTCGCTAAAGAGCAATGAAAGAAGATATGATCAGTGTTCTCAAGAGCCCCACACAACACACATCTATCAGATCCTGGCCCGTTCCTCTTCTTAATTTGATCAGCCGCCGGGAGCTTACGGCGGACAGCTTGCCAGAGAAAGATCTTGATCTTAGGGGGGATTCGGGCTGACCAAATATCTTTAAATTTTACCGAACGGCCACTGGAGATAAGCTTAGAATAAGCCGATTTGACATAGAAGCGCCCCAGTGGAGGAAAGGGGCCAAACCACGAAGTCCTCTTCCTCCGTGAGCAAGGGGAAGCAAGCAGTAAGGCGCTGCCAATCTTCCAACTCTACAGGGGAAAGAGAACGCCGGAAATCTAGAACCCAACCCTGAACCGAGAGCTCAAAGATAGAGATCTCAGGATCATCACAATAAGAAAACAAGGCCGGGAAGGCAACCGCAAGCGAAGTGTCCCCGACCCACCAATCTAGCCAAAACCGAGTGGACTTACCGTTCCTGACAACAAATTTGACGAGGGACCGAAAAATCGGCCTAACTTTAACCAGTTGACACCAGAATTGAGATCCGCCAGAAGCAGAAGCGAACATAGGGCTCGAGGAAGGGAAGTATTTAGCTTTAAGAATCGAGAGCCAGACTGGACGCTCCTCCAGTGTCATTATTTTCCACCACCATTTAATCAAGAGACAATTATTCATGACTCTGGTATTAATAATGCCGAGACCCCCTTTGTCCTTAGGACGACAAATGATGTTCCATCTGACCAATCTATACTTGCGTTTATTATCCGCAGCGTTCCAGTAAAAAGCACTCCTATGCTTGTCGAAACCAGAATGAATCCCGTTAGATAGAAGATAGAAACCCATCAAGAACATTGGGAGGGAAGAGAGACACGAGTTGGTAAGGGCAACCTTGCCCGCTTGCGTGTTATAGCGGACTCTCCAGGGGAGGACTCTATTGCCCACTTTGGTGACTACCGGAGCAAAATCTTTTGCCAGGAGCTTGTACGGGGAGATAGTAGGCCTAAATATTTGAGAGGAAAAGCCCCAAGAGAACAATTCAGCAGGTGAGCCACCCTTTGCGCCTCCAGATCCGAAACCCCAGTCACAATGACCTCGCTCTTGGAGAAGTTAATTTTAAGGCCCGAGAGCGCTTCGAAGCAAAGCAGAAGGAATTT
Source organism: Triticum dicoccoides (assembly GCF_002162155.2). Classification (NCBI taxonomy): domain Eukaryota; kingdom Viridiplantae; phylum Streptophyta; class Magnoliopsida; order Poales; family Poaceae; genus Triticum; species Triticum dicoccoides. The sequence continues at coordinate 153,215,257 of NC_041393.1, read as the reverse complement.
CAGATTGGTGAGACTGGTCTCATTGAGTTCCATCATAATGATTGTGTCGTCCGCATATTGGAGATGAGTAATACCATGAGGGATAAGGTGAGAGCTCACCGGGGTAATATGCCCAGATACCGCGGCCCGAGAGAGAATGCGAGATAGAGCATCAGCCACAAAATTGAAAAGCAAAGGAGACGCCGGATCCCCTTGTCTGAGGCCCCTACCGTTAGCAAAAAAATTACTAGTTTGACCATTCACAACCACAGCCGTGTGCCCACCAGAAACAAGCTGCATCAAACGATGCATCACAGGACCCTCAAATCCCTTAGCCAGCAGGACTTGTCGAAGAAAATTCCAACTCACCGAATCGTAAGCCTTTTCAAAGTCAAGCTTAAGGACCACAGCCTTGGTCCCTTTAATCCGCAGATCATGGATTATCTCATGTAAGCAAAGCACCCCATCCAAGATGAATCTCCCTTTGATGAAAGCAGACTGAAAAGGGCTAATGACCTGGTGAGCTATCGGGGATAGCCTAGTAACCATGCCCTTAGCTGGCATTTTGGCAAAGTTGTTAATTAGGGCAATGGGCCTAAATTGAGAGATGAGATCGGCGCCTTTGATTTTAGGGATAAGAGTGAGAACAGCGTAGTTAAGCCTAGAGATGTCAATAGTGCCCACCCAAAAGCCTTGAATGATAGCAATAATAATGCCTTTTAATTGAGGCCAGAAATGCCGAAAGAAAGGGATAGAGAAGCCATCGAGGCCTGAAGCCGCATTAGAGTTGGCGGTCCGAATAGTATCAAAAATTTCCTCCTCAGAAGGGGGAATAAGCAGGAGAGCATTATCATCGATCGACACCCGCTGAAGGGGGTTCCAGAAGGTCGAAGCAAGTGAAAAGCCGAGCTCCGGTTTAGCCGCAAGCAGATTAGAAAAGAATTGAACCACATGTCGAAGAATGACCGCAGGGTCGGAAACCCTAACACCATCAATCAGAAGACTATCAATCAGGCATCTACGACGTCTACCATTCGCAATGGCAAAGAAGTAAGCCGTGGGCGCATCACCCTTAAGGGTCCAGTTAATCGTGCCCCTTTGTTGCCAATAAACTTCCTCCTGGCGGTGAATATCTAGAAGCGCCTTCTCAAGGCCGTACCGAAGCTGCCAATCGGCCTCCGAGAGACCAGCACTATCCGCACGGCTGTCAAGGTCGCCAAGTTGGGCACCCAGCCTAGCTTTGTCACGCCTAACCTCAGCAAAATGATTCTTAGACCACCCTCTAAGGAATTTGTGCAGGAAGTAAGAAACATGGTGCCAGTCATCCATAGGACCAAAGGAGCGATGAGGGGATGTGAGACAGTCCAAGATCTTCCGGGCCAACATGCTGGGGAACCCCTCCACTAAGAGCCAAGATGCATCAAATTGGAACCTTTGGCAGCCTCTAGGCCCAGATCCATCGTCCAAGATTAGGGGAGCGTGGTCAGATCCCACAATGGGAAGGACACGAAGAGAGACCCAAGGAAAGAGGCCATCCCAGGCAGGGCAGATGAAAACCCTATCAAGAACAGAGCGGATAGGGGAAGCCTGTCGGTTAGTCCAAGTGTATCGGGCCCCAACCCTAGGAATTTCACGAATGGTCGCGTCCCTGATGAAATCATTAAAGGCCTCAGCCAAAGCCCAAGAGAAATTATCGGAGCTCTTATCAGAAGGATATCTTAGCAGGTTAAAATTACCCCCAATCACGAGGGGTAGCTGGCAAGAGTTATTTTATTATAAATCTCGTCCAAGAAGATATAAGACAAGGAATGATCGGCCGGGCCATAAACCACCATGAACTCAAGAAGTGAATTGTGGGGTCGAAGGGAAACTACCGTACTAGCCCAGTATATGCCATGATCAAAAGCAACAAAATCAAAAAAATCATTATTTGTGCCCAGGAGAAAGCCACCCGACTGACCAACAGAGGCCACAGAATTCCACCTGAATCTGTCAATCCCAACAATAGCCGAAAGATCACTAGAGGAGAAGGAGGGTTCGAGGGTCTCAACAAGTCCAATAAAGTCAACTTTTTCAGAACGCACTAAATCTTTGAGCTGGTCCCTGCGCCCCCTAGCACAGAACCCTCTGATGTTCCAAAATAAGGCCTTCATCTGAAAGAGAGGTTTTTAATTCTAAGACTCGACCTGCACGGAGCCTTGCAGGTTTTAGCGCGTTTCCCAGCCCCACGTTTCTGAACCGGAGGCACCTGACACCTGTCAGCCTCCCCCACTGCCCCCCCGGCCACAACCAAAGGGGCGGACACCCCAGCCCCGGCCTCCTTGGCCTTCGCAATGTCAGCCTGAGCTTTCTCGTTAGCTCTGATAACCTCAAGTAAAGAAGAAGGGGAGCCCAAACTAGATTCTAAACAGATCCCCATGTCATCTAAAATCTTGAAAAGCTGCTCATCAGACTGGGAAGGTATAACTAATCTAACAGGAGACGAAGACAAAGAAGGGGGAGGCGACGGAATAGAGTCCGAACCTGAGGGGGGAAGATCCCGCGCCGCCGCATGCCGAGCCGCCCGGTCCACCACATGTTCGCCACTGTTGGAGACGCGGCCACTCTTGCGGGCGGTAGAAGCAGGGGACCGAACAGGCACAGGAGGGGCGACCAGGAGAAGCAGCCGCCGAAGACGGGCCCGAGGCCGCCCCCAAATCCACCTCCAACCGGCGGCAAAGCCCAGCCGCGGACTACCTCGAATCCCCAGAGGCCCTGCTCTTCGCAGAGAACTTCTTCACCGACGATTTCTTCCTCTTCTTGGCCACGGACGGGCCCGCCGGGGGTAGGTCTTCAATGCCTGACAGCGAGGGGGAGGTGGGGCGAGCAGGGAGGTTAGAGCACGCCGCGGAAAGAGGGGTGCCCTTCGACCCACCCGTAGCCGCCGCCCCACCACCCAGCCCTGGCACCGAGCCCTGGACCCCACCACCCGCCGGAGCCGGAGCACAATCTTTCATCAGGTCTTGCTCAGCAGGAGACAACCCATCCCACGCAGACTGGGTGAAGCGGGGATCCGTGCCATGCATCGAGTCCTCAAGGCCCCCATCACCATCCTTGCTTTTATCATCGCCGCCCGAGGCCGGGGGTGGAGGTGGAGGGGGAGGAGACACAGGGCCAGGAGCACCCTCCACCCGGACCCGAAGACGAAAACCACCCGCCGCCGGAAAGACATCGATAGATCCACGAATGCAAATTGGGTCCACGCACCAAACCCGAAGCCGAGCTGGTCCAAGGACGGACAGAGAGCCTTGATCCACCTCGATGGGTTTCCCCAGAAGCACCCCAAAGGCCATCAGAAAGGTAGAGGTGCGCATGTTGGGAGGAACGTCATCCACCAACACCCACACATCAGAAAGAGAGGCAATGGCCTTAGACCCAGAGGAGGCGGCTTTGAATGAAACCACAAGATTATTTAGAGGGAGCGTGAAGCTGGTGCAAGAAGACATCATGCAAAGACTCTCTTTAGATGGAAATGTGGCAGCAAACTCAAATTCAGAAAGCTGGCGAATCTGCCAGTCCCACCCGCCTTCGTCCCACAACCGAAGTTCATCAAGGAGGGCCTGAGGGGAGATGCGCTTGTCCTGGACTGAAATCACCCCAACATTGGAGAGCGAGGGATTGGGAGCAACAGAAGGAACCTCCTTGTCCAGGGCAAAGAAGGAACAACCAGGGAGGCCGATCCCGTAATGAATGAAAGAGGGAGGCTTGACACGGCTTTGGCAATCCACCGTTAGGTGGCCGTCTTCCCGACAGATGAGACAAAACGGGGGGTTCTCACAACGAGACTGGAAGTGGCCAGGACGGTGACACGCAAAGCAGGTAAGGATGGGATTGGAGACCTGGGATTGGGGGGGTTACGGCCAGCGCCACGAGAGGGAGGCGGAGGAAGGATACCATCGCCAGGGAGGCCAGCACCAGCACCAGCATCGGCGCCACGTCCAGCAGCAGCACCGAACGGGCGACGGACAGGGGCCCCCGACTCGCCACGGGGAACGAAACGAGACGGGCCGCCGCCAACCACCGCCGGCGCCCGCGGCAGCCCACCACCCAGGGGGACAAGCGAGGGAGGAGACGAAGAAGGCCTCGAGGAGCCTGCCCGACTCCCCCTCGCCGCCTGTTCCCAGGGGTCGGCCGCGGCCACCGGGGCATCAGCCACCTGGGGCGAAGGGACCGCCGGCCCGGATCCAGAAGCACGAGGGGACGCCACGACCGTCTCCGACGAGGTCCCCGCACGCGAGGCCTGGAGCTTGGCACGGAGCGAGGCCTCGTACTCCAGATCCGCATCGGCATCACCAGATCCGTCCCGCCCCCGCTTGAGGCCGGAGACAGCCTCACTAGAGGACCCGCGGGAACGATCCATCGCCGCCACCGTCGTGAATGGGAGAAGGAGGGGAGGGGGAGGAGTAGATCTGACGAAGCGACGGATAGGGAAACGGAGCCGACACAAGTAAGAAGAGGAGGCAGGAAACCCTAGAAAAGGAGGGACCGAACCCTTCCGGACCCATATATAGCCAGAGCCAGCCAGGCCAGGCTCGCCAAGGTGGGCCGAAGGGAGATTGGGCTGAGACAGAGCCGGCCTCGACCCAGGGGCCACAGAAAGAAGGGGGGATCAACCGAGGAGCCCAAAGAAGGAGTCGGCCCAGGCCCACCCGGCCCAACAACAGCCAAAGGAGCCCGCACCGAAGCCCGGGGCACCAGCACCAACCCCGATCCCAGATCTAGGGTTGGGACCGGCGTCGCCGCCGCCGAGGAAGCGAGGACCACCGCCGACGGCGAGACAGGGCAGGCAGCCACCGGAAGGGAAGCAGCCGGCGAATCCAACACAGCCACCCCAGGGCTCACCAGAGAAGCATCCGACGACCAGGAGACAGCGCGCCGGCGGCTGCGAGCAACACGGTACCAGCCATCCGCATCCACCCCCACCCCGACTGGCCGACCCCTACCACCCGGAGCAAATTTGCGCCGGCGACCCGTCGCCAAGATAGCCGACGGCCCACCCAGCGGAGCCAAGCGAGGAGGGGGAGGAGCCTCAGAGTCTGAGCCGGAGTCATCCGAACCAAGAGCCCAAAACCTATTGGCCCGGGGCACATCTAGGGCCGCAGGAAAGGGAGGGGGAGACGCGGGGAGGGAGGGGACGGACCTCGTCGCCGACGAAGAGCCCGGAGGAGAACTCGAGGAGGAGAGGAGGGAGGAGGACGCACGGGGCGGGGACACCAAGGAGGGGGAGCCGCGGGCCGGCGCCGCCCCCGGAGAGGGGAGCGCAAGAGGAGAAGAGAGCGCCATTGAATGCTTGCTGCTCAGTGGATGAAATTAATGCAGCAAAGTATTGTACCGAGAAATTCGATCAAATGAAGAGGCTCCCTACACTAGGCAGTCGAATTAGTACTACATTTCCGGTACAAGTTGCTACAATTCCTCAACTTGGAGCGAAAAACCACACGGGCAGCGTTTCGTCCGCACAAACGTCTCTTCGTCGAAGCTCTGGTCTTCCTCAGGAAACTCATGCTCATGGTCAGGACCAGAGAAACAAGGATCTGGCAGCCGATCCGCGCGTGGACGATGATTGGCCGTGGTCGCTCCGGAGCATCGACTATCACTGGTGCTTTTCTGGGGATTATCAACTTTAGCTGGTCTCTGTGGCGCAAGCGCTGCCGAGCGCGCATTGTAGGACTCTTTCAACCGTTGTCTCGTTACAATAGAACAGAGCAGCTGATACCACCTAGACAGAGCCTGAGCTTCCTCCTGCTTCCTTTCCGCAGCCTGTCTCCGTTCCTCTTCTTCTTTGCACGCCTACCAGGAAGTGTTAACCAAGATTACAAACATGTCACATCACCTTAAGTGTGGAGCTTGAGCTCAAAACTTCTCACTACAATAACAAAAGGGCACTGCCAGTTCACCAAATACTATCCTTCATACTGCTACATTTGTAAGCCAATACATCTATGAAACATGCTACACAATTTATGCTGGTGTTTTTTAGGCATACATGTGAGTTATAGATCTTCAATAACTTTAATCTTGGTCAACAACATTACTAGGTTGTATCAACGATCTTGTATATCTTATTAACAGAATAACTGGTTTCAGTCATGGAGAGTAAACCAAATGCAGTATCCTCGACATACCTCCAAAATGGCATTTTTAAATTCGGCACATACAACAATTCCGTCAAAAATTGGAGCACACCGACCGCTTCGGTAATCAAATCCAATCATGGCAGGAGCATAGTCAATTCCAAGCCTCTTTGCAACCTGGAATATTCTTGGTTTACTCAAGTGTACGGTACCGGGTGGAAGGCACTTCTCTGACCATACATCAACTTGGCCACGCTCATTCTTTGGAGAAAAATTTTAGTCAGTATGTAGGAAGCACAAAAAGAAATACTGATGGTTACTAAATAGCAAGTGATGCTCATTACCTTCGGCACAATGCCATTTACAGCACCAGGAAGTTGCAGGGGTTCGAGTTGCCATTTACCATATAATTCCGTGGTTGCCTGAAGTTCATCTTCGTTGCTATTGGATTCACGCGACTGGGAGTTGAAAATCCTCTTTGGTCGTGTGACAATCTACATACAACAGAAAACAATTACTCCACCTGTGAAAAGACAAGAGAAACAAGATAAGCCGATGCTTCTGTTACCTTTGCAGGCAACTCGTTTTCTCTGACTTGCAGACCCTCCGTCAACCATCCATGTCTTGATTGTAGTGTTTGAACACAAGATCTAGGATAAACAGGATGCCCCTTACAGAAGCCAAGCACTGGACCCTTGGGATGAAGAACTTGGTTCTTGTGCAGCCACTTCTCAAGAGCATATAGGTGATGGTCTCTGTAGGCCTAAATGGTTCCATAAATAATAATCAAATTAAGATAACAATTAATTTTGGAAGAAGCAGGGCAAAGTAAGTTATATTAGTCTCTCTTAAATCCTGTATCAGCTGTACCTGTTGATTGGTAGGAAGAGGCTCTGTTAGGGCCCTGGTCTGAAGTTCCATATCTTCAGAGTCATTAGTTGCTGCCAATTCAAGCTGCTCTAGTGGTGCCAAAACTTTCTCCCACCACTCTTGATTCACTCTTCCCTGGACAATTCTGTGCCACTGCAAGCAATACCTGTAGAGCATGATTGTTATGCACGTGAAGAATTGTTATGCACATGTAAACATGTAGTACATGCACAAAAGAGCACCAAGTTACGGAAAGGATCCTCAAAATCTCATTTAGGTTGTTCATCCTTTAAATTAGGAAGATATCTTTTAGTTTTCGGCCTTAGCCCATGAGCCAATTAGACATAAGATATATGATTAGTTGTTTAGTTTGGGTTATTAGGCATCTATAGAAGACCCCTTTATGAGAAATTAATCCAGCGAGTAGATAGAAGAATAATCCATCTACCTTGCCTCACAGGAGACAACCCCTCCCTTGCCTCTCTCCAAAACCCTACCCCATAAGAATTTCCTTAGTCAAGAACGCCAGTGACAGAGCTAGATATCTGCTAGTACATGAAAACAGTACAGAAGACCTGTTTGGTAGGTGCACAAATATTACTACCTTGGTCACCTGAAACATATATTTCTGGCTCTGTCCCTGAACCTTAATAGCACAAATTGAATGTTTGCGTTGGAAAAATCGTAGAATTACTGATATTTGCCAAGTTTAAGACTTACTAGCAATACAGTGCTCCAAGTCATTCGGTTCAGACTGAATTTGCATTACAGGTTGTTGCATTAGCAAAACATAAATTCAGTAATCATGCCTACAGTATTTCACATTAGTTGCATTGTCTGGTTTGGCAAGTAGAAGGTCTAGTAAAAACCGAAGGCATAACTAGTATATATCGCTGTAACAGCACATAGAAAAACTTGTAAATTCCAAAGGAGGCAAACCTTCTAGTCACATCTTTAGCACCACCTCCAGCAAAGGCAACAACGTATCTCAAAGGCTTCCTGCAAACGGCAGAAGCAGCTTCTACTTTTCTTTCACCGTCAATAATATCATTTACAACATCAACATGCACCCATTTTCCAGTCAATGTCTGGCCACCGCAGTATACCTCAGCCCAATATAATGGCGGTCCACTTCTCGACCAAACTGCACTTGAGTTGGACGCAACTTCTGCATTTTTACGTAATTTCTTCAACGGCGTAGAATCTAGTAGGGTGCCAATTGACTGACTGGATGTGGCAGCTAGCTTTTCCTGAATTTCAGCTCCAGTGGCCGAAAGGGCCATTTGCAGTTGCAACTCAAATTCCACATCCCCTTTCCTTTTTGGTATTTCAGCATTACTGGATGTGAATGAATTTGGACTGCTGGATGATTCAGCTTTCGATGTTGATGCATATTGATCTGCCTTGCAATTTGACAAGTTTTTAGACAAACTCTTGCAAGCTGATGTTCTTTTCAAATTTCCAAGATCACCTCGTTGCTTAGTCCTACTGAAGCTATGTTCCGTATTAACTTCTAATCGAGCCGGAGAAAGAGTATTAAACTCATTATGGCCTGCAGCAACAGAACTACATGGTAGTGCCCTTGTAGAAAGCCTAGTTCCATCTTGATTTGGTGTCCCCATTGCTTTAGCATCAGGCTTGAGTCCAACAACATCCATATTTGTAACAAACCTACAAGATGTACTTAGGTATGGCTCAAGATGGTAAACAGAAACACAGTATAATGTAGTAACCCCCCTGATTCTTGCTTAATCTTCATGGGAACTTTGATAGGGTTGGAGAACTTACGAGAAATACTTATAGAGGATTAACTTCAGAACTGAAACCCAAGTATTTTATCAAGTCTAGCTTCAAGCGAACACTGATGCCTAATTGCCACTTACTGACTTTCAGCCGTTCTCCTGAGCCACATTTTCTTAAATATATTTAAAACATGATTCTTTTAAAATTACACACAAAATAGAGAACATAAAATTCAGTTCTCAGCACTGTAAATTAACTAAATCATACATAGCATGCAAAATGATTACTATTAATATGCACCTGTATGGAACCAAATTTGGAACTAGAAGGACATCAATATGATGTATCGTGTATGATTACTGATGCAAGATGTTAAGATATGGGGATATGCCTAAACTAAAGCACACAATTAGTTGCACGGTGCTATCATACCTAGCTGTCAAGTTGAGTGCCCTAAACAGTGCCACTGATAGTGCACAAACCTGCATTGCAAACCATTTGTGGGTCAGTTTTACAATATGCTGCTTCAGAAGATAAACTCCATTTATAATGGAACATAGAAAATAAACTGTGGAGCAAGAAAACATGATTACTACCATTCATTTTTTTTCTAGTTTTCTTAAATCTGAAAAAACTTCAAGGAGACATAATGTCAGCCTATATAAGGAATTCAGGACACTAATTTCTTCGCAAGCAAAATATTAAGGGGGGCAATACAGTACCTCTTCAGCAGTGCCTTCATGACTTTGAAGAGCGAAAGCGATATTTGATTCAAAAGACCCCTTGTCAGCAGATCGTGCAATTATACAGAAAGTACGATGGAACTGCATGCACAATAAATGTGTTTTAAGAAAGAAAAAAGAACATGTGGGAATTATTGTTTCATGTAATAAATACATGCAAGGCCCAAAAGGGGCTTACCCAGCTCACAAGACTACGTAATTTATTAGCGTCCAGTTTCAGAGTGTCTACGCCATTCCACAGTAAGTGCTGTGGTAAAACAGATAGAACTGAAGCCTGGAAAGAAAATTTAGAACAAACATGGTTTAGCTTGAAAGATGCCTCAGTTCAGTACTCCCTCTGTAAAGAAATATAAGAACGTTTAGATCACTATTTTAGTGATCTTAACGCTCTTATATTTCTTTATGGAGGGAGTACTTCGGAAGAAAGATACCTCCAGTCACCAACATTAGCATAAAATAAGTAAAAAAATCTTGATATTTCATCATTTTGAAACATGAGCAATCTAAAATGGTATAAATGGATACCAATATAATGCACCTGGATAAGAGGATCATTGCAGGCCTTGTCAATTACCCTACCCCTTGCTAGCAGGCAAAGTAAATGGACCTTGTGCATGAGTTCAGCCAACTCCTAAATAAATCGAAAAGTAGAATTTGGTAAGATCCTAATAGAAAAAAAAGTAGTAGTTTGAAGTATAATACAAAGAAATGGGAACTGGTGCCGTTTTCACAGGATGTGGTTCAAGGCTTTCTTGTGACCAGGCTGCAGATGCAGAGCATTACACTACTCAACAAACAAGCTGATACCTGGAACTCCTAGCAGTCAGCACACATTGTAGACCACAGTCACAAACACAAATTCATTTCACAGGATAAAGTGGTAACAGGTTAGAAGCTAAATGCAAATGTTTATGTGCACGTGGAGGCAGATGCCTTGATTAATAAAAATTTCTCCGCTCGTGAAAATGTTTTACCTTCTCTTCAGCCGTATGCCTTCGAACACTCTTCTTTTCAGTTGATGAAGGTACATCAGTGAACTCAACAGTGACCGTCTCACCAAGATCATGGGAATAACCCTCTTTGTATTCCACCGGAGAGACATGCCCATCCTCCCATTCCATGCCAGCTCCATCATTATCACCAATTGCCTCCGGCTCTTTTTCCTCCAGTTTTTCCTTTTCAGAACTCCCCACGCTGCACCTTTTTTTACCAGTATCATCATTCCGTTCGGTATTGACTTTACCTTTTTTGCGTTTGATCCCCAATGCGGATTCCAATTCCACCTGAAGTGATGCATAAGCAAACCCCATCAAGGAATACATAAGTTTGCCTTCCATGACTAAAATCGACCCTAAGCTGTATTTCCCTCCTACGATGGAAATAGGAACTATTTTCAGAACTGAACACCAAGTTTTCCTCTCTTTTTTTACTCAAAACTAAGAATTGCTATAATTCTTCAATTTCATGGGTCATGCAAAAACTGGAACACTTTCAGTAGGCAAATCGTGTCCTCTCAATTAATTTGTATCTAACGTTTCAGCTCATTTAATCTGAATGTTGTACAACCATCTTAATATGGGAGAAATACAGGTATAAGTAAAATAAACACAAAACAACGATGATCTTGTAAAGAAACACATTAGAACATCCCTAGCTCCATTATCTACACAAACAGATTCCCCCTTAATCCCCTGGAATCATAACACCCAAGTTGGCGCCTTTTACTACCTGCCCAGCAACCGGCATTTGCACTCTCGCCTTGGTGGCGGGGGATTTCCCTTTCGCGGCGGGCGAAGCTCTCCGGCGATTATTGGCGCCGCCGGCCCCAACCTCCTCCGCTCCACCTCTCCCTGCAGGAGGAAGAACAATAGCTTCAGCGAAAACACACGATGGCAAACAAACTACTCCATTAAATAGAGGGCGGCAAGGAGGGCCGGACGGAGACAAGCAGCACCTGAGGAGGTGGGGGACGAAGCGGGTGGGGGTTTGGGCTCGCCGCGGGTCTGGCCCCTGGTCCGCATCGCTAGAGCCTCTGGTCTTCTTCTTCTTCTTGGCGGCAGGGAGGAGATGAGGGGTTAGGGGAAGCGGAGATGGCCCCCGGCCGCCGTTAGGTTTAGGGAAGCGGAACGACGGCGGCCCCGACCGGAGGTGGTGCTGGCCGAGTGAGTTTCGCGCGCCGCGAGGCGTCGTGGGTCTCCTGGGAGGGGGAGGGGGGCCGACATGGAGGCGCGTGGCAGATTTTGCTCCTTTCTTTTCACGGGCTTTCAGCAACATCAAGCCGGTGATCCTTCAAAAAAAACTGTATGATTTAAAAAATGCTCAGAATTGAAAAATATTCCCTTCTGAAAAAATGGTCGGAAATGGCATAAAAAAGGTTCATATACTTTTTTGAAAAATGTTCCCATTGTTCAAAAAAACATAAATGTTTAAAACACATTTCTGTTTTTTCAAAAATATTCTATAACTTCAATAAATGTTCTCTTCTTAAAAAAAATTGTGTGTTTTAAAGCTGGCTAAAAACATAGAAAAAAACTACTCCAAACGTTAATGGAAAGACATCGCTTGCTAGTTTTTTACAAATCGCTCACTCACCGCTTGCTAATCAGCGTTAATGGGCCAGCCCACTTGACGCACAGAGTGTCAAACAAGAGCTCCCGCAAAAGCATTAGGCCAACTTCAAACGGGAGACCCAAACCAACATGACATTTGATCTTTTTTGTTCGTTTGAGTCTCCAAACGGACAGGCGGATACGAATAGTGCACCCAATGGTGATGCAATATGACGATCACCACCCACAACTTTTTGTGTTTTACTCGTGCATATTATCTACGCATAAACTTGGCTCTGATACCACTGTTGGGAAACATAGCATGCAATTTCAAAAAAACTCCTACGCTCACGCAAGATCTATCTAGGAGATGCATAGCAACGAGAAGGAAGAGTGTGTCCATGTACCCTCATAGACCGAAAGTGGAAGCGTTAACTTAACGCGGTTGATGTAGTCGAACGTCTTCTCGAATCAACCGATCAAGTACCGAACGTACGACACCTCCGAGTTTTGCACACGTTCAACTTGATGACGTCCCTCGAACTCTTGATCCAGTAGAGGCACGAAAGAGTCGATGAGTTCCGTCAGCACTATGACGTCCCTCGAACTATTGTTGGTGATGTGATCCGCGCAGGGCTTCGCCTAAGCACTACGACAATATGACCGGAGTAGTAAATGGTGGAGGGGGGCACCGCACACGGCTAAACAATTGATGTGCCTTTGGGGTGCCCCCTGCCCCCGTATATAAAGGAGGATGGGGAGGTCGGTCGACCCTAGGGGGCGCGCCAAGTGGGGGGGTCCCATTAGGACTCCTAGTCCTAGTCGGCTCCCCCCTTCCTTCCAACGAAGAGGGGGTAAGGGGAAAGAGGTGGAGAGGGAGAAGGAAAGGGGGGGCACGCTGTAAGGGCATATTTATCCCCAAGATGTTTTGGTGACTGATGACAATGCTTTTGCGGACTAATCGTGTGCGTTGAGTTCTTTCAGAGTTTCATCCTTTTGGCACGAGACGATTACTTCCCCTCGGTGTTTTATTCAAGACGGTGTAGCTCCTTCGTTTATCTGCTGGTGGTCTAGTTTCGTAGGAGTCACCGTACTATTAAGAGGGGATCCGCTTTGGTAAGGCTAGGGTGGAATCAACACGTACACATCCTTATCACACCCGATGCTTCTTTCCGCTTCATTGAAGCTATCCTTCCTAATTTGTGCCTGCCTGTCCTGTCCCAGCGGTAGTACCGCGGTCCTCAGCGGTAGTACCGCCGAAGCACGTCAAGCGGTAGTACCGCTCCCCGAGCGGTAGTACCGCTTGCGGACTTCGGCCGTAGTACCGCAGTGGTTCCGGGCTACTACCGCCTCAATTCTCGACCGCTGTTTTTCGTGTCGGGTTTTACGGTACTAGTAGCGGCAGTAGGGGCGGTAGTACCGCCAATACTTCTGCGGTAATACCGCTCTGTGGCCAGGACCCTGCATCCCTCGTCAGCACGGCAGTACCGCTGGGAGGGAGCGGTAGTACCGCTTATCAACGGTAGTACCGCCCTGCCCAAGCGGTAGTACCGCTCTGTGCGTGGCTGTGTGGGGGGTAACGGTTGGATTGTTTCCCCCACTATATAAAGGTGTCTTCTTTCCCAAAATTAACTTACCTCTTCCCTCAAAAGCTCCATTGTTGCTCCAAGCTCCATTTTCGCCCGATCTCTCTCCCTAGCCAATCAAACTTGTTAATTTGCTCGGGATTGGTTGAGAAGGCCCCGATCTACACTTCCACCAAGAGAAATTTGATTCCCCCCACTAATCCCTAGCGGATCTTGTTACTCTTGGGTGTTTGAGCACCCTAGACGGTTGAGGTCACCTCGAAGCCATACTCCATTGTGGTGAAGCTTCGTGGTGTTGTTGGGAGCCTCCAAGTGTTGTGGAGATAGCCCCAACCTTGTTTGTAAAGGTTCGGTCGCCGCCTTCAAGGGCACCAATAGTGGAATCACGACATCTCGCATTGTGTGAGGGCATGAGGAGATTACGGTGGCCCTAGTGGCTTCTTGGGGAGCACTGTGCCTCCACACCACTCTAACGAAGACGTACTTCCCCTTAAAAGGAAGGAACTTCGGTAACACATCCTCGTCTTCACCGGCTCCACTCTTGGTTATTTCGTGCCTTTACTGTTGCAAGCTTACTTGTGTTGTATCTATTGCTTGCTTGTGTGCTAGTTGTCATTGCATCATATAGGTTGTCCACTTAGTTGCATATCTAGACAACCTACTTTGTCGCAAGGTTTAAATTGTTAAAGAAAAGCTTAAAATTGTTAGTTGCCTATTCACCCCCCCCCCCTAGTCAACCATATCGATCCTTTCAATTGGTATCAGAGCCTCGTCTCTTTATTAAGGACTTTGCCGTCCGAAGAGTATGGTTGACACCAACGACGGTGTGGAGGAGCACTCCGGTGTGAAATCCTATCTCGTCTACGGCCGAAGGGGGAACCTCGGTCTCATATGAGGAATTCATTGTGGCTTTAGACACATTGAAAACCTCCATGACGACCGAGGTTAAAAGCATGTTTACTGATTTCCTAGAAGGACTTAAACTATCCACCTCGCCGATGAAAGTGGGTGATCCCACTAACAAGGTGACGGATGCCAACTCCGACAAGGGGGAAGCTAATAGTGAAAAGGGTCCTTCTACTAGTGATAGAAATGGCACCGGCATCTTCGCCCATGTGGAACCTCCTACTTATGGTGGACCGATTCCCTCTACTCATTTAAATCATGTCGGTCCTCCTCCTAAGATTGTGAAAAATGAGGATTTTGATGCTTGGGTTTATCATTTCAAGCGTCATTTAAAACATGTGAATACTAATCTTTGGAGAATTATAGAAGAAGGTTTCTATCCACATGACCCAAGCAACTTCACCCCTCGAGAAGCCGTGGATAATCAATTCAATGAGAGTGCTCTCTTCATCATCCAAGATGCAATCCTTCCCGAAGATCTCCCTCACCTTCGACCTCATGCCATGGCTAAAGACGCATGGCAATGTGTTGTGTCTCTCTACCGAGGAAGTGCTAGCATTCAATGCTCCAACTATGAAGTGGTGCAAGATGAAGCCGATGAGTTTGCAATGAAAGAAGATGAAGAACCTCGTGAGCTCTTTCGAAGAGTGACCAAACTCGCGGTCGCACTCCGAGATCATGGGAGCAAGGACACAGATGACAATTGGATCAAGCACAAGTTTCTCAAGGCCATGATGCCCTACAACAAGGCCATGTCCTCCATCTTCGTCAAAGACCGGACTTCCACTCCATGACCTCAAGTGAACTGTTGGATGAGTTCGTTGCAATGAGCATCTTGGACAAGACCGCCGACAATGTGGTGCTCCGTTCTCAAAGGGCAAAGAAGCCCAACCTTGCCTTGAAGGCCAAGGTTAGTGTGGAAGAAGAGGAAGATGAGGAGAGCAACCCCGAAGACACGAAATATGATTATCATGAGCACATGGCTCTTGCCTCAAGACAATTTTGTAGCAAGAAGAATACAAGACCCAACTTCAACAAGAACAACTCAAGTGGCCTCAAGGGCAAGCAACGAGTTAGAACTTGTTTCAACTGTGGCAATGTGAGCCATTTTGTTGCGGATTGTCCTTACAAGAAGCGGGAAGACAATGGTGGCAAGTTCATCCGAAAAGACAAAGCCAAGTCCTTCCCCAACAAGAACAACTTCACCAAGAAGACTCCTACTCACGGGTTGGTAGTTCAAGAAGAATACTGTGAGGATGACGATGATGATGAAGATAGTGAAGCAATGGCTATGGCATCCGTTGCCATCGCCACAACTCCCCGGGTGTCTCTCTTCAATTCACCCAACGAGAACATCACCGCCAAGTGCCTCATGGCTAAAGCCACCAACAAGGTAACCCCCAACATCAAAACCACCATTATTCCTAATCCTTCTTCGATGGTTGGCTTTGATGATGATAAGGGTTCTAATGAGGAGGTAAATGAATTTGAGTCCTTCATGAGTAAGCTCAAGGGCAAATCCAAGAAGCACTTCGTTGCTCTCTTGGAACAACTTGGTGAAGCCAATGACATGATCGAGGCTCACGAAGAAACCATCTCTAAGATGGAAGGTCATAGTCGTGACTATGCCGATGAGATATCGGATCTCTCTAATGCTCTTGAGGAAGAGCGTGGGCATCGTTTGGCTCTTGAGGAGTCACACAACGATGACCATGCCAAATTAAAGAAAGATCTTGATCATGCTCTTGTTGTGTCTCGTGTACTAACTTCCGAGAAGGCTAAACTTGGGGTTGATCATGCTAGACTCAAAGAGGAGTTTGATGTACTTGACAAGGCCCATAAGGTCTTGAAAGGTGCTCATGCAAACCTCAAGGAGTCTCATGCTCAACTCCAAGTTAAGCTAACCAAGGAAAAGGCCACATTTCCTCACTTGGTATTAATTGATAATGCAAATGCTACTAACCCGTGTTGTGAGCATGTGCATCTTGTGGAGGAGAATGCCAAGATGAAGGATCAACTCGAGAAAGGTCTTGTTTCATGCATACAAGGTGAGAAGAACCTAAATGACCTTTTGAGTAATCAAAAGGAAGTTGTGGGCAAGGAGGGAGTTGGGTTCTCACCCAAGTCTAAGAACAAGAAGAAGAATGAGAAGAAGAATAACAAGACCAAACGACCTCCCCCGCTTAAGCAAACTTTTGTGAAGGAGGGATAGGGTGCTCCAAAGGAGAAGAAGAACAATGCGAAGAGTGGTGAAGCCAAAAAGGGCAAGGCCATCTCTCCCAACAACGCCGACGACTTTAACCCCTCTTATGTGTTGTGTCGTGCTAGTGATGGGCATGTTTATGCTAAATTTGTTGGTTCTTCTTATGAGTACATTGAATGGTCTATTTGGGTTCCTAAGACCCTTGTTACTAACATCAAAGGACCCATTACTCAGTGGGTACCTAAAACCAAGCATTGATCTCTTGTAGGTGCTTGCTTCCGGTGGGGGATCATGGTTGCTCGATAGTGGAGCAACAAATCATATGACTGGGAGCAAGGACTTGGTGGTGGACGTGCAAAAGATCCCATCTATGCCCACCAATGTCGAGTGGGATGATGCCTCACATTCCAAGGTATTGGGTCTTGGCAAGGTTGTCATTTCTCACGATCTAACGATCGAGAAAGTCATGCTTGTTGAGTCCCCTGCGTTCAATTTACTTTTCGTTCGTCAACTTGCACTCATGGGCTTTGCCACCTTCTTTGATATTGATACCGTGGCCCTCTTGTGGAGCAAGACTCTTAAAGTAGCCTTTGTTGGGCATGTCGAGAACGGTCTCTATGCGATTAACTTTTCGGAGCAACCCACTAAGACCGCAACATGCCTAATGGCTAAAGTTGATGTGGGATGGCTTTGGCATCGCCGTTTAGCCCACGTCAATATGAGATCTTTGCAAAGTCTTCTCAAGGGGGACCATGTCCGTGGACTAACAAATGTTAGTTTTGCCAAAGATCGTGCTTGCAGTGCTTGTATCGAAGGAAAGCTACATGAGACGGCTCACCCTCCCACGACTATCATCTACTCAAAGAGACCCTTGGAGCTCCTTCACATGGACCTCTTTGGACCTCCATCCTTTGATAGTCTTGGGGGTAGAAAGTATTGCTTGGTGATTGCGGATGTTTATTCAAGATACACTTGGGTATACTTCTTTAAGAGGAAGAGTGAGACTCAACAAACCGTCATCGACTTTGCAAATGAAGCTCAACGTCAACATAATGCAAAGATCTTGACAATAAGAAGTGACAACGGCACCGAGTTCAAGAACTACACCTTGGATGAATTTCTTAGTGATGAGGGGATCAAGCATCAATATGCTGCACCTTATACCCCTCAACAAAATGGTGTTGCGGAGAGGAAGAACCGGACGTTGATGGATGCGGCAAGGACCATGATGGCCGAGTTCAAGTCTCCATACAACTTTTGGGCCGAAGCCATCAACACCGCATGTCATGCATCCAATCGGCTCTATCTCCGCAAAGGCTTGAACAAGACTCCTTATGAGATACTCACTGAAAACAAGCCCAATCTCAAGTACTTCCGGGTGTTCGGGTGTAAGTGTTTCATTCTCAAGAAAGGTGTTCGGTTGTCTAAATTTGAGGCTAGAGCTTATGAGGGCATATTTGTTGGTTATGCTACAAACTCTCATGCTTACCGTGTTCTCAACAAGTCCACCGGACTCATTGAGGAGACGTGTAACGTGGAGTTTGACGAAAATAACGGCTCCCAAGTGGAGCAAAGTGGTACTTGTGATGTAGGTGATGAAATTCCTCCCCAAGCCATAAGAAGAATGGGTATTGGTCATATTCTACCCATTGAGGAACCCCTTGTGGCCGAAGGAGAAGGACAATGCTCCACTCAAGTGGAGCCTTCACCTACTCAAGACCCCCATGCTTCCGAAGAACAAAGTGTAGGCCCTCAACCTCGTGAACAAGACCAAGGGCGAGATCAATCTCAAGATGGTGGTGAACCTCCAATTGATGCCCAAGGTCAAGTTCTCCCCTTGAGCAAGTTCAAGATCATGAGCAAACTCAAGATCAAGAACAAGCTCAAGACGGTGCTCAAGATAATCAAGTTAACCCTCCTCCTTCCACATCCGAGGAGGAATTAGAGCGTCGTGTCGCGAAGATTGCTTCCAAGCTCACCATCAAAGGCCATCTCATGGAAAATGTGGTTGGAAGTCTAAGAAAGGGGGTAAGCACTCGTAGACAATTAGCAAACTATTGTGAACATCATGCGTTTGTCTCTTGTGTTGAACCCCAAAAGGTCTATGAGGCGCTCGAAGACTCGGATTGGCTCAATGCCATGCATGAAGAACTCAACAACTTTGAGTACAACAAGGTGTGGATATTGGTGCCAAGGCCATCGGGGAACCACATCGTCATTGGAATCAAGTGGATATTCAAGAACAAGCAAGATGCTCATGGGAACATCATTCGCAACAAGGCAAGATTGGTAGCACAAGGCTACTCCCAAGTCGAGGGTATCGACTACGGTGAAACCTTTGCTCCCGTTGCTCGTCTTGAAATCCATACGTTTGTTTATTGCTTATGCTTCCCATCACAACTTTAAGTTGCAACAAATGGATGTGAAAAGTGCTTTTCTTAATGGTCCTATTAATGAGTTGGTTTATGTCAAGCAACCCCCCGGGTTCGAGGATCCTTACTTCCCGGATCATGTGTATCAACTCGATAAGGCACTCTATGGCCTTAAACAAGCCCCACGTGCGTGGTATGACCACCTTACCGAGTTGCTACAAGATCGTGGATTTGAAGTTGGGCAAATCATCCCACTCTTTTTACTAAGAAGGTCAAAGGGGAGTTGTTTGTGTGCCAACTATATGTTGATGACATTATCTTTGGTTCCCCTAACAAAGATTTCAATGAAGAATTTGCCGCTCTCATGACCTCTAAGTTCGAGATGTCTTCGATGGGAGAGTTGAAGTTCTTCCTTGGTTTTGATATCAAGCAAAAGAAGAGAAGGTACCTTCATCAACCAAGCCAAATACACTCAAGACATGCTTAAGAGATTCAAGCTAAGTGATGTCAAGCCGGCTTCTACTCCAATGCCTACCAAGTGCCAACTTGACATTGATCCCAATGGTAAAGCGGTGGATCAAAAGGTATATCGCTCTATGATTGGATCCTTGCTTTATCTTTGTGCATCTAGACCGGATATCATGTTGAGTGTGGGTATGGGTGCACGGTTTCAAGCCGCACCAAAGGAAAGCCATTTTGTGGCGATCAAGCGAATCTTTCGATATTTGGCTCATACCCCAAACTTTGGCCTTTGGTACCCAAGAGGAGCAAACTTCAAGCTTGAAGGGTTTACGGATTCTGATTGGGCGGGAGACAAGGTGGATAGGAAGTCCACTTCCGGAGGGTGCCAATTTCTTGGTTGCTCTTTGGTGAGTTGGTCTTCCAAGAAGCAAAGTTGTGTGTCTCTATCGTCCACCGAAGCGGAATATGTGGCGGCCGGTAGTTGTTGTGCACA
Source organism: Triticum dicoccoides (assembly GCF_002162155.2). Lineage (NCBI taxonomy): Eukaryota > Viridiplantae > Streptophyta > Magnoliopsida > Poales > Poaceae > Triticum > Triticum dicoccoides. Next base: position 153,195,238 of record NC_041393.1, on the reverse strand, counting down.
ACTCTTATGGATGAGGTAAACTTTAAAGGAATACGATGTCATTTGTGACAAAGTGCCTCTTTGGTGTGACAATGAAAGTGCCATCAAGATTTCGCTCAACCCGGTGCAACATTTCAAGACAAAGCATATTGAGATTCGGTATCACTTCATCCGGGATCACATTAGGCGAGGGGAGATCAAGCTCAAGTATGTCAACACTCATGATAACCTTGCAGATATTTTCACGAAGCCCTTGGATGAAGCAAGATTTCGTGAGTTAAGGCATGAGCTAAATATCATTGATTCGAGCAATGTGACTTGAGCATGTGCACACCCCTCCTCACTCTACTTGTTGTCTAGTCTAGATGTAGGCATGGACATAGGGGGAGTGTTGTTCTCTCAATGAACTCTCCCTCCCCCCATTATGCACAAATTGATCTAGTCTTTCACTTTAACCATATTTTAATGGTACTAGTGCTTCAAGGACGAGTTTTGGTCATGGGTCCAAGGTTAAAATCTTCGTGACGCCATACCTCTTGACTCAAACATAGGTGGCCTCGGCCACCGCCCTCTCTTGAAGAGGCGTGTTCTGGTCCGTTGTTAGTGTGTTTGTGGCTTTGTTGGTCTTTCCTCCTTCTTGGCTGTGTTTTTCCGTTCCTTTTTGAGCTTAAATCGTGTGTCTAGAGGCATGTTGGTTGCTGAGCGGTACTACCGCTGGTGGTGTGCGGTACTACCGCTCTAAGCGGTACTACCACCCACCAGCACAGTACTACCGCTGCGAGGCGGGGGCGGGGGGTTATATCGGGGGCAGGGGGAGTTTTCTTCTTCCCCATACCCATTCGCTCGCCCCCACGCTCCTTTCGTCTCTCCAGCAACCGGCACCGCAGGAGGGCTCCGGCGGATCTCCCTCTCTGGGGCGCTCCTCTCCATTTCCTTCGGTGGAGACGATCCCCACCTTGTCCTCTTGCCATGGATGCCAGTATTGCCCCCGTTCCCTCTCTCTTCTTGTCTAGATTTCCAATCTAGCATCTTAGGGGCAATAGTAGTTGCATCTCTAGATTTTTGGCCAAATCTAGGCTTGAGTAGGATGGAGAAGGCATCTAGGCAGTTTGGATTGATGTTTGGTAGGAGTATTTTTGAATTTGGTAGGACGGTAGTGCCGGATTTGACCACGGCAGTAGGAAACTGCTGTTTCCCATCTCGAGCAGTACTACCGCTCCCTCTGGAGCGGTACTACCGCTTGGAGAGGTACTGCCGCTCTCGGGTCACGGTACTACCGCTCTCTACCAGGTTCCACCATACGTTTACTAATCAGTGATCCTTTTTGGTTGTGTTTGGTGGCTTATGCTCGTTCTTTCTGGTTGTTTGCGTGTTCTTGTGTGTGGTTCCAGGTGATGAGGTTCCTGAGCATTAGGCTCGGTGTGTCAACCCCGGTCGTGCCACGTCCAAGCGGTACTGCACAACTGAGTCTGCAGGAGGTTCCTCAAGTGCTCCTCCTCCACCCCAAATCCAGAAGAAGCCTGGTGTCAAGCCGAAGCAATCTGGCAAAACTGTGCCAGAAATGCAAGCCAAGGAGTTCTGGGCAAGACGTCGCCACAACCCCTATGAGGCAGACCAAGATCCCACTTTGGTCAACCGTCCGTTCTGGAACAGGTTTTAGTTTGCCATCTTCTTTGATGTACTCAAGGCCAAGAAGAACCTCTTTGTTAACGTGCACTCCATCGACACTGACCATATGGGCAAGGATCCTGAATACTTTGGTGAAGCTCTTCAGATGTGCACTCAACTGAACATTCTTGGTGTCATGCAATTCAACAAAGATTATGATGCTGATATTGTGGCCCAATTCTATGCCATGGTTCATCTCGGGACTGATGAGGACAGGACACTGACTTGGATGACCAATGGCAAGTTGCTTTCAGTCAAGTGGAAGGCGTTCATGGAATTGATTGGGGTGGAAGATCAAGGGCTTGCGTCTCCTGTCGGCTTTCGCCCACACCGCAACATCACCTCCACTCACAAGCAAGCTCTTTGGCCCTACTGCACTTTGAAGATCAACCCTGAGACAAAGAAGGAAACGTATGAGCTGCCTGCCTTTCTGGACATTCTTCACCGTGTCTTCCGTGAGACTCTTTTCCCTCGCATCGGGAATCTGGATATGGTTCATTCTTATCTCGTGGACATGCTTCTTTTCTGCCAGCGTGAGAAGGAACAAAACACCGGAGAGTCCCTGGATATATCCCATGTTATGTGGTCTGAGCTTTTATCTGCTATCTCCGAGCGCAAGTGCCCGATTTATGGTCCGTTCATCATGTTGCTTATTGAGAAGGCCTGGGATCGTGTCTATCCCAAGGTGATGCCAGAGACCGGAGAGTTGGTTTCTCACGATGTCAAGCGTCTGAGGAAGAAGGACAACTGGGGCACTCAGGTCCCTAAATCTGGTGTTCCTTCATCTGCTACTGCCATGGAGACCAAGGAGGAGGAGGAGGCTGAGGCTGAGGATGATGATGACTATGTGCCTTCTGCGGCAGAGCCCTCTTGGGCAAAGAAGCTCAAGCTCAAGATGAAGAAGCTGTTCTGCATGGAGGCTCACGGTCAGTACATGACTCATGTGGGTGAGAAGAAGGCCCGTAGTCGTCACAAGGAGCTCATGCGTCAGTTGGGTGCCACTGTTAATAGTGGATCTGAGGACCAGCTTACCGAGGAGGAGGAGTGGATTCAGCAGCACTGCCCGTGGACCGATTCTGATGCCGAGCACTTCCCGGCCAACGATGGTGGCGCAGACGATCCCGCTGAAACCTGATATTTGAGTCCCTCTCTTGCTATCACCTGGAGCTGTAGCAACACTCCCTCTCCTTTTTGGTGTCTCGATGCTAAAGGGGGAGAGAGTTTAGGGATTTGTGTTGTGTCTTCCGTCTTCTGTGTTTTCTCGCTGTTTGCCTTGTTTGGTTTGTGTCTGGTTTGTGTCAGTGAGACCTAAGTTCCAGTCATATGGTGTGAGACATATGCTACCTTATCTTTCGAGTATCATTATCTATGTCTATCTAGCTTATGAGTTGCATGCTTATCCTGTTATCTATGTTGCTCTCATATATCCTGCTTAGGTAGTTGGTCTCTAAAATGTAGGGGGAGCGTTGATCCTGGTATCTGTGCCGTGTAGTCCAAAGCACTTATCTAGACAACACACATCCAAGGGGAGCCCTTCTACATTTTAGGACGGTGGGGCTTTGTGCCTATCCTATATCTTTCCTGTTTGTGCAAATCCCGTATTGTCATCAATCCACCAAAAAGGGGGAGATTGTAAGGGCATATTTATCCCCAAGATGTTTTGGTGATTGATGACAATGCTTTTGCGGACTAATCGTGTGCGTTGAGTTCTTTTAGAGTTTCATCCTTTCGCACGAGACGATTACTTCCCCTCGGTGTTTTATTCAAGACGGTGTAGCTCCTTCGTTTCTCTGCTGGTGGTCTAGTTTCGTAGGAGTCACCGTACTATTAAGAGGGGATCCGCTTTGGTAAGGCTAGGGTGGAATCAACACGTACACATCCTTATCACACCCGATGCTTCTTTCCGCTTCATTGGAGCTATCCTTCCTAATCTGTGCCTGCCTGTCCTGTCCCAGCGGTAGTACCGCGGTCCTCAGCTGTAGTACCAACGAAGCACGTCAAGCGGTAGTACCACTTGCGGACTTCGGCGGTAGTAGCGCAGTGGTTTCGGGCTACTACCGCCTCGATTCTCGACTGCTATTTTTCGTGTCGGGTTTTACGGTACTAGTAGCGGCAGTAGGGGCGGTAGTACCGCTCCAAGCGGTAGTACCGCCAATACTTCTGCAGTAGTACCGCTCTGGGGCCAGGACCCTGCATCCCTCGTCAGCGCGGCAGTACCGCTGGGAGGGAGCGGTAGTACCACTTATCAACGGTAGTACCGCCCTGCCCAAGCGGTAGTACCGCTCTGTGCGTGGCTGTGTGGGGGGTAACGGTTGGATTGTTTCCCCCACTATATAAAGGTGTCTTCTTCCCCAAAGTTGACTTATCTCTTCCCCCAAAAGCTCCATTGTTGCTCCAAGCTCCATTTTTGCCCGATCTCTCTCCCTGGCCAATCAAACTTGTTGATTTGCTCGGGATTGGTTGAGAAGGCCCCGATCTACACTTCCACCAAGAGAAATTTGATTCCCCCCACTAATCCCTAGCGGATCTTGTTACTCTTGGGTGTTTGAGCACCCTAGACGGTTGAGGTCACCTCAAAGCCATACTCTATTGTGGTGAAGCTTCATGGTGTTGTTGGGAGCCTCCAAGTGTTGTGGAGATAGCCCCAACCTTGTTTGTAAAGGTTCGATCGCCGCCTTCAAGGGCACCAATAGTGGAATCATGGCATCTCGCATTGTGTGAGGGTGTGAGGAGATTACGGTGGCCCTAGTGGCTTCTTGGGGAGCATTGTGCCTCCACACCACTCTAACGGAGACGTACTTCCCCTTAAAAGGAAGGAACTTCGGTAACACATCCTCGTCTTCACCGGCTCCACTCTTGGTTATTTCGTGCCTTTACTGTTGCAAGCTTACTTGTGTTGTATCTATTGCTTGCTTGTGTGCTAGTTGTCATTGCATCATATAGGTTGTCCACTTAGTTGCATATCTAGACAACCTACTTTGTCGCAAGGTTTAAATTGTTAAAGAAAAGCTTAAAAATTGTTAGTTGCTTATTCACCCCCCCTCTAGTCAACCGTATCGATCCTTTCACACGCCCCCCACCCCTTGTCCAACTCGGATTGGCTTGGGGGGGGGGCGCCACCTCCCGTGGCCTGCCTCCTCCTCTTCACTATGGCCTATGAGGCCCATTAACTTTCCCGGGGGGGGTCCGGTAACCTCCCGGTACTCCAAAAAATCCTCGAACCTCTTCGGAACCATTCCGGTGTCTGTATATAACCTTCCAATATATCAATCTTTATATCTCGACCATTTCAAGACTCCTCGTCATGTCCGTGATCTCATCCGGGACTCCGAACAACCTCCGGTCACCAAAACACATAACTCATATAATACATATCATCATCAAACGTTAAGCGTGCGGACCCTACGGGTTTGAGAACTATGTAGACATGACCGAGACATCTCTCCGGTCAATAACCAATAGCGGAACCTGGATGCTCATATTGGTTCCCACATATTCTACGAAGATCTTTATCGGTCGAACCACATTGTCAACATATGTTATTCCCTTTGTCATCGGTATATTACTTGCCCGAGATTCGATCATCGGTATCTTCATACCTAGTTCAATCTTGTTACCAGCAAGTCTCTTTACTCGTTCCGTAGTGCATCATCCCCTAACTAACTCATTAGTCACATTGCTTGCGAGGCTTCATATGATGTGCATTACCGAGAGGGCCTAGAGATACCTCTCTGATACTCGGAGTGACAAATCCTTGTCTCGATCTATGCCAACTCAACAAACACCTTCGGAGATACCTATAGAGCATCTTTATAATCACCCAGTTGCGTTGTGACGTTTGATAGCACATAAGGCATTCCTCCGGTGTCCGGGAGTTGCATAATCTCATAGTTGGAGGAATATATATTTGACACGAAGAAAGCAGTATCAATAAAATTGAACGATCATTATGCTAAGCTAACAGATGGGTCTTGTCCACCACATCATTCCACTAATGATGTGACCCCGTTTATCAAATGACAACTCATGTCCATGGCTAGGAAACTTAACCATCTTTGATCAATGATCTAGTCTAGTAGAGTCATACTAGGGACACGTAGTTTTGTCTATGTATTCACACATGTATGAGGTTTTCGGTTAATACACTTATAGCATGAATAATAAACATTTATTATGAATAAGGAAATATAAAATAACAATTTTATTATTGCCTATAGGGCATATTTCCTTCATTAATCTATCCTATAGCTGATAATAGATGGGTAAGTCATGTTCATTGTGTCCCTAAAAAGGGAGGTATTACTATTGTTCCTAATGATAAAAATGAATTGACCCTGCAGAGAATTGCCACATGTTATAGAATGGTAATTGATTTTAGCAAATTAAACAAAGCTACTAGGAAAGATCATTATCCTTTACCTTTCATTGATCAAATGCTAGAATGACTATCAAAACATACACACTTCTGCTTTTTAGATGAATATTCCATTTTTTCCCAAATACCTGTATCACAAGAGGATCAAGAAAAAACTATTTTTACATGCCCTTTTGGTACTTTTGCTTATAGATGTATGCCTTTTGGTTTATGTAATGCACCTGCTACCTTTCAAAGACGTATGACTGCTATATTATCTGACTTTTTGTGAAAAGATTGTTGAGGTTTTATGGATGGATTTTTCGTTTACGGAAATTCTTTTGATGATTGCTTAAGCAACCTTGATCGAGTTTTGCAGAGATGTGAAGAAACTAATCTCATCTTGAATTGGGAGAAGTGCCACTTTGTGGTTAATGAAGGTAATGTCCTGGGGCATGAAATCTCCAAAAGAGGTATTGAAGTTGGTAAAGCTAAAGTACATGCTATTGAAAAGAATGTCGTGTCCTAAAGATATCCAAGGTATAAGAAGTTTCCTTGGTCATGCTGGTTTCTATAGGAGATTTATTAAAGACCTCTCTAAAATTTCTAGGCCTCTTAGTAGTCTTTTGCAAAAAGATGTCCCATTTGTTTTTTATGATGGTTGTTTAGAAGCCTTTGAAATCCTTAAGAAAGCCTTAATTTTTGCACCTATTGTTCAACCACCTGATTGGAACCTACCCTTTGAAATTATGTGTGATGATAGTGATTATGCTGTTGGTGCTATTCTAGGGCAAAGAGCTGATAAGAAATTAAATGTCATCCATTATGCTAGTAAAACTCTATACATTGCTAAAAGAAATTACGCTACTACTGAAAACGAATTTTTAGCAAGTGTGTTTGCTTGTGATAAATTCAGATCTTACATTATTGATTCCAAAGTAATTGTTCACATCGATCATGCTGCTATTAAATACCTTATGAAAAATAAAGATGCTAAACCTAGACTTATTAGGTGGGTTCCCTTGCTACAAGAATTTGATTTACATATTACTGATAGGAAAGAGCTGAGAACCCCGTAGCAGACAACTTGTCTAGGTTAGAAAATATTCTTTATGACCCACTACTTATTGATGATAGCTTTCCTGATGAACAATTAGCTGTCATAAATGCTTCTCATAGTACTCCTTGGTATGTAGACTATGCTAATTACATTGTTGCTAAATTTATACCACCTAGTTTCACATACTAACAAAAAAAAGGTTTTCTATGACTTAAGACATTATTTCTAGGATGGCCCACACCTTTATAAAGAAGGAGTAGATGATGTCATTAGACGTTGTGTACCTGAGCATGAACAGGAACAAATCCTACGCAAGTGTCACTCTGAGGCTTACGGAGGACACCATGTTGGAGACAGAACTACACACAAGGTATTACAATCTAGTGGTGTTATGTGAACGTCGACTACATGACACTTCGCCATGATTTGGGCCTAGGGGAAGACATTGGGAAGTAATAAGTAGATGATGGGTATCTAGAGTGACAGGAGTTTAAACCCTAGTTTATGTGTTGCTTCGTAAGGGGCTGATTTGGATCCACATGTTTCATGCTATGGTTAGATTTATCTTAATTATTCTTTCGTAGTTGCGGATGCTTGCGAGAGGGGTTAATCATAAGTGGGAGGCTTGTCCAAGTAAGGACAACACCCAAGCACTGGTCCACCCACATATCAAATTATCAAAGTAACGAATGTGAATCATATGAGCATAATGAAAACTAACTTGACAGTAATTCTCATGTGTCCTCGGGAGCACTTTGCTTTATATAAGAGTTCGTCCAGGCTTATCCTTTGCTATAAAAGGATTGAGCCACCTTGTTGCACTTTTGCTACACTTGTTACTTGTTACTCGTTAGAAATTATCTTATCACAAAACTATCTGTTACCGACAATTTTAGTGCCTGCAGAAAATACCTTCACTACTGGAATCAGAGGATTTGCCATCAGCCCCTTCTTTGTCGTCTGCTAGCGGACGACAAAGGATGTCTTTGCTATCAGTTTCCAAAAAACAGACGGCAAAGAATTGGCTGATGGCAAAGATCATATTTGCCATCAGCCAGTTCTTTGCCGTCTGCTAGCGGACGACAAAGGAGCTTTGCCGTCGGCTAGCGGACGGCAAAGAGGGAGGGGGCCCCACTCACGAGCTGCTTAAAAAAAACTTAACGGCCCCCCACTTTGCCGTCTGCTAGCAAAAAAGCGGACGACAAAGGGGGGCGAACGACAAAGATTTAACTTATCTAACGGCGGCCGCGCCCCACCCCGCCCCTCTCTCTCTGTTTCTCTCCCTCTTCACACGCGCGCCGCCGCCCCCCCACTCTCCGCCGCCCCGTCGCCCCACCACCCCGCCGCCCCACCGGCCCCCCGCCCCGGTGCCACCGCGGCCCCGTCG
>NC_041393.1:153186105-153186777 GCF_002162155.2 Triticum dicoccoides | reverse complement strand
CCCCGTCGCCACTGCCGCCCGGCGCCGTCGCCCCAGGACGCCCCGCCCGCCTCCTCCACCGGCCACCTCCTCCATCGGCCGTGCCCCAGGTGAGCTCTACCTCCTCTTTTTCTGTTTTTTTTCTTCTGTTTTTAATTTTAGGTTTATGTTTAGTTTAGATTTAGTTTTAGTTTTAGGTTTAGTTTTAGGTTTAGGTTTAGTTTTAGTTTAGTTTTAGGTTTAGATTTAGTTTTTTCCTTTTTCTGTTTTTTTAGTTTTAGGTTTATGTTTAGTTTAGATTTAGTTTTAGTTTTAGTTTTAGTTTTAGTTTTAGATTTAGGTTTAGTTTTAGTTTTAGGTTTAGGTTTAGGAAAGAAGAAGAAGAAAAAAAGAGGATAGGAGGAGAAGAAGAGGAAAAGGAAAGGAAGAAGAAGAGGAGGAGGAGAAGAAGAAAAAAGAAGAAGAGGAAGAAGAAGAAGAAGAAGAAAAGGAGAGGAGGAGAAGAAGAAGAGGAAAAAGGAAAGGTGGAAGAAGAAGAAGAAGAAGAAGAAGAAGGAAAAAAGGAAGAAAAGGAAGAAAGGGAAGAAGAGGAAGAAGAAGAAAAGGAAAAAAGAGGAAAAAACGACCCGACACGGCACCCCGACCCCGACCCGGCACCCCGACACGACCGCGAGACCCCGACCCCGACACCCC
>NC_041393.1:153151301-153185396 GCF_002162155.2 Triticum dicoccoides | reverse complement strand
GACACCCCGAACCCCCGACCCCGAAACAGCACCCGATCCGACGCATATGCTTTGCTCCGGATCCGACGCATAAATTTCGTCAGTGCCTCCCCTGTTGTTCTCCGGGTACACATCTTCTCTGTTTATTGCAGAGACGTGTATCAGGAGAACAGCGGGGGGGTGTTGCCGAAATTTTGCGTCGCATCCGGAGCATAGCATGGGAAAATGAACTCAATCTACACATACTCGGGTGGGATTAGGACCTATCATTACCTATTAGAGTGTAGGTTGCATGGACGTAATAAAATTGACAAAGTAGATCAACTGATGAATATATACATGGTGAATTATATATATAATTGTTGTGTGTCTAGTGATGATGATGATGATTATAGTGATGATAGTGATGATGATGATTATAGTGAGCCCATCATTGATTATAGTGATGATGATGATTATGCATTTATTGATGATACTGATCGAGATTATTAGTAGTGTCAGGTATTCAATTTTTTTATGTTGTACTTGATGATGATACACTTAAGTGATATACATATTATTATTCATGTCGGTACTTTTTTTTATGTTGTACTAATTTCGTTTATTCTTTGTCATGGCAGGTGTTGAAAGATGGTGGGCGCTGGTCGGGAGCACACCGAGGCCCCTTCTTCGTTGGCGCGTGGTGCGAGGTCTTCCATTGCACACGCACCTCTCCGCCGAGCGTTGCTGGACAGTATGTCGACACCACCGGGCCCTTCTTCGTCGACTGCGGTGCCCAGCAGGGGACGAGGTAAGAAGAAGAGAGGAGGTGGAGCACGTGGTCGCGGGAGAGGAGGTAGGGTGACTCTTACAGCGCCTTCCTCGCTGCCACCCCCAGCTGTTTCACCCGAGCACGTGACTGCTAGGGTGGACTCGTCCGAGGAGGAGGCTACACGGACTCCGGTCCACGAGCCTCAGGTCCACGGATCTTCGGCCCACGAGCCTCGGGTCGACGGGCCTTCGGCCCACGAGAGTTGGGCCCACGAGACCCCGGAGGAGCACACGTCTGGATGGGGTACCTGTTCGGGTCATCCCGAGGAGCCGAGTGGCCATGCTAATGATGCGGGGAGCCGACTGATATTGAGGAGGAGGGGGGCAACATCTACCAGCGTGGTGCTACACGGCTCCCGTTCGTGTCGGCGACCCGCGAGCAGAGGTGGTTGATTTTCCATGATGGAGAGAGGTAAGTGCATTTAATCTTTTTGTACCTTCTGCATTCACGTTTCTTCAAATAACTAATGCGTTGGCCTTGTCATGCTGCAGGGGTTGGGACCACCATGAAAGTGTCCGCCGGCCCAACTCCGTCCTTGGAGTTTTGATTCGGCAAAACTTCCCGGAGTTTGTCACGTTGCCTGGTGAGGGTCGGCTTCCAGAGGTTGGATTGAGTTGGGAGCACTACTTGGCTGCCCCGGCCCCGCCGGGTGAGATTATCGACGGTGTCTTGTGCAAGACGAGGGCAGACGTGGTGATCAGAAAGTTTTGGGTAATTTCTCCTTTACACAATTAAAAATCTTCAACTAGCTAGTTATTAATTGTACTAATCAATATTGTCTCATTTGATTGCAGACATTCTACAGGTGTGAGGAGGGATACGAGGAGGAGGCGGCAGATGTTATCGACAAGGAGTGCAAGCGCCTACTTCAGAACTTACGGCATGAGGTTCGGGTGCAGGCTGTTCGAGACTACTACGCCGGGCATGGTATCAAGAAGCCCAAGCAGGAGTGCTGCGATAAGTTCTTGAGTAAGGAGCAGTACATGAAGGTAATTCTTAAGGCCTTGTACTTACTTCCTTCATTTAGTAATTCATAGCCTTAGCGCTCAAGTTTCTATTTGCTAACTTAGGCCCCTCCGAGATGGTGTGCGGATCGGATGGATTGTTGGGAGGTGTTGGTCAATGCGTGGTGCTCAAAAGAATGGCGGGCCACCCACAACGAGGCCAAGGACAAACGTGCCTAAATGGAAGGTGTGCCACACCACCAAGGCAGCTCCAACTTATTTCAGTATGGGCGGAACTGGGTATGTGGTTTGCTTCATGATTCATGCAATTCATTCATCATGCTAGCTTTAGCCCTTTAATTACTAATTTACTTTGTTTCTCTCTTTCAGGCACGCTACAATAAGGCGGATAAGGTGCCAGAGGTGTACGACCTGTATGCCATGGCCCGCACTGTCCCTTACAAGAAAGTCAAGGCATTCTCAGCGTCTGACCTCGAAGATTCAAAGAACTTCACCAACATCTCCGCCCACGACAAGCTCGTGCAATATAGAGATCAGGGGAAGGCGAGGAAAGGGGAGGACTTTAACCCGAGCCAGGGTCCCATTGATACAGAGCTGCTGATGATATATGGTGGCGGGAGGTCCCATGGCTCCATAGCCATGGGAGATGGACTTATCCGTTGTCCTAGCACTCTCCCGGAGATCAAGGCGCGCCAGTCGAGCTCCGCTCCTGAGATAAGGCCTCGTGAACGGCCAGTCCAACTCGCCTTCAAGGTTAGTTATAAGTACTCAGCTATCTTTCTCCATTACATTGTGTGCGCTTCCATCAATGATTACAAATGGTCATGTGAGTGGTGTTGCAGGCTGCTATACAGAGTGAGAGAGATAGAACAGAGAAACTTCTGACGGAGGCGGCGGAGAGGCAGCGGTAGTTGGAGGAGAGGACGACAAAGATGTTGGAGGAGGATAGGGCACGAAATGACATGCAGGCAAGGGCCATGTACGAGCTCATTGTGGTAAGTTTCTTCTACAGATTACTTGCTAGTCTTAACATTTGAGTCTCATTATTAACTAGTATGACTCTGTTGTGAAAACCAAATGTGCAGTCTATGTGCGAGAAGTCCGGTCAGACCGCTCCGCCGATGCCAGTGATTGCTCCTAGGAGCACGGTGAGTTTAATTAGAATGGACATTACTTGCTAGTCTTAACATTTGAGTGTCATAATGCTAACGAGACATTGGAAATGATCTTTGGTGCAGCTTAACTCCAGAAACGCATCGCACGATCCTTCTCCAGCTACCGGCGCGAGCCAGCCCGCTCGTACACCTCCCTGATCACGGTAAGTTTCTCTAGTGTTTTGCTTAACAAATGCATAAAGACCTAGACTTAGCTTTATTTCCTCCAATATGCTTACCATAATGACCTGGAGTTAGCTTTTTTTCCTCCAAAATGACTTAATAAGCTTACTGACCTCATAAACCATCCATTCTACCTAAGTTAGCTCTAAAATGATATGTACTTAGGTTACTTATGTCAAAAATTGCATAATTAGCTTAGTTAGCTCATAAACGATCCATTTTACCTAAGTTAGCTCTAAAATGACTCATTTTACCTTAGTTAACTTACAAGTGATCCAATTTATCCAAGTTAGCTCTAAAATGACCCATTTTACATAGATTAGCTCCTAAATGATCCATTTTACCTACGTTAGCTTTAAAATGACCCATTTCACCTAGGTTAGCTCCAAAATGACCCATTTCACCAAGGTTAGCTCCAAAATGACCCATTTCACCTAGATTTGCTCCTAAACAATCCATTTCACCTAAGTTAGCTAAAAACGATCCATTTCACCTAAATTAGCTCTTAAATGATCCATTTCACCTAAGTTAGCTAAAAAACGATCCATTTCACCCTAGTTAGCTAAAAAAACGTGGCATTTCACCTTAGTTAGGTCATAAACGACCCATTTCAACTAAGTTAGCTCATAAAAGCTCATAAATGATCCATTTCACCTAAGTTAGCTAAAAACGATCCATTTCACCTTAGTTAGCTCAAAAACGTGGCATTTCACCTTAGTTAGCTCATAAACGACCCATTTCAACTAAGTTAGCTCATAAATGATCCATTTCACCTAAGTTAGCTCAAAAACGATCCATTTCACCTTACTTAGCTCAAAAACGACGCCCTTCATCTTAGTTAGCTCATAAATGACCCATTTCAACTAAGTTAGCTCATAAATGATCCATTTCAACTAAGTTAGCTCATAAACAACCCATTTCAACTTAGTTAGCTCATATATGATCCATTTCACCTAAGTTAGCTCATAAATGACATATACTTCTTGTTCTAGTCTTCTTCTTGTTCTAGTCACCTATTTATAACTTTCTTATTTACCATTTTGCAGATTTCATTCACTTCATGGAAGCTAGCTTGCTATGATGGAGTGCTTGCTTTTCCTTTGATGAAACTTTGCATCGTATCTAGCTTGCTATGATGGAACTTGCTATCTTGATGAAACTTTGCATTGTAATATGTATATGGATGGAACAATGTGTATGGATGGAACTTGCTTATGTATGAACAATGTGTATGGATGAAACTGATGTGATATGTGATATGAAACTTATGTGCTGGATATGTGATATGGAAATATATCTATATATGTCATATATATTTGCTGTGAAAATTGTTGGATTAAAAAAACAGAAAATAGAGACAATATGCAGGCTCTTTGCCGTCTGCCACCGACTGAAAAGGGCTCTTTGCCATCAGCAGCAGACGGCAAAGAGGCCACGTGGCAGGCAACTGTGCTTCCTGGGAGGCTGACCAATTTGGTCAGTTTGCCTACAGTGGCTGACGGCAAAGGCTTTGCCGTCAGCAGCGGACGACAAAGAGAAAAACTTTGCCTACAGCGGCGGACGGCAAAGGCCTGCCGTGTAGTGACATCGGCTGACATCATTCGGCGGACGACAAAGGCCAGTCGTTAACCACCTAACGGAGTAACAACGCATTTATTGCCGTCTACATTCTTTGCCGTCCGCTGCTGATGGCAAAGGCCCCTTTGCCGTCAGCCGCCCGAAGCAGACGGCAACGTAGCTCTTAGCCGTCCCCTACTTTGCCGTCCGCGGCAGATGGCAAAGACCTTTGCCGTCCGCCATCCATGCCTTTGCCGTCCGTCGTGGCGGATGGCAAAGTAGTTGATTCCTGTAGTGCTTGCAGATAACTGCTTGTCATTTCCTTCTGCTCCTCGTTGGGTTCGACACTCTTACTTATCGAAAGAACTACGATAGATCCCTTATACTTGTGGGTCATCAGTAGGACCCATCCAGTGTGTTGGCTCCTCTCTCTTTCTCAAGGATTTCTTACTAACACCTCCTGTGCGCCGCCGTCGTTGTCTCCATCACGAAGCTCGAAAGATGGTGGTTTTGTGAATTAGAGTCCCCAATTGTGATGATTTTTTGCAACTTACTAGTATTAAATTGGGTTGGAATATCAATTCGCTATACCTCGTTCCTTCTTTCCCACGACTTCCATGACTTTCCAATCTTCATTCTAGTAGGTATCTAGTTTCATGGGTGAATAATATAGGAATAGGGGTGGAATTCTGTTATGCAGAGTTTGAATCATATTGCAAGGCATTGAAGGACATAGTTATGAGCGTAAGCTTCTTGCAGTTACTGAGCTCTTTTGGTATGCTCCCACCCAGCGAAACTATAATGAGTTTAAATTCTAAATCACTTGTTTGGTTGTTCCCTAAATTGGTTCATGGAATCTTAGTCAGGCTTCAATTCCAAACCTTGCTTGGGCGACAAATTGTTAAATGCATATTTACGTGAGTATTCCTCAAATTTTCATAACATACAGACATGTATCTCATGTACATATTGTTAAAACCGAAGCATCATCAATTGCAATGACAATTGGGCCAAAACCAAATAGGAGGCGATCACAATCAAGAATGTGATCAAATCTCACGAATCACCTCTGATCTACTAGAATTTAAACCCCCATGTCTAAGGTCTACCGGTTTCAAACGAATTGATGTTCCATAGGTCGCCGATGGCGAGTTGCAACATACCTGTCGTTCACCATCGTCGGTCCAGGTGGGCGATAGCGATTTAGGCTGCAGTTGCTCCATGGTCGCCGCCAAATCGCCCGTGCTCTGTCTATGTGAGTGCGAGGGAAAAAATGGATCGGTGAAAGCAACAATAAGTTGGAAGCAAAACTCATGAGCCAAAATGATTGGTGGGGACACCTTGCACCCCCCTAATAGCATGCACGGCTCAATCAAGACGCGTCTTCTGCACCGTACGATCGACAATGATCTGACGCTGGACGAGGAATCACTTTCCTTTATTGATCGTAGCATCCTCGATTCGTGTTCAGCCCGGGGCCAGGCCCGATCCTGGCTACACCATTGATCAAACCGTTGGGGTGGATTGCTTTTTTTATCGCGGTATAGACACATATGCTTATACATACACACATACATTCAAACACATGCATGTACATCATATCTCCATGATCATCTCCAAGAATCACTTTGTGCTCTCATTTTGAATTCTGTTGCCGTGGATTGGTCAATGGAAAGGCGCCATAGGACTTTGACGTGACCGGCTCACACCACATCCGCTTGGCACAAAACACCGTGGATCATGCCATTTCCCCCCTCCACTCACGATGCAGAGGTGGCCGAGCTATTGGCATGCCGGAGGGCTCCAATCTCAGCTCAAGAACTACAAGTCCAGGAGGCGATCCTCGAAACAAATTCTCAGGGATCGGTAAGTAAGATCAAGAATGGGCCAAATGATTTCTCAACTAATGGGCAATTAGTTGAGGAGGCCAAAGAATTACTGAGCTTTTTTCAGGAGTTTAGGGTTGCTTGGGTGCAACGTTCGGCGAATAAAGTCGCACATGTCTTAGCTAGTGAAAGTTGTAATAGATCTCTATGTAAAACTTGGCTCCATGTATTTTCTGATTGTATTAGCTCGGAAATTGCTACTAAGGAGCTATGAACTTTGAATAAAGTGACAATGATTTTTCAAAAAAATTAGAACACAGTAGGTTCACCCCTCCCCGAATCCCGACGCAAGCGCACGAACCGTCGCCGAACCAACCAACACGAGAAGAGAGCTCGGGAGAAAAATTGTCGGAAACTTTTTGACCCGCCCCGCCTCTTCAAAATCCCGCCTCAAACGCCACTCCCCCGCCCACCGCCCGCCGCAGGCGCCTCCCCCTCGCTCGCCCCGCCAGCGACGCGCTCGCATTATGGCGCGGCGGCGCCGCCGTCGCGCGTTCGGCGGCCGCCCGGAGCTCCGCCTGGCCTACGGCTCCCGCGCCCGCCCGCTCGGCCGCGCGATCCTCGCGCTGCTGCCCCCGCCCCCGCCCCCCGGCGCCCCCTGCCCCGTCTGCCGCGGCGCGGCCTCCGGGTGCCTCGCGTGCCGCCGCTGGGCGCACCTCCTCCGCGACGGCGACCCCGTCGCGTACCGCCGCCTCGTCACCCGCGCCGTCTGCGCCGTCGAGCCCGTGCCGGCCGCGCCCCTGCCGCCGCAGTATACCCCAGGGAACGCCGGGCACTCGCAGGCACAGGTTTATTTATTTTCTATCCTTGCTCGTGTCGTGCTTGCGGTGGCTAGATTTCTCGTTTCTTGTTGGGTGTATATCTGAAGCTGCCGTTCGTTTGCCTGCATTGTGCTACGTACGCCCCAGCTCGTTCGGGAGACGATAAAGTGGATCTTGACGGATCGGTCCTGTAGAACCAAGAACGTCCTCTGCAATGGTATCCATCAGGTACGTACGATGAGTGTCATTTTTTTTTGAAAGGCGACGAATGATTTGTGGTATGTAAAAGAAATTGCCGCCGCACGTTTTATTGTCTAGCATTTCCTTCTTCGTATGTTTTTCTATCCATTTTTCGCACCTCTCCAGAAACAAATTGTGAGCTGTTGTGAAAACCAATGATGAAGGCTGTGCCATTTTAGTAGTATCTCCCTTCATGTAAGGGTTGTTGATGTTGTGGATGTGTGGTATTGGCAGTCTGCAATTCGTGTAATCAGATTAGGTTCTTCAGTTGTGAAAACATACCATGTAATTTTGTGTACAAAGTTTTGTACTACTTTTCTTTGGCATCGACAACTTTATAAGTGGCATCATACGATGAGTGCATTTGATCTTAATGTTTGACCATCAACATATTTGTTGACATTTGTATTGTATATGTGAAAATGGTACGAGCTTTGTACTGATGTAAAACTTTTCAAAATTGTATGTAAACCAGTAAACTCCATAACCAATCCTTGCTGCTCTATGTCCTCACTATATACGGAGCTTAGTCTTAGTAGCTAAGGACAACCTTTTCTTGGATTGGAAGGTTGCCATGCTTGATCCGTTGGTATAATTATTTTTTGCTCTTTATATATTTTTCATTAATGCTTTTAAATCTTTATGCTTACTAGGGTGGCCAGGCTAACCTTGTTTCTTCTTCATCCTGGAATATTCTCCTGGATAGAGTAAGTGTAAAGGAAATCCTTTTTCTTTGCTTAGTAAAGTTCCTCATATCCTTTGCTTGACAGAAACTTGTTGTCTTTCAGATTGGGGATCTTCTCATGTGCTATATTCTGAGGCATTCATCAGTCTTTTTGCCCATTAAAAAGAGTGATTACTTTCAGGTGACTGGTGTTCCACTCAACATTGTTCTGCACAAGCCTATATTTGCCAGTACCATGGCAAGGAAACAACAATCCAGATCGATAGAAGTCAAATGCCCTACGGTAAGAATTTATGTTCAGATCATGTGGCCCAGTGATTATTTAATTTAGGTTCGTGTCTTGTTATGCCAACTTAAGTCTTTGGTCCCAGTCTGGAAGCTCTTCAGGTTACAATTAATTTCAACCTGGCTATGACTCTGCATGCACACAAAAATACTACCTGTCTTTTTTTTTTTTGAAATTTATAAATAATACCTGTCTGGACTGGCACTTGCACAGCGAAAACCATTCAGACATACTGCGATGCATTAGGGTTGATGACGGATAAATACCACCAGAAAGATAGCTACAACGGCTCCTCTGCAAGGAGATAGGAGAGATCAGAGACTGGGATGATGTAGGAGACTAGTAATTAATTTATTTCTTTTTGCTTGATTAATTCATCAAAAGCTCCTGTCTTTATAGAGGCCTATCAACTCAAACTATGTCAGATGAGTATATATTGACATATTAATAAAAAAATCCAATTGTAATGGTGGATCTTATCCCTTAATCTAAACCGGCTATGGGCGACCGGGCCTAGCATGTGGTTACTAACCCAAATGACATTATAAATTTTATTTGACTGATGTTCTGCCATGGAAATAAGGCTCCTCACGCAGGTTCAGGTTTTCAATAGCCGAGAGAATCTTCCATTTTTTTCATTCCAAACAATTCTACATACATGCTCGTTGGGGATGGAAAACAATGTTGTATTAGTATTACTCTTAATAGTTTGAATTTTCTTTATGTGGTGTAAACAATTGGTAGTTTACTCTGGTTTGTTTCATAGCTGCATTTTAAAAGTAAACAAACTGATTAAGCATTTGAATACAAATAATCAAGATGGCCGCACCCAGTTTGTTGTAAAATTCATTACCATTTCCCGAGTTTTCTTCAACCAGGAATTGGCTTTCTTAATAATGTTCTTTGATACTATATGTTTAAAATATCTTGATGACCTCACCGCCGAATGTTCTTTTATCAAACAAGCACACTGTGAATGCTGTGGTATATTTTATTCTAATAAACTGATTGGATACTGCATGTCTTTGTGATCTCAGTGCCACGTGTTGCGTAATGCAAAGATGAAACTAAACATAACCGGAGGCAATCGTGGCAACAGTTCAGACTCTGCATTTTACTGTTCAGATAACACTCAGAAATGTGATGCTCTACAAAGTTCTGGAAGTTGTGATGCTGAAAGAGTTATAAAGCCTAATTGTTCAAGTGATGGATGTAACTGTTCCAATTGCTTTACCCGGAAGCCTAGGAAAAGAAAAAGATTGTACAGCTGGCAGCGCCGCAGTAAGCGGAAGCAGATCTGTAATGAAGATAAGTTAACAGAGTTAAGTAAATTAAACAACAGTAATTATGCTGTGTGTAATCTCTTATCAGATGGCGCAGCTGCTGGAGTGAATGGTCAAACACACTCCTTGAAGCGTACTGCAGATAACATTTCTATTGGAATGAACAATGATGAATTTGTTTCACAAATTGAAGAGCCATGTGATGTACCCGTCCTGTCATTAAAGAAGTCACCTAGTTCTGTGTCAGATACTAGTCCTTCCCAGGATCTATTTTGTGGTTACTGTAAATCAGGAGTCCAATGTACAAGTCCCAAAGTAGGACCCTCCAGCTACTCACAACTGAACGTCAGTTCCTTCCCAATCTCCTGTTATTTGTTATTACCGTTTCTTTCGTGCTTACACTCAAGTTCCGTCTACCTTCCTAAATCATTTGTTATTCCATTCATTTTGATTTTTGTCTACTGTTGTAACATTATAGTCTCCAAGTTATATAGTAGTGTCAAAAGCAATAACTTGGATGAGAGAAAAATAGAAGATGCGAATATTGGCACTTAAAGATTTTCCACTTAGTGCCTCACCGACATGCTGATCTTATGGCCACATGTTGGTGAGACAATGGAATGATAAATCCTCAATAGCACCTCCTTGCATTGTCAAACCGCATATTTTACCAGCATCGGGTAAAAAGTAGACCAGAAAACCGTATCTTTGTTGTGACTATTTCTCAATCAGTCATATGTGTTAGATGTGTATAGTCCCGTTTCGGTATATCCCCATTGTATAAGGGGTTTTCTGCACTTTGACACACATGTATATGTAATGGCCTTTGGCCCTCAGGAAATACTAGTTGCTCACTTATCCAACATGGTATCAGATGCTAGGTTAGCCTCGCTCTCTTGCACGACGCAACTCCGTGCGCCCCTCTAGCTTACCTCGATTCCTGCTGGCCCAGCCTCATCTCCGGTTGCTCTGGTCCGTCGCTGGCCGGACCTGGCGCCCTGCGCCCGGAGCTCTCCTTCTCCGGCCGGTTGACCCCGTCTCTGGATCCGACTGTCCTCTACGCCCCTGGCCGCCGGCGCTCTTGTCCTGACCGGCCGCCGGCGCTCTCGGCTCTCTTCGTCCGCCGCTGTGCTCGGCTGCCTGCGTCAGGTGCCCTCTTCGTCCGCCCGCGCGCCCCTGCTTCCGCTCGAGCACGGCCGCCCGCGCGCCCCTTTAGATCGAGCGGGGCCAGGCCGCCTGCTCGCCCCTGCTTCAGATCGAGCGGGGCCAGGCTGCTCGCCTCAGCGCCCCTGCTTCAGATCGAGCGGGGCTAGGCTGCCCGCCCCAGCGCCCCTCCTTCAGATCGAGCGGGGCCATGCTCGCTCGTTCTGCAGCCCGATCCGGATCGGCTGTCTTCCGTGCGTTGACAAAAACAAAAAACAAAAAAAAACAGAGAAAGCAAAAGAAGCCTTTGTTATGTCTTCTTCGGGCTATGTTGCTGTTCCTCGGTGTTCGATGATCTTCGATGGCACCAACTACGCTGAGTTTGTGGGGTTCATGCGCATCCATATGCGTGGTCTTCTTCTGTGGGGTGTTCTTTCTGGCGAGGTCCCCTGTCCGCCATGCCCTATTGCGCTCGTGGCCCCAATCCCGCCGGTGCCGCCGGTGCTTGCTGCTGATGCTTCTCAGGCTGATCGGGATGCAGCCAAGGCTCTTATGATGCTGCTGTTGATGCTTATGATCAACAGGTATCCGCCTATTTTGATGCTCTCTCTGTCTACCGGGATGATCTGTCTGCTTATACTCAGTGGTGCAATGATGATGCTCGAGCTGCTGCTGTTCTTACTGCAAGTGTCCTACCTCAGTTTGCTTCGGAGTTCATGGGCCTCGGCACTATTGCAGCGATGTGGTCCTATCTTTGTCAGCGCTATCAGCCCTCTGGTGATGCTCTATACCTCTCTGTGGTGCGTCAGGAGCATGCTCTTCAGCAGGGTGACTCGTCTGTGGATGAGTTCTATTCCCAGTGCTCTGCCATCTGGCGTCAGCTTGACTCACTGCGGACAGTTGTTTGTGGCACTTGCTGTTGTTGCCAGACTACGAGGTCTGACTTGGAGTTTCAGAGGGTCCATGAGTTCTTATCTCGTCTCCGCTCCGAGTTTGAGCCTCGCCGTGCTCACTTGCTTGCTCGTGGTCGTGTTCCTATCTCGGGGATACTTGCTGAGCTTCGTGCTGAGGTGACCCGCCTTCGCTCTGCTGGTTGCTTCTGGTTCCGTCAGTTTTGGTTGCCCGGGCTCCTGTGTCGTCTGCTCGCCTCACTGCTCCGCCGCTCCTGCCCACTCCTCCAGGGGGAGTGAGCCGTCCTCCTTATGCTGAGAAGGGCACGTCGCGCCGTGACACCGTCTGTGGTTACTGCTCCCGGCCAGGTCACCCAGAGTCTGATTGTCGCCAGAAGAAGCGAGACCAGAGGCGCTCCTCCTCCAGCGGGCCTCCTGTGTTTTCCTCGGCTCCGTCACTCACTGACCAGGACATTGTTCGCCTCAAGCGTCTTCTTGCTTCCTCAAACTCCTCGTCGACTGGCTCTGCTGCTGCCGTGGCTGCATCCTCCTCCTCGTCATCACAGGCATCTACACAGTCAGGTACATCTTCGTGGGTTCTGGATTCTGGAGCCTCCTTTCATATGTCTTCTGATTCTTCCGCGTTGTTTTCTCTCCGACCTCTTGATTCGCCTGTTAATGTTCTTACTGTCGATGGCACATCTCTTCCTGTTGCTAGTCGTGGTATTCTTTCCACTCCATCCTTTTCTGTTCCGAGCGTTTCACATGTTCCTCGCCTTACCATGAATCTTTTCTCCGCTGCCCAACTTACTGATTCTGGTTGTCGTGTCATTCTTGATACCGACTCTTGCTCCATTCAGGATCGTCGCACCAAGACTTTGGTTGGTGCTGGCCCCCGGCGCCGTGAGTCAGAGGGCCTTTGGGAGGTTGACTGGCTTTGTGTTCCTTCCGCTGCCACCACTTCCGCCAGCTCTCATGCTCTTGCTGCCTCTTCGTCTGCGTCCTTCCAGCAGTGGCATCATCGACTTGGTCACATCTGTGGCTCTCGCTTGTCTTCCTTAGTTCGTCAGGGCCTCTTAGGGTTTGTATCTGGAGATGTCTCCTTACATTGTAATGGCTGCAGACTTGGCAAACAGAATCAGTTACCCTATCCTACTAGTGCGTCTGTATCTCAGCGCCCTTTTGACTTAGTTCATTCTGATGTCTGGGGTCCTGCTCCCTTTGATTCGAAAGGTGGTCATCGCTACTATGTTTTGTTTATTGATGATTTCTCTCGCTACACTTGGCTCCACTTCATGAAATCTCGTAGCGAGGTTCTCCCTATATACAAATGTTTTGCTGCCATGGTTCACACCTAGTTTGCCACGCCCATTCGTACTTTTCGTGCTGACTCCGCTGGAGAGTATATCTCTCAGCTGTTGCGTGGTTTTCTCGCGGAACAGGGTACTCTTGCCCAGTTCTCCTGTCCTGGTGCTCATGCTCAGAATGGTGTTGCCGAGCGAAAGCATCGTCATTTGCTTGAGACGGCTCGTGCGCTGATGATTGCTGCTTCCCTTCCACCCCATTTTTGGGCTGAGGCTGTTTCCGCATTTACCTATCTCATCAACATTCAACCATCGACTGCTTTGCAGGGTGGCATTCCTATGGAGTGTCTCACTGGTCGCTCTCCTGACTATTCAGCTCTTCGTATGTTTGGATGCGTCTGCTATGTTCTTCTTGCCCCCCGAGAACGCACCAAACTGACTGCTCAGTCGGTTGAGTGTGTTTTCCTTGGCTACAGTGATGAGCACAAGGGCTATCGCTGTTGGGATCCTGTGGGTCGTCGCTTGCGCATCTCGCGTGATGTGACTTTTGACGAGTCTCGTTCTTACTACCCACGTTCTTTTTCCTCGAGTTTCTCTGTGGACGACCTTTCTTTCCTTCTCCTTCCCGATACACCCTGCTATGTGCCTCATGTGTCACCTCTTCCTCTGGCACCTCTCATTCCTTCTCATTCACCACCGACCCCGTCTTCTCCATCCTCCTCCTCCACCTCTCCCCCATCCTCTCCAGTCCGTCGCCCTCTCTCACTGTTTCCTCTCCACTATACTCGACGCTCTCGTACTGAGGATGTCTCCTCTGACGAGCCTTCCACCTCTGATGCACCTCCTCTCACATCTCCTCCGGTTCATAACCTCCGTGCTTGGCCTCGCCCTCCGCCTGATCGTTACTCCCTTGATTGGTACGGTCTCTCTGTTTTGACTGAGCCCACTTCCTATCGCACTGCCATGACTCAGCCTGAATGGCAGCTTGCGATGGCCGAGGAGCTTGCTGCCCTTGAGCGCTCTGGCACATGGGATCTGGTTCCCCTCCCTTCCGGTGTCCGTCCCATCACCTGCAAGTGGGTCTACAAGCTTAAGACTCGCTCCGATGGTTCTCTTGAGCGCTACAAAGCTCGTCTTGTGACCCGTGGCTTTCAGCAGGAGCAGGGGCGTGATTATGATGAGACATTCGCTCCGGTCTACAAGCTTAAGACTCGCTCCGATGGTTCTCTTGAGCGCTACAAAGCTCGTCTTGTGGCCCGTGGCTTTCAGCAGGAGCAGGGGCGTGATTATGATGAGACATTCGCTCCTGTGGCTCACATGACCACTGTCCGCACTCTTCTTGCTGTGGCTTCTGTCCGTCAGTGGTCTATCTCTCAACTTGATGTTCAGAACGCTTTTCTCAATGGCGAGTTGCGTGAGGAGGTTTATATGCAGCCACCACAGGGGTACTATGCTCCTGATGGTATGGTCTGTAGACTTCGCCGCTCCCTATATGGTCTCAAACAGGCCCCTCGCGCCTGGTTTGAGCGCTTCGCATCTGTGGTGACCGCCGCTGGTTTCTTGCCCAGTAACCATGATCCCGCGCTGTTTGTTCACACGTCTCCTCGTGGTCGGACTCTTCTCCTTCTCTATGTTGATGACATGATCATCACTGGTGACGACACTGATTACATTGCCTTTGTTAAGGCTCGCCTTCGCGACCAGTTTCTTATGACTGATCTTGGTCCACTTCGCTACTTTCTTGGGATTGAGATCTCCTCGACCTCTGATGGCTTCTACATCTCCCAAGAAAAATATATTCAGGATCTTCTTGCTCGCGCTGCTCTCGGTGATGAGCGCACGGTTGTGACTCCTATGGAGCTCAACGTTCAGCTTCGTGCCACCGATGGTGACCCTCTTCTTAATCCCACTTGCTATCGTCATCTTGTTGGCAGTCTTGTCTATCTTGCTGTTACGCGCCCTGACATCTCCTATCCTGTCCACATCCTGAGTCAGTTTGTTTCAGCCCCCACCTCTGTCCACTATAGTCATCTCCTCCATGTTCTACGATATCTTCGTGGCACGATCCCTCAGCGCCTTTTCTTTCCCCGCTCCAGCTCTCTTGAGCTCCAGGCCTATTCTGATGCTACTTGGGCTAGTGATCCCTCTGATCGACGCTCGCTGTCTGCTTATTGTGTCTTTCTTGGTGGCTCTCTTATTGCCTGGAAGACAAAGAAACATACTGCAGTTTCTCGCTCGAGTACAAAGGCTGAGTTGCGAGCCATGGCGATGTTGACGGCTGAGGTGATCTGGTTACGGTGGTTACTTGAGGATTTTGGTGTGTTTGCTACTACCTCGACTCCCTTACTGTCAGACAGTACTGGCACTATCAGTATTGCGCGTGACCCGGTGAAGCATGAGCTCACCAAGCACATCGGTGTGGATGCCCACTTTGTGCGTGCTGCTGTGCAGGATCAGACTCTCGCTCTTCACTATGTGCCCTCTGAGTTACAGTTGGCGGACTTCTTCACCAAGGCACAGACTCGAGCGCAGCACGGCTTTTTCCTCTCCAAACTCAGTGTTGTTGATCCACCATGAGTTTGCGGGGGGGTGTTAGATGTGTATAGTCCCGTTTCGGTATATCCCCATTGTATAAGGGGTTTTCTGCACTTTGACACACATGTATATGTAATGGCCTTTGGCCCTCAGGAAATACTAGTTGCTCACTTATCCAACAATATGAAAATCATATTTTTGGGCATTGAATATTTGTTAGTCATAAAATTGGAACTATGATGTGCTATTGCAGGATACCATTTGTGATTTTAGTCAAGTCCATGTCTTCAGGATTATATGCATTCTCCCGTTCCTGTTTCATTTGATACCTTGATTTTTGCTTGATAATTACACGCATGTTTCTAGTGATTTATTACTGGCTTGGTTACCTTTTTTTTTAACAAAACATCCCTGTCATTGGGCTTATATACTACCCTTTCTTAGAATTCCATATGACCGTGTACCCAAATCAGCTTCTCTACATAACTTGTACAAAGTTTTGCTGCTGGGTGAGCCTGGCATCTCTAGTAGATCTCATTAACCCATACAACAACAACAACAACAACAACAACAAAGCTTTTAGTCCCAAACAAGTTGGGGTAGGCTAGAGCTGAAACCCATAAGATCTTGAAATCAACTCATGGTTCTGGCACGTGGATAACTAACTCCCACGCACCCCTGCCCATTGCTAGTTCTTTGGTGATATTCCAGTCCTTCAGACCTCTCTTTACGGACTCCTCCCATGTCAAGTTTGGTCTACCCGACCTCTCTTGACATTATCAGCACGCTTTAGCCTTCGGCTATGCACTGGAGCTTCTTGGAGGCCTGCGCTGAATATGCTCAAACGGTCAAACCATCTCAGACGATGTTGGACAAGCTTCTCTATTGGTAAATGTGTGCGGGGCTGCTCATATGAGTGCTGCCGCCCGCCCCCCTAGGGATAGTGACTTTATAGCCAAGTCAGCCAGGATATCTATCTAATTAGATTGATTAGCTTGAGTTTGTTTCCAAGTATTTAGCTGCTTACCATATCCTGATGAATTGATTCATGTTTTTTAATCTCTAAAGAGAGGCCACCATTGTGTTTTGATCAATAATACCGAAAGGGATATTAAACTCTAGAGCTGCAGCATTAGTCACTGGTATACATTACCTCTCCAGTCACCACCAAAGGCGAATACTGTATGCCCAGCGGCGGAACTTGCCAAAACTGCAACCTACTAAGTGCAGCACGTGACTCTTTTTTTGCGATTTTTGTGGACATTGCTATCTGCTGTTTGATAATGGGCTTTGTGTGTTTCTACTTGGAGTGCTCTTGAAATTAGAAGCACTGATCAATTGGCTTGTTAAACAACCACTTGCAGTTTTTATGTTGGTGTTGTTTCCTCAACATATTTTTTTTACTTGCAGAGTGGTTCCATCTGCTTCAATTGCTTAATGTTGAATGCTTCGAAATGTGTGTCAGTAGATTCTTTGATACCAAGACAGGCCATTTTCTATAACAAAGGATTATCTGAGAATGTCTTCCATCGTAGCAGTATCCTTTTGCTATTTTAGTACCTGTCAAAGCTCGAAGTGTGTCAATCTCTTGAAATGGCACCCTGCAATTATTGTCAACAGAATAGTTCTAAAGTTGCAGTAAGTGGAGAACGAAACCTACTCTCAGTTTTTTCGTCTTGTTGGGCGAGTATCAGTGGAGGGAGCATGCTGGTTCTGTGTGGAAGTGATAAGATAATTGGTGACTTACATAGCAACGTGGGATATTTTTTGGAGCCTTTTCCCCATATGTATGTCACTTGTCACAGTATGTTGGCACCCTTCCCTTGATAATTTTGCGTATCTCGTATGGTGTACTCACTGTAACGTTTTCCTAGTGACCATTGACCACATCATCTGATTTACAGACGTTCAGCCATATTGTAAATAAAATATACCGTTTCTATTTTGATAGAGATGTGTATCTGAATATATTTTCATGAAATATGAGGCTTGCAAGTTGCAACTATGGATCTGAGGGTAAATCAGTTCAAAATTTTGTAGGCGGAACTAACACCTAGTTGCAAATTTTCATTATCTATACTATGCTACTCGGAGGAAACTTCCGAATTGTTCCAAATAACTTGTAAATACTCCCTCCGTCCGGAAATACTTGTCGAAAAAATGGATAAAAATGGATGTATCTAGAACTAAAATACGTCTAGATACATCTATTTCTCCGACAAGTATTTCCGGACGGAGGGAGTAGTTTACATTAATCAGTTTCTTAGTCTTCCCTTCAAATTATATGCATGATTGTGTGATATATGAAAAACCAAAATCAGTTCATTCCAGGCTAATTTCTTTTGCTAAAAAGGTCTTGTGGATATTATTTCGTAGCTCTGGTATGTGTTTGGTTTGTTTTATGTTAATACTTCTTTCGTTGCATGTGTTTCCTCTGTAATTTATACTTAATCTTTTGAGGACCTACATTTTACAAGATGTTACATGATGGAAAAAAATTAAAGCACTAGATTGTTGAAATGCTGACATTTGGAGGTTCACAGGTGACACTTGGCAACTCTTACTGTGTATTTATATGTATGCTGTATATATAATTTGTCATAGTATCTTCTTCAAACTTTCCTTAATACTGTTAGACTTGACAAATAAAAGGAAAGGACCAGACACACTGTCTTTATTGAAGCGCATATTTGGAATCAAGGAATGCTGCATAAAGTTCGTCCAATGTGATTGCCATGGATCTTCCACACCAAATTCTAATTGCCTGTGAGTCAACAGATTTAATTTGTACTATATTGCCACTAGCCAACATATCATTTCAGCATTCTGCGTAACTTTGCACATAAGCTTTAGACTGCACGTGAGGATCTCAATTTCACCTTCCTCTGTCAAACACATGGTACTACTGAACATGTCTGTTTGAGGTACTACATATTTTATCTAACTTACTAATCCAAAGTAAGGACAATTATTAGTGGCCTACTGCCAGGCGAATAAAGTATCTTAAAGGTTTAAATTTGTCACCATTGGATTTGGGTGGTGTGTCATAACACAATTTTGTTCGTTTATTAACAGGAAAGAATGGATCAGTTTTCCTCTATTGCAATAACATACATGTAAACATTTACGCGGGCCATTATATTTTGTGCTAAAGGGCATGTGGAGATAGATACATTATACACTACTATTTAAAAATGTCTCCGTATTTTTGCTCCATTCCCATCCTTTTTTTAATCAAACATGTTAACCTTATGTAAGCCACTGCAAATGCATTAATGGAGGCCATGACATCGTTATTCTGAAGATATTACTTTCTCCCTCGTTGTCACACTTATGCAGGATAATATGTTCATCACTTCATCTTTTCGATTTTTCATCTATCTAGCTCTATTATTGTAAATGGTTAATGATTCCTGTTACCAGGTATCATTGGATGCTTCAACTAGTGAAAAATCTCATAAGGAATTCTAAACATTGCCAGTACAAGAAACTATTTCTGAAGCATTGTTCTGTCAAGTCTAAGGTACTTTTGAACAACTAAACCACTTTTGAGTACTATTATTAAGAATCAAACAATGAAATTGTTTATGGCTAGTTTGCTTTCTCTTATCCTTTTGTCTGAACTATCCTATAGTTATTTGCTTTAACCGTTGAAATTTTAGGGCTTGTTTTTGTTGCTTTCTACAGCTCGCCACAATCTAGTGTCAAGTGTGGCAAACTACGGCCCACTGTCACTGGTTCAGCATAATTGATTCTGCTTATATACTTTGACTCTTAGAGAGGAGAAACATCCGCCTCCTACTTTTCATCTGGTTAGATTAGGGAAAAAATGTTTTTGTTAGGGCATGACTTACTGGCCTCTTAACTGTTATGCTGGTGAAACATGCAGCATTGTGTATGTGTTTGGACGTTTCATTCTACACAGGCTGGTATATTGTTTACTTGGTCAAAATGACACAAATGTATTAATGTGAAACTAGAACAATGATTCCATATTCTCTTTTAAATTTTAATACAAAACAGGTGGCAAAAGATGGGTTCCCTTCAGGCAACATAAAATATTCAAGAGGAGGAAAATCAGCATATTGTGGTGAATCTTTTGCTCAGTTGGAAGCTTACAGTACACATCAGCAAGTACTATCCTTTGTCTGGGCAGTGTTGACACGTATCATACCACAGCCTTTGTTAGGGAATCCTTCTAGTAAGAGATCTTTAAGGATGAACATTTGGAAGTTTATAAGGTTACGTAGGTTTGAAACATTTCAAGTAACTGATTGTATTGGTGACTTGAAAGCACCAGAATATTCTTGGCTATCAAAAATTGGATTCACTAGTTGCATTTGTTCTGTACTACTTGGAGAAGAGACTGGGCTGTCAAATGGCACAGAGGAGCAGAAACAGAACAATCTCTTGCATTGTTGGATTAGCTGGTTATTTTCTGACATTGTGATCCCATTGATCAATACATACTTTTATGTTACAGAAAGAGAAACAAAACGATATGATGTTTTCTATTATCCAAAGTCAGTGTGGAGGAACCTAACTAGCAATACTATTGCTACCTTAAAGGCGCAGAGCTTCAAGATTTTGTGTGGTACATCGAGGAGAGCAATAAAACATTTGTACCGTTCTTCAAGAGTGAGATTTCTTCCAAAAGCAAAGGATATCAGACCATTAGTAAATTTTAAAGCTCAGTCAAAGGATGGTATTCTCAACAAGTGTCATTTAGTTATTAAAAAATTAAGGGCTGATAACCCAGAGATGTTTGGTTCTTCTGTTTTTGATTATGATGGTGTTTACAAAAACCTTTCCAGTTTTATGTCTTCAGTAAGAAGACAGTTGACAGAGTCAAAGATATATATTGTGGTTGCTGATGTATCCAAGGCATTTGATTGTGTTAATCATGACGTGCTACTGAAAATTATGGATGATGTTCTGAAAGGTGATGAGTTTGCCTTGAGAAAATGTACCAAAGTAATTTACAGTAGGTCTAAGAATGTGGCTTACCGCTTTGATTCAAATGTCTCCGTCAGCAATGGAAACAGAATTAATGATTTCTCAATTCAGCCATCATCAGGTGGTGGCATTCTAGTTGATCAGGTACTGAATCAGAGCTCATTTCATTTGTTCTGGGGTTTGACTTGTTACTGAACGTGACTGGTATTAAGTATACGTAACAACCACTTGAATATGCAAATGCTTGTTACTAAAGGCGGAAGCTACTGAGATCTTAATGTTTTGCCTATCCCATTTAGTTAGGGGGTCAGCTTTGCATTTCCACCTTCATGTCTATGGAAGTCTAATGCCAAAAAGAAAAGTTTTTCACAGGACCTACTAATTATGGAACATAAATAATAAAATATCTGCTAGCGATGTTAAATATTCTGGCACATACTTCTGGGGTGAGTTCTTTAATGTAAATATGTAATCCATCTGGTAAGTAAAGCTGTGATCACACAATTGCATTGATGCATGATGCATGCATACAATCTTTGCTTCTAAAAGGGTTTACCCATCCATGTTCAGAAAATCACTTAGGAACTTCTTGAGCAATCAGATTTATAGTATATCTGCATAGGTCACATTTGTCATCTGGTCTGTTAACCTAATACACGAACATACCAGATTAGGTGTCTTGCCTTTGTGAGGACGGTGAATGATGAGCTTATATTTTCCAAATTTGACCGATTTTTTGGCAGGTAATTGCTATGTTTCGTCGTCTACCAAGATATGCAAGTTTCATGAAATTTGATTGAAGTTTCACCACAGTTAAAATCCATGGTCCATTAGCTGAGAGAAGGGCTAAGGGAGTAGAAAGTGATTTTGGAACATGTTTTCAGTTTTTGCTTGCCCATGCTGTTGCTCTATCTTTTTTGACAATCTGTTTACTTCCGATTGTTTGTTTCTTACACAGAATAAAAGTATTCACCAACAGAATATGTTAAAGCTCTACCTTTTGTGTAAAATCAGGGAACTGTTAGTACAATCCGGAAGGAAGAGCTTCAACGTGTCCTTTTCGAACAAGTCAAGTGCAATATTCTGAAGATTGGGCCAAACTTTTACTTGCAGCAAGTAGGGATTGCTCAAGGAAACAAGTTATCTCCCAACCTTTGTTCCCTATACTATGGCCACCTTGAGAATTCTGTGATATTGAATTTTCTGCGTGATGGAAATTCAGGAGATGCTATTTCAGAACCGGAATTTTTAATGATGAGGTTCATTGATGACTTCATGTTTATCTCTCTCTCAAAGAAGCATGCTTTGAATTTCTTTAATAGGATGAGAAGAGGTTTTGTGTACTACAATACTTACATGAATGACAGCAAATATGGTTATAATTTCAATATTGGAGATAACGAGCAGTGCGATAATAGGATCTACAGGGGCGATGATGGAGTCACTTTCATACCATGGAGTGGTTTGCTTATAAACTGTGAAAATTTAGAAATTCAAGCTGATTATACAAGGTATGTCTGTCAGTTTCTAGTTTTAGTTTGTTGATTCAGTTGATCAATATTGAGATCATCTTCATTGATACAGAACATGGATCTAGGATGGTTGACCTGTTTATAGCCCTGAGGAATATTTGACCGCCGCTGTGGTTCTGCCATCTTTTTGTTGAAACCTGGATTAATCATTTTTGTGTATTTCTTTTAAACCACAGGCAATTAAATAAGTTGAAATGTTGATACAAGATTCTCCTGATTTTTTGTCTATTTTTAAAAGCTTGTTGAGAACGTACAGTAGAGCACACGAGCTCCAGTGCTTCTGTTAGCAAAATTTTGTAAATTTTACAAAGGTGTCTGTTTGCTTTATTGCCTAATTTGGCAGTGTTTGTCTTACTGGTTCTCCAGTGATCCAGTCCACCCCCCCCCCCCTACCCCCCTTAATTTTGTTCAACGAGTATTCACAAACTAATTTTCCTAATCAAAAACTGTTGAAGAACTAGTAATGAGTATGCACATTTCTCAAACAGGTATTTAGGCATTACAATCATCTCCACGATCACTGTGAAGATGCATTCTTCCATGAAGTACCTTAGCAGCAAGCTATGTCATTATATGCGTCCGAAGTGCCATCCCATTTTTTACGACTCCAATATCAACTCACTGGGCACTGTAAGACTGAATATGTATCAAGCCTTCCTGTTATGCGCAATGAAGTTCCATTGCTATATGCGGAGCATGCCTTATTCCAGCATAAGCAAACCCGAGTTGCTGCATGTCATTAAGAAGACCTTCAGGTATTACATTTCTCTCGACATTTATATTTGTGATACAAAAAACTACGCTGAAGTGCTTTATCTTTACTATCTATCCACTTATTTCATCAAACAAGGTATAACTTTCTAATCCCTTCTTCCGATGAATAGATACATGCATAGTCTGATTGTCAGCCGTATGCAAGATATGGAGCTGCAATCAAATGTGCGCCCAGTTCTAAAGCTAAGACGCAAAGAAACCAATTGGCTTGGACTATCTGCCTACATCCGCGTGCTTCAAAAGAAACAATCTCGTTACAAGGATTTGTTGGCGTTGTTGATAGCAGAGGCTGAGGGTTATGGTCATATGGACTGTGATTCTGACAGTTTGTGCTATGCTGTGGATGATTCTCACTCGTCAATGTTCTGGAAGTTCAAATATTAGAAGGAAACTCGAGGGGCCTGAGTATTGCAGAGAACTCTTATTTTGTGGGTACAGTTTTAGCAGGATTGGCTTATATACAGCTCTACCTGCCATATTATCAGGTAGAAAGGGTGAAAACTAGTTGCTTCTGGAATTGCAGTAACACTGATCATGTTTGCGCCAAGCTTTCACTTCATAGTCTTATAGCAGCATTTTATATGTTCCTGTATCTGATCCCATGTGTCTGATTAGCTGCTAAATTCATTAACAAACAAGCATCATAGCTCTACATCACATTTTACTTTAGTCATTAATCTTTTGCGTGTTTTTTATAAACAGATGATTAAATGTCAAAGAACATCATTGAATGATTCCTATTATAGAAGCCTTGATGAGCAAATGAGAGTAGTAGTCATTTTTTTCTTGATGGTCAGGTTGTTTCAGACTGTCCAATCAACTTTCAGTTATATTGTACATGCTATGACTATTGACACCAAATCTTGACTCATATGCAATTAGTACTAGGAACTTGCTTTGTTTTAAAACTGGAGTTTCTTTTTAGAAAAGTATTCATCAAATGAGATCTAGTTTTGATGAGCTCATCATGGAAACCTAATGGTGAAAGTAAATCGTGATTCTAAAGTTTGATTCCAAGTTGTAGCTTTTCGTAATGGAATCAGTTGCTGGTGATGGGAAATGGCACAACTGGTGACCACACACGGAGGAGGTTAATTTGTCTTTCTAGGAAACAAACAAAAGTTCACTTGTTAGAAACTATGAGCAAATTCTATATGCATAATTTATTTATTCGTGTGGGCTATTTGTAAGTCGCCTGAAAATATGTTGATGTGTGTACTGGCCCCATATGTGTTTGTGTGCACATGCGTGTGCGCGCGGATGCATGTGTATGTGTGCGTGTGGGTTGGGGAACCATGCATGTGTGTATGTATGTGGATGTATGCGCATGTGTGAGATGGGGAGGTGACATGAGGTGCAGTTCATATTCGTCGTGTCAATAGATGATTAATTTCCAGCATTGTTGTTTTATTGTTTGTATATTGATTACAATATGGATGTATACATGCAAATTTCATATAATCTGCGTGCAAATCTTATAACCGAAAGTTACACTACTATATGGTTGGTTTTGGAATAGTGCAAGTTCTATGCAACATGTGCAAGTTTTGTTATCCTTTGTTTTGAGTTTTTTTCTTCATTTTTTCCTTTAGGATACCAATGCCTTTAATTTGTTACACCTTAGAATAAAATTTGTCTTTTGTTCGTGTTTCCTTTAGTTTACGATGAATATGTGTGCAATATTAATAAGAAAAAAGAGATGATTTTATGCTTATTAGCAAGTCAACTCATAGTAGATAGAGTATCATGCAGATTTATAGTTTAGACTTATCCTTATCTTCGTTTCTGAAACCATTTTAATCAAGTACGTACTCTAACTAACACTAGTGGACACCGAACGTCATATCTTTAATTAGTATTTTTTTGCAAAATATAGATATGTGTAAAAAGAATTGCACATCACATTTGTTTTTGTTCTTTTTGGAAAAGGAGGTTAAAACCCTGGGCCTCTGCATCAATTGATGCATACAACCATTTTTATTTATTATTCAACAAAAGTCTGATAAAAACATACATCAAGCCATCTGAAGCCACCACTCACACCTACAAACTTGATAATGTGGAGTGCTCTCACTCCCCATATCTAAAAAACCGGTGTTGTCCGTGATCTATCCACATAACGTATCAGAACCTACAACTAGTGCAGACCACCTAAAGCATACATCACATGCACACATTTTAGAAGATGTCATCATCATTGAATCGTTGACCCATCTTTAAGAAAGAGATCTGCATTATCCTTGTTAGTGCGGCCATCCGTTGACGCCACCACGGCGCCCAAAGGCACCTCCTCCCTGCACGCAAACTGCTGAGCACGTTGCGGTTGTTGCCGGTACACCGCAGCACCATGCCGCCAAGTACCACCAGACGACACAACTTGAAGTCTCTGGAAGATCTGTCATGCGTAGCACCCGCCGAACATGTATGCGCTACCGTAGCACCTGTCGGCCAGGTATGACTTGACATCTCCACCGAAGCTCCATGCAAGACGAAGCCGCTCCACCTCCTGCCTCTGTCTTCTCGCTCCACAAACGATGCTCCCAAGAGAGAAATGACACCGCAATGCCGCCATCGTCTGATCTGGAAGACCAGATCCTAGGGTTTCCCTCGGAACAGCATAAGTGGGTTGACAGTAGTTACACGATGATGCCTTCATCAAGGTAACAGCGCAAAACGCCACCATTGCTTGCCGTTGGCTCGGTTTTCATCGACAACTATGTCTCCCCGACTCGCAACCGGGAATAGATGACGGATCTCGAGATCCGACCACCCAGCCTCCGAAGGAGATGACCCCCACCGCCAAGTCCAGGGTCGCCCCCCAGGGCGTCCGCGCGATGCAGATCAAGGCCAGGAGCGCCAACGTGATCCGAAGCCGAACCAGATGTTGAGCGGCTTCAACATGGTCGTCGTCGCCACCAGCCACTGCGGCTATAGACCTGCCACCACATTCCAGCCGTCGTTGTCCGCCATCATCACCGAGGAGATCAAGATCGGGACTGTTGCAATGATCTTGAGCATCGGATGCGCGAGAAGAAGGTCGCTGCTGCTGAGCCGCTCGGGCTTTGCCCTGGCGTCGACGTCGGCGGCGGCGGAGAGGAAAGTGGTGGCGGGGGGCGGAAGGAGGGAGGCGGGGACGCCCTGGTCATTTTTATATATAGAGAAAACTACTAGTAATAATATACAGTGAAAAAAGATTTACATTAGAGAAAAGGGTGTGACTAGATCTAAGTCGACTGAGATTTAATCAAGTATCAGTTAAGTGACATAACATGCAAGAGAAAAAGGAAAAATAATTTTTTTTGGCATGGATCTCAATGTAAGATCTCACGGATATAAGAGCTGAAGTCTCAGTCGATCTTAGCAAAAGTGCAAAACCGTAAAAAATATCAGGCGACTTAAAAATAGTCGCTCCTTTATAGACACCGACAAGTTCACCTAGACGCACATATCTTGGCAACGAAGCAACTAAACCAACCAGAAAACCAAAGACAAATGAACAGTCTGAGAACACGAAGAAGCTAGAGATGATACGTGCATGGCGAACAGCTTAGTCGACCGGATCACTACTGCACCTCCACGTCGCGCCTATCAGACGTCGTCGGTGACTGCCCACAGCACAGGCAGCAAGTGGGGCGCTTGCTCCTCGCCGCTGTCTTCCTGCGTTCCTCCGCCTCCTCGTCCGGCAGCGATCTCGTCACCACACCCGCCGGCACCGGGAACCACTTCCGCTTCGCCAGATTACGCATGCACTTTATCTTCTTCAGGACGAAGGCGCATATCTCCCCCATAGCCCTGCAAGAACATTGCATACGTTTATTGTGTGTGTATATGAGGATTGTTCGAAGCTAGCATCGTATACGTACTCTCCGATGTAGACGACGCAGATGAAGGAGACGCAGGTGATGACGACGATGTAGACGCAGGAGGTGGCGTAGCGCGTGGTGCCGGCGATGTAGGCGCCGACGAGGCTGGCGAGGTCGACGAAGGTGGTGAGCATGAGCGCCACCACCTTGGCCTCCCCGTGGTAGAACCGCTCGCTCATGAGCAGCACCATGATCACCAGCGACGTCACGAACGCCGTCGCGTTGAAGTAGTAGAAGATGACGTACCGAACCCAGTGCTCGTCGCGCAGCACCGGGTTGCCGGCGCGGTGCCCGCCGGGGCCCTCCTTGGTGTCCTGCCAGAACCCGCCGGGCGGGTTCAGGCCGGCCTGGTAGGTCACCGACGCCGCCACGGTCGCCAGCACCATCAGCCACCCGCGCATCTCCCTGAACCACTTCTTCCGCTCGTCCTCCTTGGCCCCCCCCTGCCCCTGGAGGACGAGGAAGCCCTGGAACGCCGTGCGCATCGTCTCTGTCGACGCGGCGGCGCCACCCGGCTGGTGGAAAGGCGTGATGAGCACGGGGATGCCATGCAGACCGTGACCGGTGGCTGTTGGCACGGTGTCGCCGGGAGCCGCGTCCATGACGGACCGTGTCTCGGACATCTTGGTATGGGGTGCCGGGTTCAGGGCGCGCGCTTGTACAAGAGAAATGTCGAAGTATATGCAGTGCATGTATACTTGCTCTTGACGTCCGTGTCATGTGGACCATGTGACTGTGTGAGCATCGTCTCCTACACAAGCAAGCAAGGACGAAGAATGTCTTCTATGTTTAGCAAGGAACAACTGACCGGTGCTCAGATGCGTGCTCGTACATGGACAAGAAAGGAACAAAGAGACGCCAGCAGTCCACCAGGTCCGGGAATAACAGGATTTTTCTTGAGAAACACTTGTAATTTTATTCGTACTAATAACAAAATTATAAGTACACTTATTTGAATTTAATAAAAAAAGTAACTCCCATGACTAAGAATTACAATGAAATTTCTTGGGAACACCTTTTTTATTGTATCAATCTCTACTAAGATTTCGGTAAAGAGGCTGTAATTGGACTGTAGCAACGATGTTGTTACTTTTTCACCTGCACCAACATTATCAACAATGGTTTTTGAAAGCTCTTAGTCGTCATGCAAAAAAAAAAGAGAAGCCTTGATCGATGAACGTACTTGGGCCGATGATCATCCCCTAGAAGTGCAGGCCGTCAAATCACAATATCTTCATCATGGTGTCGATGAAAGATTTCAACTCCACAAAGACTCAAACCAACAAATAAAGTTTGACACACCAATATAAACTCATCAGATCTGAGTAACAAGATATGTGAGGACATGAACTCTCTAAACTCATGTCACCGCCAAAACAACGAGAGTAAATTTATTCCCACAAAATGACAAAGAACATAGAACTCTTGAAAATGCGAGTCCCTCCACCTCCCAGCACCAAGATGACAGCCACAGACGAGGGGATCAAAAATTTCCTTGCGGCAACTGCAGCGCCCTTAACAGAATTAATTTAATAGAATTTGCCAGTCCACGGCGGCTGAATTTTTTCAGTTTAAATCTGGGTCAATTAGAGTAACTGGCGCTCACGCCAGATCACTGTATGGGCCGGCCAGGTGTGTTTTCTTTAAATTGGTTGACTGATGGGCCTGCGACCGTTGACCTCGGAGAGTTAGTCATTGACTTTTAAAAAAGAAAAAATTCACAATTTTTTAAAATGTCAGTAAATTTGAAAAAAGTACATGAAATTTGAATAAAATTAAAGTTCATTTTTTTCTGAAAAAGTTCATAATTGTTTTTTAAAAAATCAGAATTTTAGAAAAGTTCACAGATTTGGAAAAAGTTCAAGACTTGGAAAATTGTAATTTTGAAAAAGTTCGCAAAAATGAAAAAAATCACGAATTTGGAAAAGAGAAGTTTACAAAAGATTTGAAAAAGTTTCACAAAATTGGCAAAAGTTCATGAATTTGAGAAAAAGTTCATGGATTTGAAAAAATTCACAAAAAATAGAAAAAGGTTTTCAAATTTGAAAATAAGTTCACGAAATTGGAAAAGTTCACGAATTTTATAAACATAAAAAATAAAACGAAAAATAAAAAAGAAATAGGAAAAAGAAAAAGAAAAAGAAAAATAAGAAAATCTGGTGGAAAAAAATGCAGCGGCCGGCCCATCTAGATACCTAGAGGGGGTGCCCGCCGGTTAGCAAAATACACTCTAACTGGCGCTTACGGCTCCAAATAGGAGTTGGGAGTTTTAACTCCAGCCCCCTCCTCTGTTGCGCTGGCGGCAAGCGCTATTGGTGGTGGGGAGGTTCTCTGCCGCTGGCGTCCCAACTGTCGTGCCACTGTAGTAAGCCAGGGCGGTGACCCACCGAGCATGACTTTGGTCGTCAAGTGGACGGCGAGCAGTGAGACGGTTGGTGTATGTCGGATGGTGTGGTGGTTGTCAGATGGTTAAACCAAATCACATAGACAAAAAAAGTACCTTGCGCTGATACCAATTATAGGTTCAAAGTATACGATTAGAGGGGGTGTCTATGTGATTTGGTTTAACCATCTGACAACCACCACACCATCCAACAATTGGTTTGAATTTTGTTGTGTTTGAATTTTGGATAAGTCTTCACAGAAGTGACAGAGATGACAGAGTGAAGAATTCTTCAAAACACAACAATGTACTCCAAGTAAATGTTTTCGAGGAATTGTAACTCGTAACCTTGGTGGAGACAGAGTGATTTGTTTACCCAAATCCAAACCATCATAAATCCAAAATTCATCTCTAATGGCGCATTGTTCTCCTTGAGCTAAGTTTCTCAGAACTCGTCCAATCACTTATGATAGATCTTGCAGTGATTACCGAACTGGTGCAAACATGTTCTTCGACAACCTCAGGCCAGACCAAGTCGGGCTTGCCATGCGAGGCATGCCCAGGCTCGGGCTTCAATCTTCCAGCATTTCAGCTCAGGTTTCGGAGCTGGGCTTACATGTGTTCACTCTTCTAAAAAACAGCATTCGCGCGAGGCTTTCGGGCTCAAGCTTGAGAAAAGGGGCATTTTCTTTCAGGCTTCAGGCCGGTCTCAGGCTTAGCCTGGGGGTCAGGCCTTTTCAAGCCGAGCCCAAAACCTGGCCCGGCCCTGCATATGATCAGATTTATCCAGATGCGAAATCAGGGGGAGCTACAGTTCGATCTGCCTTCGGTACATGCGCACGAAAAGCAACTGCACAGTATTTTGTCTGCAGTAATTTCCCACGGCCACACCAGTCGACCAGCATACAACACAAGGAAAACAACGTAAAAACAGTCACTTTATTCAGCCAAACTGCGTGGTACGACCTGCCTCTCACGATGACTTCACTCAACCGACCTGCAACATGTCAGCCACCAGACTCCCGGCGCGGTGGAGCGCCCGTACCCGTCTAGTTTTCTTGAAGGCGTACAATTTACATAGCTCCCAGTCGGGGCTAAGATCAAAGCTTCTTCACAGTTTCTTCCATAGCACGTTCGTAGTATCTCATTCTCTGTGTAGCTTCCACTGCACCGTCAAAGTCCCTCTTGTCGAACGCTTCCTGGAAGGCTTTGGACCAGGTTTCGAGCTTCCTCTTCATCTGGGAAAGGTTACATATAATGTTAGCCAATTATGCTCCCCGATAGGCGATAATGGCATTGTGTAATAATGTACAGAAGAACCTGAGATTGGATCTTCTTCAGAGTTTCAGAATCACCGGCTTCACTAACAGCTTCACGTATCTCCATCATCTGCAAGTTAAATGAAAGTATAGTTTTCTTCAGAGTGATCATTGCCGAGATATATTTTCTTGGTAAAATAATTAATTCTTCTGGCAGCTATTGGAAGTAAACTATATGAAAGCAGAATTTGATGATTTTTGTTGACTGCATGCAAAAGCGTAAAGGGGGAGATTGTTTTACCTCCATAAGAAGTTCTGGATCATTGATAGTCTTCTCCTCATCAACGTGTATCCCCTCAAGTTGCAGCTGCCAAATGGTTTGGTATGGTTGAAAAGCGTTTTGGTGGTAAGATGTAATTTCCTACTTATGTAAGTCAACGGAAGAAAAACTCAATATAACCATAACAGATGCTGGGATGGCCCAACCAACCGTGCATCATTACGTCAAGCTTTTATGGTTGAACACTTCTGCATCAGTTGAACTTAAGATCACCACTGGAGCAACTTACCAAGTACAATGCCCTTGGTAAAGGTTTGCTCAGTGTGCGATATGCCTCAATGACAAGTGCTGACTGCCCGGCCGCAAAATCTCTCTCTTTCTGCATGAGACACAAGCCATATCAGAAGAGGTTTGGAGGCTCAAACTAAAATGGGAATATCCAACTTTTGCTAAGGATGTCAGTCTCCACCTCTGATTTAGAATGAACAAGGTCAGGATGTAACTTCTTCTGCCAGTCTTTGTACTTTCCTTCTAAGTTGGTATCCTTTACGTCGTATCCTCTGTCCCTACAGAAACCAGTTAAAATTTCAACCACTGTTCTATATGTTTAAGCCGTAGGGTGTTACTATACTAGAATGAACAAGGTTTGCAATGTTAGGATCTTTCAAGAAATCAGTTTAATGGAGATGAATCGATGATATGATTACTAAGACGTGAGCAAGT
This sequence comes from Triticum dicoccoides, assembly GCF_002162155.2. Taxonomy (NCBI): domain Eukaryota; kingdom Viridiplantae; phylum Streptophyta; class Magnoliopsida; order Poales; family Poaceae; genus Triticum; species Triticum dicoccoides. The sequence continues at coordinate 153,153,964 of NC_041393.1, read as the reverse complement.
GATGTTTAAGATGAAGCAAATGGTACAATATTGTAGCATTACAAGAACTGAAAAGTGCATGGAGTGGCTGAAGATGTTTGAAAATCCGATCCTCAAAGTCGATTTTCCAAGGACAAGCAATCACACACGAGGCACGGCATCGAGATTTGTTAACAAGGTTCACCGAACTCGGCTACAACCCCGGGGCATGACTACAGGCGCTCCTCCCCGCTGACACCGCTCCAATACCGAACACCGGACCACCCGGGCACCGACATGCCATCGGATCCGCCGTGCACCTGTGCTATTATTTTGGCATTGGTTATAGGAGGCCTAGGGTACAAGTGTCCTTGAACACGACTCCATACCCTATCTATACACCATACAAATCCAAGTCCAAACTTAACCTGACTTGTAAAAATATTCGACACAATTCCAACAGAAGATATGCATCCAGTTATCATAGGTAGAAAGTTGTGCCACACACAAAAGTTCATTCATCAACCAGTCCCATGCCTTATTATTTTGTTTGCTGATATATGGCGAACACGAAAGTTCGAAAGAGTACCAGCCACATCTCCAGTATATTAACATCATAATGCAGCAAATTCAGGTGTGCTCATAAATTATATTTGTTATAAGTACGGTACACCAGATGCAGTATTTCTCACAAGAAAAATAATAAAGTTGTTTCAAAACTAGAATAACAGCAAATTCAGCAAAAGACACAGCAGAAAGGCAAATATGGTCTGATTGCCCACAAACACGCAACAAAAAATGGAAGGTTCGGGAAGGTTGCTACTCACAGGCCAAATATTTGGAAGTAGTCGACCGCAGGATCAACGGGCTGCACACTCCTGCAGGACCCGCAGGAGAGGAATGCCCCCTTGGCGCCACAACTCCAGCACTCGCCGCCAATGCCGCCATCACCTCCTGCCTGGTTCGATAGGCTTCGAAAGGGAGGAACTCCGGTGGAATCCCGAAAGGTTCCAAGATTGTGGTGGAAAGAGGATGAAGCGAAGGCGGAGGTAGAGCAGGTGGCTATGGGAGCAGGAGGCTGTGGGGGTCGTCGGATGCGGCGGCCGGCGATTCCGGTGAGGTGGAGGCAGATCGGTCCGGCTCGGCGCCACATGGTCTTTGGCTGGTGGACCACTCGGTGGGCGAAGGCACGAGGAAGCCTCAGAAACAAGGGGTCCAAGTGAGTATAGCGGCGCAGTGGTTCGTTGTTGGCGGAGAGAACCTGGGGGAGTTACCAAGCATGGGAAAAATATATACTTGTAAGACACAATAACATGCATGGTATACAACAGGACAGCAGTACTTTTTTGCACAAAGTTTGGACCAAGAATGACCTTCAACCTGGGAGAAGAACACCACTACAACCAGCAGTACACCACCACAATCTCAGACAGAACAGCAGGTCAACCTGAAAAAATAAGCAGGTTCACTTGATTATTTGTTGCCTAAGCATGAAACGGCAAGTCACAATGCTTTATATAAAATTGTATATGAAGCAACTAAACTGATAGTTTCACAAACCCAATATGCATTGTAAACAACTGAACATTACATACTGTCATGCTGCTGACATTACTATGTTATACTACTTCATACCCATCTGAATAAAGCTTCTGTAATATATCCAATAACTATGCATCTAACATTAGTTCATACGCACCTGAATACAGCTTCTGTTACACATCCAACAACTATGCATCTAACAATAGTTCACACGCACCTGAATACAGGTTATGTCACATCCAACGAATATGCATCTAATATTAGTTAATCAACTGTAAACATCCACGTACTGGGCCACTCCAATCTAACGTGCATACACCTCCTATCCGACGGCAGGACACTAGTCGGATGTGATGATCACATGGATCAGTAGTCCGTTGGCTAGTGCTTCCACTGGCTGATCTAGGATTTCAAAACAGGGTGGTCCACCTAAAAAAGTTGACAGGAAATATGACATGCCAACATTCTAATTAATTTAGCAATAGCAATAAGAATAGATCAATATGGTCTTACAGGCATACTAAAATTCTCAATTTTGCATGAGAAGCCTACGCAATACATACCTTGAGAAGTTCAAAGAAGACTATGTGGCATTATTAATTTGTTAGAGTGGCATTGTAGAGTAACTTGTTAGAGTGGCAAACAATCAGACAAATCATTATTATGTCACTGATCAGGTGTTCATGTACTGGATAGCAAAATTATGTGTATGTGTTCACAGGACTGTGTGTTCATGTAAACTGGATAGCAAATCTGATTGTTCAGTTGACGCAATAGACTTGACTCTTCCACCTGATCGATGCAATAGACAGCAAAGAGCAAACCCTAAATCAGAAATTGGGGAACGGGAAGTGGCGCAGTGGAAAACTTGCCTCAAGTCCTCAAATCGGGCTAAAGGCTAGCCACTGGGCAGGGTTGCTGGCTTGCAGCCGGCCGAGTGCCGGAATCGGCGGACAGCGGACTGGGCGGCAGGCGCCGGTTTGCAGGGGCGCCAAGGGGGCGCGGTAGCGCCGAACTCCGGGAAGGGGGGCCTCCTCGGCGTCTAGCGACGGCGAGGCAGGCAGCGACGGGCGATGGCGTCCGGCGAGGTAAGCGGCGAGCCGGCGAGATCAGGAGCCGAGCGGCCGTGGTAGAGGGCGAGTAGGGGCTCGGTGCGTCTGTCC
>NC_041393.1:153143748-153150865 GCF_002162155.2 Triticum dicoccoides | reverse complement strand
TTGAGAATGTTTGTTGGGCTAGCTGGCTGAGATGGGTCGGGACGAGTAAGCCATTGTTTGTTGGGCCTTGTTTTCTTTTCTGGTCTATATGTAATTTTCTATGGTATAGGCCGGTTTAAAATTTCAGGGTGGGCCACGACTCACGAAATCACTAATTGAGGAGCACTTCTTTTAAAGATCACTTCCACCCTCTTTTTTCTATGTCATGTTTTAGACTCCCTAGGGGACTATGCGAAAGTGTGACTACACTTATAAGACAATTTTGGCGGGGATCCAAAAGAGGGAAGAGGAAGCCTGCTTGAGTATCTTGGGATGTGATGACAAAACCAAAGAACCTGAGTGGTCCGGGTTTTAAAGATTTGGAAGTTTTTAATCTGGCTCTTCTCTCACGACAAGCTTGGAGGTCTCTGAATGAACCTAATTCCTTGAGTTCTCGTATCCTCAAGGCGGCGTATTATCAAAATAGCTCTATCTTCGAGGCAAAACTGGGATCAAACCCTTCTCAGATTTGGAGGGCAATTGTCGATGGTAGAGACATAATGAAACATGGCGCTATCATGAGAATTGGAGATGGAAAGTCGACCCGCATCTGGCAGCATAACTGGACCCCGAGGGCTGGCATGATGAGACCGATTTCGTCGCTGGTTCAGGACCCTCCACAAGTAGTGGCTGATTTAATTGATCCCTCATTAGCATCTTGGAGAGAGGATTTGATCAGACAAGTGTTTTTTCCTATGGATGCCGAGGCTATCTTGAGAATACCCCTTTGTAACAGGCACGTACATGACTTTTGGGTGTGGTCTGAGGACCCTAAAGGCCGTTTTTCTGTCCGAACAGCATACGGCATGATCTATCGTATTAAGACTGGAAGAGAAGCCTGGTTAGAAGAGGACGAACATACATCTAATCTGGAGGCTTGCCATCGAAGTTGAAGCCTATGGAAGTTGGTCGGCCCTATGGAAGTTGAAGCTGCCATCGAAGTTGAAAGTTTTCACCTGGAGGCTTGCCCAGCACTCACTACCCACAGGAGATCTACTCCAGCATAGAAACATGTCGACAATGGATGTCTGGAATATGTGGGGTGCAGGACAGTTGGCGTCATTCTTTACTGGATTGCGCATTATCCAGAAGTACCTGGGCATTGACTAAGGAGGAGATCGTGCAACACATGGCCATGAATCGAAATGATAATGCAAAGGAGTGGTTATTCTCCATGTTCAAATCACTGCCTAATGATGAGCTCATCACCATGATTGTCACTCTCTGGGCAATCTGGTCTACACGTCGGAAAGTTATACACGAAGGAATTTTCCAGACCCCATTCGTAACACACTGTTTCATCTTGAGTTTTTTTGGTGGAGCTGCAGTTTCTGGTGAAGCCGGAGAGAGGAGAGAAGAGTGCACCGGCTCCTAGACCAATGGAGTGGATCCCTCCTGTCGTGGTTCTAAGCCTGACAGTAGAAAGGGGGGTAGGTATGGAGAGGCAAGATCTTAGCTATGGCGAAGATGTACACACGATGTTTACGAGTTTAGGCCCTTCTCGGAGGAAGTAATAGCCCTACGTCTCGGTGCCCGGAGGCGGTCGATTGGATTATGTGTGTTGAATTACAGAGTGTGCGAACCCTTGTGCCAGAGGAGGGGTGGCTTATATAGAGTGCGCCAGGACCCCAGCCCCACTCCATTACAAGGGAACTAATGTACATAAAGTAGGGGCATTACTGGTAACGCCAGCATTTAGTACTCTTAATGCTCATGAAGGCTAAGGAGTAAATATCTGGCCGTTGTGTGCTCTTCTGGCTTCTAGTCTTTGATATGGTCGAGTGATCTTCCTTGTGGTCGAGTGACGATAGGTAATGATCGTCGAGTGGTGCGTATGTCGAGTGGATTGCACTCGACGTACGAGACTGGTGCTCTTCTGTTGACTCTTGGTCTTTCCATCTTCCAGGGTAGTGACCTTGGGTAGGACGTATAGGTCGAGCCTATGACCCTACCCCGGGTCTGTATCCTCGTCAGTAGCCCCCGAATGGATTAAGGTGTGAGAGGAAAGTAAGGCAGCATTGGACCCGTCCTGTGCTTCGTGTCTCCGCGAGTGTTTCCTGTTAGACTGAACGCATGTGTTGATACTTCGGAGTCGACTCAATTGCCTTGATCCATTCAGGAAGTCGTCGACCGAACTGGTGGCCTCATGCGTTGAGTGTAGTGTGGGAGCGTGAGATCTCAGGCGAGATTGTTTGTGGGGAATCCCGGATTCTGCGGGATATGAAATTTCGAAGGCGCGCGCGGGTAGGAGGGCGCCAAAAAAAAGGGGAACCCGGACGGGCCGAGACGCCTCGATTATCATGCTGCCTTTTTCGCCACGTTTGCTGCGTGCAACTGTAGCAGGATTTGACGGGATTGCCTGGCCCCACGTGTCAGTCACTCGGAAGTGAGCCTTTATAAGGCGACGGGGCTGGGGTGCTTGCACTGTGCACGCCCGCCTCTTCTTCTCCTTTCTATGCTCCTCCGCCGAACCAAGCGCTTCTGCCTCCGACGTCGCCGCTTTCCCACCATGGTGAAGGACAAGACGACGGCACTAGAGCGCGCCAACAAGGCAACGGGGGCGGCGAAGGGCAAGAAAAGGAGCCGCGGATCGTCATCGCGCTCGGGGTTGCCGCCAGGCTGGATCCAAGGCGATTGGATCCGGTCTTCGATCCGGCAGGAGGATCTGACCGAGCTGGAGGAGACCGGGCTGATTGCAGAGGGAGCGGCGAGGCTGCCGGAGGGAGAGACGAAGCCGCAACCTCAACCGGGTGAGTGTGTCTTGCTCGTCACCCATGTCGACCGGGGCTTCTCGCTTCCTCTGCATCCTTTCTCCCGAGGGTTTTTGAAATTTTTCGGGGCACAACTCCATCACTTTTCCCCCAACACCATCACGTATCTAGCCGCGTTCGTGTCGATGTGCAAGAACTTCTTAGGGTGTCGACCGCACTGGGGTCTCTTCAAACACATCTTCGCCATTCGTTCCCAGTCGGTTAAGAAGGCGAAGTCGAGCGACTCGAAAACCCACGTTATCCAAATGTGCGGGGGTTTAGGTATCCAAAAGAGGAACAGGAGTGCTTTCCCCGCTATGATCCTCCCTGAATCCGTCAGGGGCTGGCAATCGACCTGGTTCTACTGCCAGGACGTGGCGACTCCGGGCCAGTCGACCAGTCTTCCTCCTTTTTCATTCGACCGGGTCCAGACTCCTGCCCCGCTGAAGGTTACTACTGCTGAGACCATGGAGACGAGGATGCTAGTGGACCAAGTGGTCCAGCTCATCAATGATGGCGTCACTGGAATGGACTTGCTGGAGGTGTTCCTTGCTCGGCGTATCTAGCCTCTCCAGTCCCGTGACCACCCGATGTGGTTGTACTCTGGACTGGGCGACTCCACTCGGGTCCATCCAGAAGAAGTGCCGCTCGGCACCGTGGCCTTGTGGTTGAAGGGTATCACGGGCAATCAAGATAACCCTAGAGGATCCAGACGAGTTGCCCCTTTCGAAAGTGACAACCCACCCGACAAGGTACCTTCTCCGTCCTGACTGTTTTCTGCTTGCATTCCGACTGTGTTTGGTGTTGACTGACTCTTGTTTTGGCCAACTTGCTTTGCAGGTATTCACAGAGATGTACTCAATGCCCAACGGCGAACAGGCTTTGGCTCAGGACCAGGAGGGGGAGGACAGCGCGGAAGAGAGTGGCGAATGGGAGTCCCCAGGAGAGGAGGAGGAGGAGGACAACGAGGAGTCGGACGAGGAGGAAGAGGTCGACTCGCCGCCGTGCTCTGAGCGTCGATCCAAGCAGCAACACGATCCATCCGGTGGTCGAGTGAAGAGTGTGGCTCCGAGCGCCACCACCCAGAAGCGCACTCGGACGTCGACTCCGGAGCCGACGGAGAAGGTGGCTAAGCAGCCTAAAGTCGCCCCTCCCAAGACCCACAAGACGCTGCCGCGCATCAAGATGGACGTCCCTGTTGCCTCAGGGTGGGTATCTTGTTTGCGTTTCTATAAGTCGACCGAAGGTTTTCCCGATCCGACTGACTAGTTCTTGTGTATTTTCAGCCCCACCTCCGCTGCCACTGACATGGATATTGACAAGGCAGCAGAAGACGAAGAGGCCACCTCACAGGCTGGTAAGTTCATTCAACTCAGTCCTTGTTCAACCGAGTGGGTGGTCGATTGACTGAAAATTTGGTGCTTCTCTTCTTATGTAGCTCCGCAAGATATTGTTGTGCTTCCTGATGACGAGGAGGAAGAAGAAGCCCCACAAGAGAGGAAGAAGAAGAGTGGAGGTTCGAGTAGAAGGAGACTTGAAGTCCAAATCCCTCAGTCAACGCCGGCACCTGAGGCGACAGCTCGGACTAACGTCACATTGCCAACCCGTTGACGACTGATCATCCATCAGGGTCGACTTCACAGACGCCTGCTGCACCGGTGCAACTCCATTCGTCTAACCCGGCCGCTACTTTGACCCCTCTAGAGCCATCCCTTTTTGGTACATATCAAACTCCGGACAATTCGCCAAGTGCCTCTAGGGAAGCTCTTCGCCAGGCAAATCTTGTCATGGAGCAGGTGAAGGTGATGCATGAGGCTAGTCAGATAGCCTATAATGCTAGCATTGCCCTTCAGACCAATGTTCAGGTTAGTAAACTTCCGACTGAACTTTTGAACGTTGCCTTATATCTGATCACCCAGTGGGTGTTCCTTCATTTAGAACCCAAGAAATCTTTGATGTTGCACTTTTCGAATCAGTGGGGGCACGTCGAGTGCACCCACTGGGTGTAGTCCCCAAGACCACGGTCGGCTGCTGGCAGTCGACTGAGGTCTGATGAGTGTTGGTCATTCTGCCTCTGCTTTTTTTACTGAGTATTGATCTGATCCAGTGGGGGCACGCCGAGTGCACCCACTGGGTGTAGTCCCCGAGACTACTGTTGAATATTTTATTCGGCAGTAGTCTTAGAGTAAACCTTCTCTTTCGCTGTTGTTTGTATGTGTCGACTGATATGTCTGTCTTCCTGTCTGCAGAGGTCTTGTGATCTTGGAGCTCGGCTCACCGAATTAAAGAAGAAGCATATCGGTGTGGAACTTGATCTCGAACTTGCGAAGAAGAACCTGAAGGAAGCTCAAGAAGAAACAACCATCATGGGAGGTAATCACTCGGCCATTTTGTCTGCTTTGTAGCTTTACACTTGGCACTGGCTTTTCTTTCAGTCTCTTTGAACCGAGTGAATTCGCATAAGCAGATGTGCGTAGTGAAAATCGCAAACTCTAGTCTCGTCTGAAGAGTGTTGTTTCTTTAGAGAGGATGAAGGAAGCTCTGGAGCAGAAGGATCTTGACCTTGCAGCTGCTCAAAAGGAAGCGTGTGAGAAGACGAAGCTTGCGGACGAGAAGCTGGCTTCAGTCGGCAAGCTGGAGGATGAGAACGCGACGTTGAAGACGGCTGTCTTGGACGCTAATCGTGAAGTTGAGCAGCTGTGGAAGGACAAGGAGAACTTGACCGCTGAAGTCGAAGGCCTCAGGACCAAGACTGGAAGGCTAGAGTCTCATTTAGAGCAACTTGCGGCAAAGCTTGTCCTGAAGCTTGAGGGTACGTCTGCCTCGTTAAATAACTGTCACCGACTGAGATTTGCAACACTGTCGACTCATTGTTCGTTGTGATGAAACAGAATTCTGTCAGGACTTCGAGGCCGAAACTGGACGGGTCGAGACAGGTATCGACCCTATCAACTGCCCCATGAAGGATGAAGCCATGATGAACTTGCTCCGACTGGAATCGCGCTTGGATGACGCAGTTGACTATCTGGCTTGGCTGAAGGTGGTGATGACCCGAGTGGATGCTGAGCTCTGGCCTCAGGAGGAACTATCGCAAGACCTCGAGTCCTTGATGGCTCGGCTAAACCAGATTCCAAGTCGAGTGCAAGAGTGGAAGAAATCCTCTGCCCGCTGTGGTGCTAATGTCGCTTTGTCTCTGGTCCGAGTGCACTGCAAGGAAGCTAAAGAAGACAAGTTGGTAGCTCTCAAAGTGGCCAACACTAAGAAGCACTCCTTCTAGGATTTCATGGACACTTTCCTCGAGGCAGCCACTCGCATCACCGACAGCATCGACCTTGACAGCTTCTGCGACCCGGCCAGTCCTTCTCCCGCCGAGTGATTAAAAAACATTATGCCTCACTTTTATTTGCCTCGGATTTCCGAGTGAATTTGTAACCGTTAAAACTCCTTCGGGCCTGATGCCCGAGCACTTTATTCTGCAGTCAAGAAACTTTGGATTTATCATCTCATATATCGCGTATGTCTTCGAACGAAATTCGTTTTTCTCTCGAATTGTTGTCTGTTTGCTTGGTGCAGCTTCTGGAGAAGAATGGCCAGTCGACCGATCGGGCGACCCTTGAGCAACATTGATCATCTCATCAGTAAGGCATTCAGCAATGGTCTTGACATTCCAGTCGACCGATCGGGCGATCCTTGAGTAGCATTGATCAGCTCACCAGCAAGGCACTCAGCAATGGTCTTGACGTTCCAGTCGATCGATCGGGTGATCCTTGAGTAGCATTGATCAGCTCGTCAGCAAGGCACTCAACAATGGTCTCATTGTTCCAGTCGACCGGTTGGGTGATCCTTGAGTAGCATTGATCAGCTCATCAGCAAGGTAATCAGCTTCTGGAGAAGGACGGCCAGTCGCCTGATCGAGCAACCTTTGAATAGCATCGATCAACTCACAGCAAGGCACTCAGCAATGGTCTTGACGTCCCAGTCAACCGGTTGGGTAAGGTTTTCGAACCTTAGGCAAGTACGAGACTGCGGCTTAGCCTCCCGAGTGAGAGGATTGCTCTTTACTCGGTGAGATTTTTCGAACTTAGGCGAGTATGAGACTGCAGCTAAGCCCCCGAGTGGGAGGATCGCTCTCCACTTGGTGGGATTTTTAAAACTTAGGTGAGTACGAAACTGCAGCTAAGCCCCCGAGTGAGAGGATTGCTCTTCACTCGGTAGGATTTTTTCGAACTTAGGCAAGTACGAGACTGCAGCTAAGCCCCCGAGTGGGAGGATCGCTCTCCACTTGGTGGGATTTTTAAAACTTAGGCGAGTACGAAACTGCAGCTAAG
>NC_041393.1:153108051-153143419 GCF_002162155.2 Triticum dicoccoides | reverse complement strand
GGATTTTTATCACTTAAGCGAGCACCGGGCTGCAGCTAAGCCCCCGAGTGTGAGGCAGACTCATCACTCGGTAGGATTTTTATCACTTAGGCAAGCACTGGCCTGCAACTAAGCCTCCGAGTGAGAGGCAGACTCATCACTCGGTAGGATTTTTATCACTTCGGCGAGCACTGGGCTGCAGCTAAGCCCCCGAGTGAGAGGCAGACTCATCACTCGGTAGGATTTTTATCACTTAGGCAAGCACTGGGCTGCAGCTAAGCCTCCGAGTGAGAGGCAGACTCATCACTCGGTAGGATTTTTATCACTTAGGCGAGCACTGGGCTGCAGCTAAGCCCCCGAGTGAGAGGCAGGCTCATCACTCGGTAGGATTTTTATCACTTAGGCGAGCACTGGGCTGCAGCTAAGCCTCCGAGAGTCCGAGTGAGAGGAAGACGCATCACTCGGTAGGATTTTTATCACTTAGGTTCAGGCGAAATAGATTCACAGCTAAAGTAGCATACACAAAAAGAAATAAACAACACCCACTCGGAAGGAGTAAATTATGTCTTTTGATAATTAAGCTAACATGTATCCCTTATTACATCCGATCGGTTTAACTATTTAAGAATAGAAACGGCGGAGCAGATCCACATTCCAGGCGCGTGGCTCATCTCTATTGTGTTCGACGTTGAAGAGACGGTATGCTCCGTTGTGGAGCACCTTGGTGATGACGAAAGGGCCTTCCCAAGCGGGGGCGAGCTTGTGTGGCCTTTGTTGATCCACTCGGAGGACCAAGTCCCCTTCCTGGAATGCACGACCCCTTACGTTCTTGGAGTGGAATTGACGTAAGTCTTGCTGGTAAACGGTCGACCGGATCAAAGCCATCTCTCTCTCTTCCTCCAAGAGGTCGACTGCGTCTTGTCGAGCTTGCTATGCTTCTTCTTATGAGAAGAGTTTGACCCGGGGAGCGTTGTGGAGCAAATCGCTCGGCAAAACAACTTCGGCTCCGTAGACTAGAAACAATGGAGTCCGTCCAGTCGACCGATTGGGGGTTGTCCTCAGTCCCCAAAGCACCGATGGGAGCTCGTCGACCCAAGCCCCTGCCGCGTGCTTGAGGTCACGCATTAGCCAAGGCTTCAATCCTTTGAGAATCAATCCATTCGCTCGCCCATCTTGTCCATTCGACTGGGAATGTGCGACTGAAGCGTAATCTACCCTCGTGCCCTGGGAGGCGCAAAAAGCTTTGAACTCTTCAGAATCGAAGTTCGAGTCGTTGTCCGTGATGATGCTGTGCGGGGCGCTGTATCTGAATATAAGTTCTCTGATGAAACTCACGGCTGTGCTCGCTTCGAGGCTCTTAATGGGCTTGGCTTCGATCCATTTGGTGAACTTGTCGACTGCTACCAGCACATGAGTAAATCCACTCCTGCCTGTCCTCAGAGGTCCTACCATGTCCAATCCCCAAACATCAAAGGGCCAGACGAGTGGAATAGTCTTCAGAGCTGACGCAGGTTTGTGAGACATGTTGGAATAAAACTGACAACCTTCACACTTGTCCACTATTTCCTTTGCCATCTCGTTAGCGTGCGGCCAGTAAAACCCGGCTCGGTATGCTTTGGCTATGATGGTCCGAGAAGACGCATGGTGACCACAGGTTCCCGAGTGGATATCATTAAGGATCATTCGGCCTTCTTCTGGCGTGATGCACTTCTGGCAGGCTCCAGTTACACTCTCTCTGAACAACTGTCCTCTTATCACAGTAAAGGCTTTAGACCGTCGGACGATCTGTCGAGCTTCTTCTTCATCCTCTGGGAGTTCCTTCCTAAGGATATATGCGATGTATGGTACTGTCCAGTCGGGAGTGATGACCAAAACCTCCATGACTAAGTCGACCACGGCCGGGACTTCGACTTCAGTCGGATCTGTGGCACTCTTGGGCTGCGGTGACTCTTCGGTGAAAGGATCTTCTTGAACCGAAGGTGAATGGATATGTTCTAGAAACACGTTTCGGGGAATAGCCTCTCTCTTTGAGCCTATCTTGGCCAACTCATCAGCAGCTTGATTTTTCAGTCGGGGTATATGGTGGAGTTCCAAACCTTCAAACCTCTTCTCTAGCTTTCTCACTGCATTGCAATAACCGGTCATGGCTGGGCTTCTGACATCCCATTCCTTCATGACTTGGTTAACCACCAAATCAGAATCGCCGTAAACCATAAGGCGACAGACTCTGAGTGAAATGGCCATACGCAACCTGTATAGAAGTGCTTCATATTCGGCTTCGTTATTGGAGGAATCAAAATGAATCTGGAGAATGTAACTAAGCCTGTCTCCGCGGGGGGATACCAACACTACTCCAGCACCTGAACCATTCAGCATCTTGGAGCCATCAAAAAAGGTAGTCCAATATTCCGAGTGAACTTGAGTTGGCAATTGCTGTTCAATCCACTCGGCCAGAAAATTTGCAATTGCTTGGGACTTGATGGCCTTCTTTGCCTCGAACCTGATATCTAAAGGGAGGAGTTCAATCACCCATTTGGCCACTCAACCAGTTGCATCTCCGTTATTCAGAATTTTGGATAGTGGCGCATCGCTGACGACTGTAATGGAGTGGTCAGAGAAGTAATGCGCAACCTTCTTCATGCTCATGTATATTCCATAGACAAGCTTTTGATAATGCGGGTATCGTTGCTTGGATCGAGTCAAAACTTCAGAGAGATAATAGACTGGGCGTTGAACCTTGTAGGCTTTTCCTTCTTCTTCCTGCTCGACCGTGAGTACTGTACTGACAACTTGTCTAGTGGCTGCAATGTAGAGCAGTAAAGGCTCTTTGCTGATTGGCGCAACGAGCACCGGCTGGGTGGAAAGCAGGGTTTTGAGTTCTGCAAACGCTGCTTCAGCTTCATCAGTCCACTCGAACTTATCAGACTTCTTCATCAATCGGTAAAGAGGCAAGGCCTTTTCACCGAGACGAGAAATGAATCGACTCAGAGCGACCAAACAACCAGTCAGCTTCTGAACATCATGCACTCGCACGGGGCGTTTCATTCAGAGGATGGTATCAACTTTCTCTAGATTGGCGTCGATCCCTCGTTCGGAAACGAGAAAACCGAGTAACTTTCCTCTTGGAACTCCGAACGTGCATTTTGACGGATTAAGCTTGATATCAAATCTTCTGAGGTTGGCAAATGTTTCTGCAAGGTCAGTCAATAGGTTGGAACCTTTGCGAGACTTGACCACAATGTCATCCATGTACGCTTCCACATTCCGATTGATCTGAGTGAGCAGGCACTTCTGAATCATTCTCATGAATGTGGCTCCAGCATTTTTCAAACCAAAAGGCATGGTGACATAGCAAAAGCACCCAAATGGGGTGATGAAGGCTGTTTTTATTTCATCGGGACCATACAGTCAGACCTGATGGTATCCGGAATATGCATCTAAGAAAGACAAGCGTTCACACCCTGCAGTTGAGTCAACAATCTAATCGATGCAAGGGAGAGGAAAGTGATCTTTCGGACAGGCCCGATTGATATGCTTGAAATCAATGCACATACGAAGTGAATTATCCTTCTTAGGAACCATGACTATGTTGGCTAGCCACTCAGAGTGGTAGATTTCACGGATGAACTCTGCTGCCAACAGTCGAACCACTTCTTCGCCGATTGCTTTCCTCTTCTGCACGGCAGACCGCCGAAGATGTTCTTTGACGGGTTTTATTTTGGGGTCGACACGCAAATGGTGCTCGGCCAGTCCTCTGGGTACACCTGGCATGTCAGAAGGTTTCCACGCAAAGATGTCCCAGTTCTCACGGAGGAACTGGACGAGCGCTTCTTCCTATTTGCTGTCGAGTGTCGTTGATATATGGGTTGGTGCGGCACTAGGATCCATCGAGTGAATATGAATTGGCTTCGTCTCACCAGTCGATTGGAATGCAGAATCTATGGCAGGTTTCTTGGCTCTGAGCAGATCACTCGGATCCGCGTTCTTCTGATATTCTTGAAGCTCATCTGCTGCCATCTGCTCATCGGTGATCTTGGAGCCTTTCTGGAAACACTCCTTAGCCTTCTATCGACTGCCTGTAATTGTGATCACGCCTTTGGGGCCAGGAATCTTCAGTTTGAGGTACACGTAACATGGTCGAGCCATAAAGCGTGCACAGGCCGGCCTACCCAAAATGGCATGATAGGCACTCTGGAAATCCATGACTTCAAATGTCAACTTTTCCTTACGGTAATGCTTTGAGTCACCGAAAACCACGTCGAGGGTGATTTGTCCGAGTGGCTCGGCCTTCTTCCCAGGAATAACACCATGAAAACTCATGTTGCTCTCGCTAAGCTTGGACATCGGAATGCCCATCCCCTTCAGAGTCTCAGCGTAAAGGATGTTCAGACCGCTGCCACCGTCCATCAGTACCTTGGTCAGACGAGTGCCTCCGACCACGGGGTCGACTACCAAAGCTTGCCTCCCAGGGGTGGCCACACGAGAAGGGTGGTCAGACTAGTCGAACGTAATGGCTGTCTGAGACCATCTCAGGTAGGTGGTCGTCGTCGTGGGAGCGACCATGTTCACCTCCCTGTTGATGACCTTCAATTGACTCTTGCTTTCAACGTCAGCGAATATCATCAGTGTGGAATTGACTTTGGGATAACCATCGTCTTCCTCTTCATATTCACCTAGGTCCGACTCCTTCTCCCTTTCAGTGGGTTGTTTCTCTCTGAACTGCTGGATTAGGAGTCGACACTGCCGGGTGGTATGCTTTGGGTAAATCAGATTACCTTCCTCATCTTTCTTTGTGTGGATGTGGCACGGCAAATCCATCACGTCATTACCTTCCTTGTCCTTCACCTTCTTAGGGGCCCAGGGCCCTTTAGGTCTTCCCTTGAACTTTCCTTGATTCACTGCCGCAATCTCTCCGGGCGCTGCCACCTCGGCCTTGCGCTTCTGCTTCCGACTAGAGTTACCTCCACCGGTATCTTGCCCGACTGGTTTGCTCTTCCCGCTACGGAGTCGATCCTCTTCTTCTCCGTTAGCGTACCGGGTGACTATTTCCATCATTCGAGCCAGAGTCATATCTCCAGTCCGACCGAATTTCAAGACCAACTCTGTGTATTTGACGCCTTCCTTGAAGGCGCACACAGCTTGATGCTCTGAAACATTCTCAACGGTGTGGTGCAGGGTGGACCATCTTTGGATGAACTCTCTCAAAGTCTCATTCGGCTTCTACACGCAGTGCTGCAACTCAGGTAATCCTCCAAGTCGCTTGCACGTGCCTTCGAAAGTCCTCACGAACACTCGGGATAGCTCTTCCCAACTGTGAATGCTGCCTGGAGCCAACTGAGTCAGCCATGCTCGGGCTGACCCTTCCAACATGAGAGGAAGATGCTTCATTGCTATCTTGTCGTTGCCGCCCCTGATCTGCACAGCCACTCGGTAATCTTCAAGCCAAGTTTCAGGCTTGGATTCACCAGTGAACTTACTGACCCCAGATGCCAGCCTGAAGTTGGGAGGTATCACTGCTGCCCTGATGGCTCTGCTAAAACACTCGGGACCAGAAACATGCACTCGGCTGCCACTTGGACGGTCTCTGCCAGGGTCTTCTCTGTGTGCTCTGTTCCGGTCGACCAGGCCTTGAACGAGGATAGACCTCGCGTCGAAGCCCGGTTCCCTTGGGTCGACTGAATTCCTGCGCTCACCACTGTGACGGCGCCTATCATCATTCCGCCAAGGCACGTATGACGCACTCCTCGGAGGATGCGTGGGTCCTCGACGATGGTTGCCACGATCAAGTGGATGATCATACTGCCCACGGTCTTCATGCCACAGAGGCGATCTTGGGCTGTGAGCCGACTGAACCGTGTCCGCTGCAACGGATCTGCTATGAATCCTATTCCACGACTGAGATACTGCTGTATTATGTTCTCCTGCTGCTCTGAGCAGGGCCCGGATCTACATCAGCCCTCTGCCAGCTTCCGACTAGGAAGGTTGGATGGACTCTGCTATTCGGGCCGTAGCTGTGAGATTCTGAATCGGCGTGCGGTATACCTTAGGTGGAGACGAGAAAAGTTGTCGTCGACTGGATTCATGGATCCGCTCCTGGGCACGCTTGTCGAGAGCATGCTGAAGGTTATCCAGTCGAGTGCGCTCAGCCAAGTTGGCTAAGCGCGCTTCCTCCAAGGCTCAAGCCTCGGGAGTTTCTCCGGCGATGGGCGTGTGAAGTGCGTCCATATTGCGACGACGAAGATCTTCTCTCTGCTGCGAGGAGAGAGGTTTGGGACGATACTCCTCTTGGACCTGTGATGGATTGCCACCAGCCTCTTCGCCGTCCTCACGGCGAAAACCAGGTGGGCTACGTGGACCATCGACCATCAAGACTTCAGCCGTAGGATCGCTGCTATCGCACTCGGACGCCGTCTCCGCGGAGCCAGTTGACAGATCGAACAGGCCGTGGAGAGTTTCGTCGGGCTCGATTGCCGCGACTTGATGGGCGGCCGAGTGTCGAGCCACTGCATGCCTCACCCACCGCTGAAGCCGCGACCGATCGGATCACTTGCGGCGACGGATAGCGGGAAGGGGGGATGCCACTGGAGCCGACTGATACTGGGTCGACGGCTGTCGAAGAAGAACGCCACGAACACACGCGTGAAAGTGCGTTGCCCCTTGGATGGGGAGCGCTTCGACATTGAGCGGAGCTTCCTGAAGCCACGCCAAGTCATCGGCGACAAAAACGAGCGTGCCGAGATGGATCTCGCGGCCCTCAACCATCTCGCCGCCGGAAACCATGATGATGATCGGAAAACAAACTTGCAACTTCACCAATAAGTCACCAAGACACCTGCCCCAAGGTGGGCACCAACTGTCGTGGTTCTAAGCCTGACAGTAGAAAGGGGGGTAGGTATGGAGAGGCAAGATCTTAGCTATGGCGAAGATGTACACACGATGTTTACGAGTTTAGGCCCTTCTCGGAGGAAGTAATAGCCCTACGTCTTGGTGCCCGGAGGCAGTCGATTGGATTATGTGTGTTGAATTACAGAGTGTGCGAACCCTTGTGCCAGAGGAGGGGGGTGGCTTATATAGAGTGCGCCAGGACCCCAGCCCCACTCCATTACAAGGGAACTAATGTACATAAAGTAGGGGCGTTACTGGTAACACCAACATTTAGTACTCTTAATGCTCATGAAGGCTAAGGAGTAAATATCTGGTCGCTGTGTGCTCTTCTGGCTTCTAGTCTTCGATATGGTCGAGTGATCTTCCTTGTGGTCGAGTGACGATAGGTAATGATCATCGAATGGTGCATACGTCGAGTGGATTGCACTCGACGTACGAGACTGGTGCTCTTCTGTTGACTCTTGGTCTTTCCATCTTCCAGGGTAGTGACCTTGGGTAGGACGTATAGGTCGAGCCTATGACCCTACCCCGGGTCTGTATCCTCGTCACCTCCTCTAGAGCAGCATATGGTGAACATTGATGCGGCGGTGGCGAGACACAGTGGTTTCGAGATAGCAACGACAATATGCCGGGATGGCAACGGTATGTTTCAAGGGGCATCGGCGATTTTGTTCAAGAACATTGATGACCTAGAAGTTTTGGAGACCTTGGCAATACGTGAGGCCTAGCTTTCTCTGATGATGTCTATCTCCACAAAATTTCTGTTGCGTCAGACTGCAAGGTGGCCGTCGAAGCGATCAAGAATGGCACGTCAGCACAATATGAAGTCGTGGTACATGAAATCATAGATCGTTCTAGAGTTTTTTCTTCTTGTATGATTAGTCACGAATATAGGACCTCGAATGTTGTAATTGCATATTTCTCCCTATGTGGTTTTGGTGATTGATGACAATGCATTTGCAGACTAATCGTGTGCATTGAGCATTTCAGATATCTCATGTCTAAGCACAAGACGATTCGGTGCCCCTCGGAGCCTAGTGAAGACGGGTTTCTCTACATTTCTTTTCGATGGATTTGAGTCGTAGGAAAGCTGTACTATTAAGAGGGGGTCCGCTTCAGAAAGGTTAGGGTGGAATCAACACGTACATGTCTGTTCCTTTGCACCACCTTTCCTTTGCTTCTTTGGAGCACTGACCGTTTATCCGTGTCTTTGCAAAATGAAGGACTCCAAGTGGTATTGTGCTGTGGCATGCGGTAGTACTACTCAAGGGAGCAGTAGTACCGCAGAGGCCCACGGTAGTACTGGCCAAGGATGTGGTAGTACCGTGAGATGTGGTAGTACCGCTCCTCGGGCGTGGTAGTATCGTGGCCTCTAGCCCAGCACAGTAACACGCGCGGAAGTAGGGGCGGATGTAATTTTTTACATCTGCGCACTACGCGGTAGTACCACTCCCTGCATGCGGTAGTACCGTGTCGGATTTTTGCACAGAGCAAAACTCAGCGGAAGTCGCCACAGATATAATTTTATTAGTCCGTGCCTTCCCAGCCTAGACAAACCCTGCCTTGCGGTAGTACTACAAGGGCGCACGGTAGTACCGCTTCGGCGGTTCTACCGCTTGTTGCATCAATGCAACAGGGCCTCGTCTGGTCTCTCTCGCAGGAGCGGTAGTACCACAAGGCCTTGCAGTAGTACCGCAGGTTGGGGCGGTAGTACCGCATGTCGCGGGCTGAATAAGTGGATAATGGTTGGATTTTTCCTCTCACTATATAAGTGGGGTCTTGATACGTCCATTTTGCATCATGCTTTTATATCAATATTTATCGCATTATGGGCTGTTATTACACATTATATCTCAATACTTATGGCTATTCTATCTTATTTTACAAGGTTTACCATGAAGAGGGGGAATGCCGGCAGCTGGAATTCTGGCTGGAAAAGGAGCAAACATTGGAAACCTATTCTGCACTGCTCCAAAAATCCTGAAACTCCATGAAACTTATTTTTGGACTTTATAAGAATTATTGAGCGGAAGAAACACCTCAGGGGGCCCACACCCTGGCCAGGAGGGTGGGGGCGCGCCCACCCCTACTGGGCGCGCCCCCTGTCTCCTGGGCCCCCTGGTGGCCCTCCGGTGTCCATCTTCTGCTATATGAAGGCTTTTACCCTGAAAAAAAAATCATAGGCAAGCTTACAGGATGAAACTCCGCCGCCACGAGGCGGAACCTTGGCGGAACCAATCTAGGGCTCCAGCGGAGCTGTTCTACCGGGGACACTTCCCTCCGGGAGGGGGAAATCATCACCATTGTCATCACCAACGATCCTCTCATCGGGAGGGGGTCAATCTCCATCAACATCTTCACCAGCACCATCTCATCTCAAAACCCTAGTTCATCTCTTGTATCCAATCTTGTATCCAAACCACAAATTGGTACCTGTGGGTTGCTAGTAGTGTTGATTACTCCTTGTAGTTGATGCTAATTAGTTTACTTGGTGGAAGATCATATGTTCAGATCCTTTATGCATATTATTACTCCTCTGATTATGAACATGAATATGCTTTGTGAGTAGTTACGTTTGTTCCTGAGGACATGGGTGAAGTCTTGCTATTAGTAGTCATGTGAATTTGGTATTCGTTCGATATTTTGATGAGATGTATGTTGTCTTTTCCTCTAGTGGTGTTATGTGAACGTCGACTACATGACACTTCACCATTTTTTGGGCCTAGAGGAAGGCATTGGGAAGTAATAAGTAGATGATGGGTTGCTAGAGTGACAGAAGCTTAAACCCTAGTTTATGCGTTGCTTCGTTAGGGGCTGATTTGGATCCATATGTTTAATGCTATGGTTAGGTTTACCTTAATACTTCTTTTGTAGTTGCGGATGCTTGCAATTGGGGTTAATCATAAGTGGGATGCTTGTACAAGTAAGGGTAGTACCCAAGCACCGGTCCACCCATATATCAAATTATCAAAGTACCGAACGCGAATCATACGAGCGTGATGAAAACTAGCTTGACGATAATTCCCATGTATCCATGGGAGCTCTTTTATCATTATAAGAAATTGTCCAGGCTTATACTTTGCTACAAAAAGGATTGGGCCACCTTGCTGCACTTTATTTACTTGTTACTCGTTACAATTTATCTTATCACAAAACTATCTATTACCTACAATTTCAGTGCTTGCAGAGAAAACCTTACTGAAAACCGCTTATAATTTCCTTCTACTCCTCGTTGGGTTTGACACCTTACTTATCGAAAGGACTACGATAGATCCCCTACACTTGTGGGTCATCAAGACTCTTTTCTGGCGCCCTTGCCGGGGAGTGTAGCGCTTTTAGTGAGTGGAACTTGGTAAGGAAACATTTATATAGTGTGCTGAAATTTTCTGTTACTTGTCACTATGGAAACTAATCCTTTGAGGGGCTTGTTCGGGGTATCTTCACCCCGACCAGAAGAGCAAAGAGTTGCTCCTCAACCTACTGAAATTTTTGAAAATATTTACTTTGAGATTCCTTCGGGTATGATAGAGAAACTGCTAGCTAATCCATTTGTAGGAGATGGAACATTGCATCCCAATTTACACCTTATCTTTGTGGATGAAGTTTGTGGACTATTTAAGCTTGTAGGTATTCCCGATGATGTTGTCAAAAGGAAGGTCTTCCCTTTATCTTTGAAGGGAGATGCATTGACATGGTATAGGCTATGAGATGATACAGGATCTTGGAATTATAAACGATTGAAGTTGGAATTTCACCAGAAGTTCTATCCTATGCATCTTGTTCATCATGATCGTAATTACATATATAATTTCTGGCCTCGCGAAGGAGAAAGCATAGCTCAAGCTTGGGGGAGGCTTAAGTCAATGTTATATTCATGCCCCAATCATGAGCTCTCCAAAGAAATGATTATTCAAAATTTTTATGCTCGGCTTTCTCTCAATGATCGCAACATGCTTGATACTTCCTGTGCTGGTTCTTATATGCTGAAGACTATTGAATTCAAATGGGACTTATTGGAAATAATTAAACGCAACTCTAAAGATTGGGGTTTCGATGATGGTAAGGAGTCAGGTATGACACCTAAGTTTGATTGTGTTAAATCTTTTATGGATACCGATGCTTTTCGTGGATTTAGCGCTAAATATGGACTTGACTCTGAGATAGTAGCTTCTTTCTGTGAATCTTTTGCTACTCACGTTGATCTCTCTAAGGAGAAGTGGTTTAAATATAATCCTCCCGTTGAAGTAAAAGTAGTTGCACCTATTACAGTTGAAGAAAAGACTATCACCTATAGTGATCCTATTGTTCCTACTACTTATGTTGAGAAACCTCCTTTTCCTGTTAGGATAAAGGATCATGCTAAAACTTCGACTGTTGTTCGTAAGAGTAATACTAGGACTTATACACCTCCTGAGCAAATCAAAGTTGAATCTAGTATTGCTATGGTTAAAGATCTCTTGGATGATGATTTAGATGGGCATGCTATTTATTTCTATGGTGAGACTGCTAATATTGTTAGACCAGATACTAAGATACATAGACCTGTTGTAGGCATGCCTGTTATTTCTGTTAAAATAGGAGATCATTGTTATCATGGTTTATGTGATATGGGTGCTAGTGCTAGTGCAATACCCTATGACTTATATATAGAAATTATGCATGATATTGCACCTGATGAAATAGAGGATATTGATGTTACTATTAAGCTTGCTAATAGGGATACCATTAAACCAGTTGGGATAGTTAGAGATGTTGAAGTCTTGTGTGGGAAGGTTAAATATCCTGATGATTTTCTTGTTCTTGGTTCCCCACAAGATGACTTTTGTCCAATTATTTTTGGTAGACCCTTCTTGAATACAGTTAATGCTAAGATTTATTGTGAAAAGGATACTGTTACAATTGGCTTAGAGGGTATGTCTCATGAGTTTAATTTTGCTAAGTTTCGTAGACAACCTCGTGATAGAGAATCACCTAGTAAGGATGAGATTATTGGTCTTGCTTCTATTGCTGTGCCTCCTACTGATCCGTTAGACACAATATTTGCTTGACCATGAAAATGATATGTTTATGAAGGAAAGAAGGGAAATAGATGAAGTGTTCCTTAAACAGGAACCTATGTTGAAACACAACCTTCCCGTTGAAATTCTAGGGGATCCCCCTCCACCCAAGGGTGATCCCGTGTTTGAACTCAAACCATTACCTGATAATCTTAAGTATGCTTATCTTGATGAAAACAAAATATATCCTGTTATTATTAGTGCTAACCTTTCAGAGCAAGAAGAAGAAAGATTATTGAAAACTCTGAAGATGCACCGCGCTGCTATTGGATATACTCTGGATGATCTTAAGGGCATTAGTCCCACGTTATGCCAACACAAAATTAATTTGGAGGACGGTGCCAAACCAGTTAGAGATCCTCAACGATGAATGAATCCCAAAATGAAAGAAGTGGTAAGAAAGGAGATACTAAAGCTCCTTGAGGCAGGTATAATTTATCCCGTTGCTGATAGTGATTGGGTAAGCCCTGTCCATTGTGTTCCTAAAAAGGGAGGTATTACTGTCGTTCCTAATGATAAAGATGAATTGATCCCGCAAAGAGTTATTACAGGTTATAGGATGGTAATTGATTTCCATAAATTAAATAAAGCTACTAAGAAAGATCATTACCCTTTACCTTTTATTGATCAAATGCTAGAAATACTATCCAAACACACACATTTCTGCTTTCTAGATGGTTATTCTGGTTTCTCTCAAATACCTGTGTCAGCGGGGGAGCAATCAAAAACCACTTTTACTTGCCCTTTTGGTACTTTTGCTTATAGACATATGCCTTTTGGTTTATGTAATGCACCTGCTACCTTTCAAAGATGCATGATGGCTATATTCTCTGACTTTTGTGAAAAGATTTGTGAGGTATTCATGGATGATTTCTTCGTTTATGGATCCTCATTTGATGATTGCTTGAGCAACCTTGATCGAGTTTTGCAGAGATGTGAAGACACTAGTCTCGTCCTGAATTGGGAAAAGTGTCACTTTATGGTTAATGAAGCGCATGATAGGAGGATGGAATATATACAAAAAAGGCAATATTTCATATTCACACGTACGATAGGAGGATGGAATATGTATGAAAAAATAGTAAGCGAAAGGCATTTCAACAAAATTAGAAGAAATGAAAGCTAGACACCATATGAACATGCAACCAATATCACTCTATCAGGTAAAAAGTGTCTCGTCGTAAGTGCCATTTCAAGAAATTAGAAGCAGTAAAGCTAGAAGACAATGCAAGATGCAACCTACATCACAATCCCAAGTTAAATGTGTCTTATGGGTAAGTGATCGTTGCAGGTATAAGTTGTAAGCTACAGAGATACAATTCAACATAATCAGAAGCAATACAAACTAGACATCATACGGAAAACGCAACCACATATAACAGTTCCAAGTAAGAGCAAGCACTTGTGATGGTGGAGTAGGGGAGAGTGCTCATCATGTACACGTATGTTCTAGAAACAGGAACACGTGTCATATTCACAGGCATTATGTGTAAAGTAAGCAGATGCAATTCAAGTTAGAAGAAATACAAGCTAGACATCATACGCAACATGCAACCACATATAATAGTGCCAAGTTAGAGCAAGCACCTGTGATGGTGGAGTAGGGGAGATGTGCTCATCATCTACACAGCTACGTTAACTGTCCAGCCTTGCATTCTCTTGTGAATCTTGTTGGGAGGATGGCGGAGTAGAATCTGTAGAGAACCTCCGTTTCAGTTGCTCGGAAGGACCACCATCATCCAATGCCTTGCCAATTTCCTTCATCTTTATTGATTTTGCATTGTGAGGTCATACCGACAAGAAAAAGGAATATAATTCGCTCTTTAGAACTCATTCATGCATGATACTGATGGACACTACTCCGATGAAAGGAAAAGTCATGATACGAGGATGGAATATGTACGAAAAAATGGACGACTTGACATATTCACACCTATGATGTGGTAACTAAGCAGAAGGCACTTCAACAAATTAGAAACACTGCAAGACACCATATGGAAGGTGCAATCAATATCACTCTGCCAAGTTAAAACTGTCTCGTCATAGGTGGCGTTTATCAAACTAGAAGCAATAGATGCTAGAAATCATATTCAAGACGCAAACCAATATCACACTACCAACTTAAAGGTGTCCCATCATAAGTGACTGATGCAGGATACACAAGAAGAGTAGTTTCATGTAAGTGGTGTGATAGACAGATATAGTATGAACCAAAAACAGGAAAACGTGTCACATTCACTTGTATCATGTGTAAGCTAAGCATATGCAGTTTACACTAATTAGGAGCAATACGAGCTAGACACCATATGCAACATGCAACCAGATATCACACTTCCAAGTTAGAGAAAGCACCTTGGATGGTGGAGTAGGGGAGCGAAGACTTGGACCTTGTAATGCACTATCAGTACAAGAAGAATCGGTACAGATGCTCCATTTACATTGCTGCAGAGGACCACCATCATCACCTTCCTTACTCTTTTCCTTCCTCTTTCTTGATTTTGCCTTGTCAAGTCAAACCCACAAGAAAAAGGAATAAAATTTGCTCTTCAGAACTCATTGATGCATGATACTGACAAACACTACTTTCATGTAAGGCAGCAGCATGATAGGAGGATGGAATATGTATGAAAAAAAGGACGATGTGACATATTGACATGTATGGCGTATAAAGTGTAAACTAAGCACAAGGTGCTTGAACTTGTTAGAATCAATGCAAGCTAGAAACCATATGAAAGATGAAACCAATATCACTCTGCCAAATTAAAAGGGTGCCCTAAAAATGTATTTGACCAAATTATAAGCAATACATGGCAACATGCTAGAAATAATATGCAATATGCAACGAATAAAGGTGACTCATCATAAGTGATTGATGCAGGATACAAAGGAGAGGTAGTTTCATGTAAGAACAAGGTTAACATATAGATGTAGTGTGTACCAAAAATAGGAAGGCATGTCATATTCACAGGTATAGTGTGTAAACTAAGCATATGCAATTTACCCTAATTAGAAGCATTACAAGCTAGACACCGTATGCAACATGCAACAACATATCACACTGCGAAGTTAGAGCAACCTGTGATGGTGCTGTAGGGGAAGTGCGGTCTTCAAGTACAGAGCTACGTTCAATATCTTCATTTAGGCTTGTTGTTTCTTGAGAATCATGTGGAGAGGATGAAATTGCATTCTTTATAAGAGTATTGCGTCTCATATTAACCCATGCGCCTGACTGTCTCATCATTAGCCATAAATGGAGGATACACAAGAACAATAGTTTGATGTAAGATCATGGTGCGATAGGCAGATGTAGTATGTACCAAAAACAGGAAGGCATGTCATATTCACATGTATAATGTGTAAGCTAAGGAGACGCAATTTAACAAATTAGGAGCAATACAAGCTAGGCACCATATGCAACATGCAACCAGATATCACACTGCCATGTTAGAGCAAGCACCTTGGGTTGTGGAGTAGGGGAGATGAGATTTGGAACTAGCACTACAGTACGAGTAGCAGGAGAATCTACATAGATCATCTGTTTCGGTTGCTCTAGAGGACCACCATCATTTCGTGCCTTTGTCCTTTCAGATTTTGCCATGTCAAGTAAACACACAAGAAAAAGGAATGACATTCGCACTTCCAAATTCGTTGATGCATGATACTGATGAACACAACTTTTATGTATGGCAACCACATTGTAGGAGGATGGAATATGTATGAAAAACACTAAGCAGAAGGCATTTCAACAAGATGGAAGCAATGCAATCTAGACACCATATAAAAGATCCAACCAAAATCACTCTACCAAGTTAGATGTATCTCATTATGAGTGGCACTTCAACAAATTAGAGGCAATAGATGTTTGAAATGATATGCAAGATGCAACCAATATTACACTGTCAACTTGAAGGTGTATCGTCAGAAGTGATTGATGAGGGATACACAAGAAAAGTAGTTTGATGTAAGAACATGGTTAATAGAAAGACGTAGTATGTACCAAAAACAGGAAGGCATGTCATATTCACAGGTATAATGTGTTAACTAAGCATATGCAATTTACCCTAATTAGTGTTGGAAATATGCCCTAGAGGCAATAATAAATTGATTATTATTATATTTCCTTGTTCATGATAATCGTTTATTATCCATGCTAGAATTGTATTGATAGGAAACTCAGATACATGTGTGGATACATAGACAACACCATGTCCCTAGTAAGCCTCTAGTTGACTAGCTCGTTAATCAATAGATGGTTACGGTTTCCTGACCATGGACATTGGATGTCGTTGATAACGGGATCACATCATTAGGAGAATGATGTGATGGACAAGACCCAATCCTAAGCCTAGCACAAGATCATGTAGTTCGTATGCTAAAGCTTTTCTAATGTCAAGTATCATTTCCTTAGACCATGAGATTGTGCAACTCCCGGATACCGTAGGAGTGCTTTGGGTGTGCCAAACGTCACAACGTAACTGGGTGGCTATAAAGGTACACTACGGGTATCTCTGAAAGTGTCTGTTGGGTTGGCATGAATCGAGATTGGGATTTTGTCACTCCGTGTAAACGGAGAGGTATCTCTGGGCCCACTCGGTAGGACATCATCATAATGTGCACAATGTGACCAAGGGGTTGATCACGGGATGATGTGTTACGGAACGAGTAAAGATACTTGCCGGTAACGAGATTGAACAAGGTATCGGTATACCGACGATCGAATCTCGGGCAAGTACCATACCGCTAGACAAAGGGAATTGTATACGGGATTGATTGAGTCCTTGACATCGTGGTTCATCCGATGAGATCATCGTGGAACATGTGGGAGCCAACATGGGTATCCAGATCCCGCTGTTGGTTATTGACCGGAGAACGTCTCGGTCATGTCTGCATGTCTCCCGAACCCGTAGGGTCTACACACTTAAGGTTCGATGACGCTAGGGTTATAAAGGAAGCTTGTATGTGGTTACCGAATGTTGTTCGGAGTCCCGGATGAGATCCCGGACGTCACGAGGAGTTCTGGAATGGTCCGGAGGTAAAGATTTATATATAGGAAGTCCTGTTTCGGCCATTGGGACAAGTTTCGGGGTCATCGGTATTGTACCGGGACCACCGGAAGGGTCCCGGGGGCCCACCGGGTGGGGCCACCTGCCCCGGGGGGCCACATGGGCTGTAGGGGGTGCGCCTTGGCCTACATGGGCCAAGGGCACCAGCCCCTAGAGGCCCATGCGCCAAGATAAAGGAAAAAGGGGAGAGTCCTAAAGGGGGAAGGCACCTCCGAGGTGCCTTGGGGAGGATGGACTCCTCCCCCCTCCTTAGCCGCACCCCTTCCTTGGAGGAGGGGGCAAGGCTGCGCCTCCCCCCTCTCCCCTGCCCCTATATATAGTGGAGGGGAGGGAGGGCATCCACACCTGAGCCCTTGGCGCCTCCCTCCCTCCCGTGACACCTCCTCCTCTCCCGTAGGTGCTTGGCGAAGCCCTGCAGGATTGCCACGCTCCTCCATCACCACCACGCCGTTGTGCTGCTGCTGGATGGAGTCTTCCTCAACCTCTCCCTCTCTCCTTGCAGGCGTGGCAGACATCGTCGAGCTGTACGTGTGTTGAACGCGGAGGTGCCGTCCGTTCGGCACTAGGATCATCGGTGATCTGAATCACGACGAGTACGACTCCATCAACCCCGTTCACTTGAACGCTTCCGCTTAGAGATCTACAAGGGTATGTAGATGCACTCTCTTTCTACTCGTTGCTGGTCTCTCCATAGATAGATCTTGGTGACACGTAGGAAAATTTTGAATTTCTGCTACGTTCCCCAACAGTGGCATCATGAGCTAGGTCTATTGCGTAGATTCTTTGCACGAGTAGAACACAAAGTAGTTGTGGGCGTCGATATTGTTCAATATGCTTGCCGTTACTAGTCTTATCTTGATTCGGCGGCATCGTGGGATGAAGCGGCCCGGACCAACCTTACACGTACGCTTATGTGAGACCGGTTCCACCGACAAACATGCACTAGTTGCATAAGGTGGCTGGCGGGTGTCTGTCTCTCCCACTTTAGTCGGATCGGATTCGATGAAAAGGGTCCTTATGAAGGGTAAATAGCAATTGGCATATCACGTTGTGGTTCATGCGTAGGTAAGAAACGTTCTTGCTAGAAACCCATAGCAGCCACATAAAACATGCAAACAACAATTAGAGGACGTCTAACTTGTTTTTGCAGGGTATGCTATGTGATGTGATATGGCCAAAAAGGATGTGATGAATGATATATGTGATGTATGAGATTGATCATGTTCTTGTAATAGGAATCACGACTTGCATGTCGATGAGTATGACAACCGGCAGGAGCCATAGGAGTTGTCTTTATTTATTTGTGACCTGCGTGTCAACTTAAACGTCATGTAATTACTTTACTTTATTGCTAACCGTTAGCCATAGTAGTAGAAGTAATAGTTGGCAAGGCAACTTCATGAAGACACGATGATGGAGATCATGATGATGGAGATCATGGTGTCATGCCGGTGACGATGATGATCATGGAGCCCCGAAGATGGAGATCAAAAGGAGCAAAGTGATGATGGCCATATCATGTCACTATTTGATTGCATGTGATGTTTATCATGTTTATACATCTTATTTGCTTAGTACGACGGTAGTAAATAAGATGATCCCTTACCACAATTTCAAGAAGTGTTCTCCCCTAACTGTGCACCGTTGCGACAGTTCGCTGTTTCAAAACATCACGTGATGATCGGGTGTTTTATTCAGACGTTCAAATACAACGGGTGTTGACGAGCCTAGCATGTACAGACATGGCCTCGGAACACACGCGAAACACTTAGGGTTAACTTGACGAGCCTAGCATGTACAGACATGGCCTCGGAACACGGAGACCGAAAGGTCGAGCATGAGTCGTATAGAAGATACGATCAACATGAAGATGTTCACCGATGATGACTAGTCCGTCTCACGTGATGATCGGACACGGCCTAGTTTGACTCGGATCATGTAATCACTTAGATGACTAGAGGGATGTCTATCTGAGTGGGAGTTCATAAGATGAACTTAATTATCCTGAACATAGTCAAAAGACCTTTTGCAAATTATGTCGTAGCTCGCGCTATAGTTCTACTGTTTTAGATATGTTCCTAGAGAAAATATAGTTGAAAGTTGAAAGTAGCGATTATGCGGACAGTAGATAGCTTATGTCCTTAATGCACTGCTCAGTGTGCTGAACCCCAAACATCGTTTGTGGATGTTTCGAACATCGAACATACACGTTTTGATAACTACGTGATAGTTCAGTTAAATGGTTTAAGTAGAGGCACCAAAGACGTTTTCGAAACATCACGGAACATATGAGATGTTTTGAGGGCTGAAATTGGGATTTCAGGCTCGTGCCCACGTCAAGGGGTATAAGACCTCCGATGACTTTCTTAACCTGCAAACTAAGGAGAAAAGCTCAATTGTTGAGCTTGTGCTCAGATTGTCTGAGTACAACAATCATTTGAATCGAGTGAGAGTTGATCTTCCAGATAAGATAGTGATGGTTCTCCAAAGTCATTGCCACCAAGCTGTTAGAGCTTCATGATGAACTATAACATATCAGGGATAGATATGATGATCCTTGAGGTATTCGCGATGTTTGACACCGCGAAAGTAGAAATCAAGAAGGAGCATCAATTGTTGATGGTTGGTGAAACCACTAGTTTCAAGAAGGGCAAGGGCAAGAAGGGATACTTCATGAAACGGCAAATCAGCTGCTGCTCTAGTGAAGAAATCCAAGGTAAAACCCAAACCCGAGACTAAGTGCTTCTGTAATAAGGGGAACAACCACTAGAGCAGAATTACCCTAGATACTTGGTAGATAAGAAGGCTAGCAAGGTCGATAGAAGTATATTGGATATACATTGTGTTAATGTGTACTTTGCTAGTACTCCTAGTAGCACCAGGGTATTAGATACCGGTTCGGTTGCTAAGTGTTAGTAACTCGAAACAAAAGGCTATGGAATAAACGGAGACTAGCTAAAGGTGAGCTGACGATATGTGTTGGAAGTTTTTCCAAGCTTGATATGATCAAGCATCGCACGCTCCCTCTACCAAAGAGATTGGTGTTAAACCTAAATAATTGTTATTTGGTGTTTGCGTTGAGCATAGACATGATTGGATTACGTCTATCGCAATACGGTTATTCATTTAAGGAGAATAATGGTTACTCTGTTTATTTGAATAATACCTTCAATGGTCTTACACCTAAAATGAATGGTTTATTAAATCTTGATCGTAGTGATACACATGTTCATGCCAAAAGATAGTAATGATAGTACCACCTACTTGTGGCACTGCCACGTAAGTCATATCGGTATAAAACGCATGAAGAAGCTCCATATTGATGGATCTTTGGGCTCACTCGTTTTTGAAAAGTTTGAGACATGCGAACCATGTCTATTGGTGTATATGCATGAAGAAACTCCATGCAAATGGACCGTTTTGACTCACTTGATTTTGAATCACTTGGGACATGCAAATCATACCACATGGGCAAGATGACTGAAAAGCCTCGTTTTTCAGTAAGATGGAACAAGATAGCAACTTGTTGGAAGTAACACATTTTGATGTGTGCAGTCCAATGAGTGCTGAGGCATGCAGTGAATATCGTTATGTTCTTACTTCACAGATGATTCGAGTAGATGTTGAGTATATTTACTTGATGAATCACGAGTCTGAATTATTGAAAGGTTCAAGTAATTTCAGTGTGAAGTTGAAAGATCGTCGTGACAAGAGGATAAAAGATCTATGATATGATCATAGAGATGAATATCTGAATCACGAGTTTGGCACAGAATTAAGACATTGTGGAAATTGTTTCACAACTGATACAGCCTGGAACACCATAGTGTGATGGTGTGTCCGAACATCATAACTGCACCCTATTGGATATGATGCATACCATGATGTCTCTTATCGAAGTACCACTATAGTTTATGGGTTAGGCATTAGAGACAACCACATTCACTTTAAATAGGGCACCACGTAATTCCGTTGAGATGGCACCGTATGAATTATGGTTTAGAGAAACCTAAGCTGTCATTTCTTAGAAGTTTGGGGCTGCGATGCTTATGTGGAAAGGTTTCAGGCTGATAAGCTCGAACCCAAAGCGGATAAATGCATCTTCATAGGACACCCAAAACAGTTGGGTATACCTCCTGTCTCAGATTCGAAAGCAATAAGGGATTGTTTCTAGAATCGGGTCCTTTCTCGAGGAAAAGTTTCTCTCGAAAGAATTGAGTGGGAGGATGGTGGAGACTTGATGAGGTTATTGAACCGTCACTTCAACAAGTGTGTAGCAGGGCACAGGAAGTTGTTCCTGTGGCACCTACACCAATTGAAGTGGAAGCTTATGATATTGATCATAAAACTTTGGATCAAGTCACTACCAAACCTCGTGGGATGACAAGGATGCGTACTACTTCAGAGTGGTACGTAATCCTGTCTTGGAAGTCATGTTGCTGGACAACAATGAACCTACGAGCTATGGAGAAGCGTTGGTGGGCCCGGATTCCGATAAATGGCTCGAGGCCATAAAATCCGAGAACGGATCCATGGACTTTGGTGGACTTGCCCGATGATCGGCAAGCCATTAAGATAAATGGATCTTTAAGAAGAAGACGGACGTGGATGGTAATGTCACCGTCCATGAAGCTCGACTTGTGGCGAAAAGTTTTTCACAAGTTCAAGGAGTTGACTACAATGAGATTTTCTCATCCGTAGCGATGCTTAAAGTCCGTCGGATTCATGTTAGCATTAGCTGTATTTATGAAATCTGGCAGATGGATATCAAAACGAGTTTCCTTACCAGTTTTCGTGAGGAAAGGTTGTATGTAATACAATCAGAAAGTTTTTGTCGATCCTAAGGATGCTAAAAGGTATGCTAGCTCCAGCGATCCTTCTAAGGACTGGAGTGAGCATCTCGGAGTTGGAATGTATGCTTTGATGATGATCAAAGATTTGGGGTGTATACAAAGTTTATGAGAAACTTGTATTTCCAAAGAAGTGAGTGGGAGCACTATAGAATTTCTGATGAGTATATGTTGTTGACATATTAATGATCAGAAATGACGTAGAATTTCTGGAAAGCATATAGGGTTATTTGGAAAGTGTTTTCAATGGAAAACCTGGATTAAGCTACTTGAACATTGAGCATCAAGATCTATAAGGATAGATCAAAACGCTTAATAGTACTTTCAAATGAGCACATGCCTTGACGTGATCTTGAAGGTGTTCAAGATGGATCAGTCAAAGAAGGAGTTCTTGCCTGAGTTGTAAGGTATGAAGTTAAGACTTAAAGCTCGACCATGGTAGAATAGAGAGAAAGGAACGAAGGTCGTCCCCTATGCTTAAGACATAGGCTCAACAGTATGCTATGCTGTGTACCGCACCTGAAGTGTGCTTTACCATGAGTCAGTCAAGGGGTACAAGAGTGATCCAAGAATGGATCACAGGACAGCGGTCAAAGTTATCCTTAGTAACTAGTGGACTAAGGAATTTTCTCAATTATGGAGGTGGTAAAAGAGTTCGTCGTAAAGGGTTACGTCGATGCAAGCTTAACACCTATCCGGATAGCTCTGAGTAGAGATACCGGATACGTATAATGGAGCAACAATTTAGAATAGCTCCAAGTAGAACAGTTATTTGGAATAGCTCCAAATAGAACGTGGTAGCTGCATCTAGGAGATGACATAGAGATTTGTAAAGCACACACGGATCTGAAAGGTTCAGACCCGTTGACTATAACCTCTCTCACAAGCATAACATGATCAAACCCAGAACTCATCGAGTGTTAATCACATGGTAAATGTGAACTAGATTATTGACTCTAGTAAACTCTTTGGGTGTTAGTCACATGGGGATGTGACCTTGAGTGTTAATCACATATCGATGTGAACTAGATTATTGACTCTAGTGCAAGTGGGAGACTGTTGGAAATATGCCCTAGAGGCAATAATAAATTGATTATTATTATAATTCCTTGTTCATGATAATCGTTTATTATCCATGCTAGAATTGTATTGATAGGAAACTCAGATACATGTGTGGATACATAGACAACACCATGTCCCTAGTAAGCCTCTAGTTGACTAGCTCGTTAATCAATAGATGGTTACAGTTTCCTGACCATGGACATTGGATGTCGTTGATAACGGGATCACATCATTAGGAGAATGATGTGATGGACAAGACCCAATCCTAAGCCTAGCACAAGATCATGTAGTTCGTATGCTAAAGCTTTTCTAATGTCAAGTATCATTTCCTTAGACCATGAGATTGTGCAACTCCCGGATACCGTAGGAGTGCTTTGGGTGTGCCAAACGTCACAACGTAACTGGGTGGCTATAAAGGTACACTACGGGTATCTCTGAAAGTGTCTGTTGGGTTGGCACGAATCGAGATTGGGATTTTGTCACTCCGTGTAAACGGAGAGGTATCTCTGGGCCCACTCGGTAGGACATCATCATAATGTGCACAATGTGACCAAGGGGTTGATCACGGGATGATGTGTTATAGAACGAGTAAAGAGACTTGCCGGTAACGAGATTGAACAAGGTATCGGTATACCGACGATCGAATCTCGGGCAAGTACCATACCGCTAGACAAAGGGAATTGTATACGGGATTGATTGAGTCCTTGACATCGTGGTTCATCCGATGAGATCATCGTGGAACATGTGGGAGCCAACATGGGTATCCAGATCCCGCTGTTGGTTATTGACCGGAGAACATCTCGGTCATGACTACATGTCTCCCGAACCCGTAGGGTCTACACACTTAAGGTTCGATGACGCTAGGGTTATAAAGGAAGCTTGTATGTGGTTACCGAATGTTGTTCGGAGTCCCGGATGAGATCCTGGACGTCACGAGGAGTTCCGGAATGGTCCGGAGGTAAAGATTTATATATAGGAAGTCTTGTTTCGGCCATCGGGACAAGTTTCGGGGTCATCGGTATTGTACCGGGACCACCGGAAGGGTCCCGGGGGCCCACCGGGTGGGGCCACCTGCCCCGGGGGGCCACATGGGCTGTAGGGGGTGCGCCTTGGCCTACATGGGCCAAGGGCACCAGCCCCAAGAGGCCCATGCGCCTAGGGAACCCTAGAGGGAAGAGTCCTCAAGGGGGAAGGCACCTCCGAGGTGCCTTGGGGAGGATGGACTCCTCCCCCCTCTTGGCCGCACCCCTTTCTTGGAGGAAGGGGCAAGGCTGCGCCTCCCCCCTCTCCCCTGCCCCTATATATAGTGGAGGGGAGGGAGGGCATCCATACCTGAGCCCTTGGCGCCTCCCTCCCTCCCGTGACACCTCCTCCTCTCCCGTAGGTGCTTGGCGAAGCCCTGCAGGATTGCCACGCTCCTCCATCACCACCACGCCGTTGTGCTGCTGCTGGATGGAGTCTTCCTCAACCTCTCCCTCTCTCCTTGCTGGATCAAGGCGTGGGAGACATCGTCGAGCTGTACGTGTGTTGAACGCGGAGGTGCCGTCCGTTCGGCACTAGGATCATCGGTGATCTGAATCACGACGAGTACGACTCCATCAACCCCATTCACTTGAACGCTTCCGCTTAGCGATCTACAAGGGTATGTAGATGCACTCCCCTTTCTACTCGTTGCTGGTCTCTCCATAGATAGATCTTGGTGTTACGTAGGAAATTTTTTGAATTTCTGCTACGTTCCCCAACAATTAGAAGCATTACAAGGTAGACACCATATGCAACATGCAACCACATATCACACTGCCAAGTAAGAGCAAGCACCTGCGATGGTGGTGTGGGGGAATTGCGGTGATCAACTAGAGAGCTACGTTGACTATCTTTATTTAGCCTTGCTGTTTCTTGAGAACCATGTGGGGAGGATGACACTGCACTCTTTAAACGAGTAGGGCGTCTCACAGTAACCCACTCGGGTGACTGTCTCATCATAAGTGATTGACGAGTGATACGTCTCCAACGTATCTATAATTTATGAAGCATTCATGCTATATTATTATCTGTTTTGAATGTTTATGGGCTTTATTATACACTTTTATATTACTTTTGGGACTAACCTATTAACCGGAGGCCCAGCCCATATTGCTGTTTTATTGCCTGTTTCAGTATTTCGAAGAAAAGGAATATCAAACGGAGTCCAAACGGAATGAAACCTTCGGGAGCGTGATTTCTGGAAAGGATATGATCCGGGAGACTTGGAGTTCAAGCCAGAGAAGGCTCGAGGAAGCCAGGAGATAGGAGGGCGTGCCCCCTATCTCCTGGGCCTCTCGAGGCTCCCCCGACCGACTTCTTTCGCCTATATAAGTCCACGTACCCTAAAAACATCAAAGACGAAGATAGATTGGGAGTTCCGCCGCCGCAAGCCTCTGTAGCCACCAAAAACCTCTCAGGAGCCTGTTCCGGCACCCTGCCAGAGGGGGAATCCCTCACCGGTGGCCATCTTCATCAGCCCGACGCTATCCATGACGAGGAGGGAGTAATTCACCCTCGGGGCTGAGGGTATGTACAAGTAGCTATGTGTTTGATCTCTCTCTCTCCCGTGTTCTCTCTATGGCACGATCTTGATGTATCGCGAGCTTTGCTATTATAGTTGGATCTTATGATGTTTCTCCCCCTCTACTCTCTTGTGATGAATTGAGTTTTCCCTTTGAAGTTGTCTTGTCGGATTGAGTCTTTAAGGATTTGAGAACACTTGATGTATGTCTTGCCATGCTTATCTATGGTGACAATAGGATATCATGTGATCCACTTGATGTATGTTTTGGTGATCAACTTGTGGGTTCCGCCCATGAACCTATGCATAGGGGTTGGCACACGTTTTCGTCTTGAGTCTCTGGTAGAAACTTTGGGGCACTCTTTGAAGTACTTTGTGTTGGTTGGATAGATGAATCTGAGATTGTGTGATGCATATCGTATAATCATGCCCACGGATACTTGAGGTGACAATGGAGTATCTAGGTGACATTAGGGTTTTGGTTGATTTGTGTCTTAAGGTGTTATTCTAGTATGAACTCTTGAATAGATCGATCCGAAAGAATAACTTTGAGGTGGTTTCGTACCCTACCATAATCTCTTTGTTTGTTCTCCGCTATTAGTGGCTTTGGAGTGACTCTTTGTTGCATGTTGAGGGATTTTTATATGATCTATCTATGCTATTATTGTTGAGAGAACTTGCACTAGTGAAAGTATGAACCCTATGCCTTGTTTCCTACCATTGTAATACCGTTTACGCTCACTTTTATCATTAGTTACCTTGCTGTTTTTATATTTTCAGATTACAAAAACCTATATCTATCATCCATATTGCAGTTGTATCACCATCTCTTCGCCGAACTAGTGCACCTATACAATTTACCATTGTATTGGGTGTTGGGGACACAAGAGACTCTTTGTTAATTGGTTGTAGGGTTGTTTGAGAGAGACCATCTTCATCCTACGCCTCCCACGGATTGATAAACCTTAGGTCATCCACTTGAGGGAAATTTGCTACTGTCCTACAAACCTGTGCACTTGCAGGCCCAATAACATCTACAATAAGAAGGTTGTGTAGTAGACATCAAGCTCTTTTCTGACGCCGTTGCCGGGGAGGCTAGGTAAGCGGCACCCACACCCCATAAACTAAGCTCTTTTCTAGCGCCGTTGCCGGGGAGGTGAGTGCTTGAAGGTATACCTTTAGATCTTGCAATAGAATCTTTTTGTTTCTTGTTTTATCATTAGTTTAGTTTATAAAAGAAAACTGCAAAAAATGGAGTTAAGTTTGTCTCATACGCTTCATCATTTTAATATGTTTCGTGAGTATGATGAAAAGGAAAATTGTGCTCAAGTGCTAGAAGAAGAACTACATAGAATGCTTGGCATGAAATATGTGAATGATGAGCATGATTGCAATGTTGTTAGTTTGAATTCCTTGAATACCCATGATGCTAATGATATGCAAAGCCACAAGCTTGGGGATGCTATGTTTGATGAAGATCATATTTTTTGTCCCCCAAGTTTTGATGAGAATATTTATTATGATGAAAGCATGCCTCCTATTTATGATAATTATATTGATGAAAGTTGTTTTGGAAGAGTGTCAACTTTAGGAAGTAGTGATCCCATTATTTTGGAGGATGTTGAATCTTATTGTGATGAACATGAAAGTGGATTTGGAAGAGTGTCAACTTTATTTAGTGATGAATCCACTATTTCGGAAGAGGTTCCAATTGATTGTGAGAACAAAGTTGCTATCTATGATGATTATTGTGATGACTTGTATGCTATTAGGAATAATGATAACCATGAAACTTGTCATCATGATTTTAGTTTTCAGTTGGATTATGCCTCACATGCTAATTATTTTGTTGAGTTGGCTCCCACTATTATTCATGAGAAGAATTTGCTTTTGTGAAGAGTAGTAAATTTTCTATGTTTGTAGATCATGAAAAGAATGCTTTAGGTGATAGTTATATTGTTTAATTCATTCATGATGCTACTAAAAATTATTATGAGGGAGGAACATATGCTTGTAGGAATTGCAATTATACCAAGTTTCCTCTCTATGTGTTGAAAATCTTGAAGTTATGCTTGTTTTGCCTTCCTATGCTAGTTGATTATTGTCCCCATAAGTTATTTGCTCACAAAATTCCTATGCATAGGAAGTGGGTTAGACTTAAATATGCTAGTCATATGCTTCATGATGCTCCCGTTATGTTTCAATTCTTATCTTTTATGTGAGCATCATTGTCATCATCATGCCTAGCTAGAAAGGCATTAAAGAAAAGCGCTTGTTGGGAGACAACCCAATATTTACCCTTACTGTTTTTGTGTGTTCACATGATTATGCTACTGTAGTAATCATGTTTTATAGCTTTTGTTTCAATAAAGTGCCAAGTAAGACCTTTAGGATAGCTTACGGTGATAGTTGTGTTCATCCTGCTGAAAATCAGAAACTTTTGCACCTAGTAAATTAGTTGTTTTAATTCACAGAAACGTGCTTCTGATCTGATTATTTTTGCTCTGGATTGGTACACACATTTCTTAGGACTTTCTAATTTGGTAGGATTGTTGGAGTTCCATAAGTATACGTTTGATACAGACTACTAGAGACTGTTCTGTTTTTGACAGATTCTGTTTTCCATGTCTTGTTTGCTTATTTTGATGTATCTATGAGTAGTATCGGAGGGTATGAACCATAGATAAGTTGGGATACAGTAGATATTACACCAATATTAATTTAGAATGAGTTCATTACAGTACCTAAGTGGTTGTTTTATTTTCTTATACTAACGGAGCTTACGAGTTTTCTATTGAGTTTTGTGTTGTGAAGTTTTTAAGTTTTGGGTAAAGATTCGATGGACTATGAAATAAGGAGTGACAAGAGCCTAAGATTGGGGATTCCCAAGGCACCCCAAGGTAATATTCAAGGATAACCAAGAGCCTAAGCTCGGGGATGCCCCGGAAGGCATCCCCTCTTTCGTGTCTTCGTTCATCGGTAACTTTACTTGGAGCTATATTTTTATTCACCACATGATATGTGTTTTGCTTGGAGCATCATTTTCTTTTGTTAGTATTAGCTTTCTGTTATTTAGACTAATGTTTTGCATCTTTAGTTTCAATAAAAAAGTCAAGGATAGCCTTTACCATGCTTATTTTGCTAGTATACATGTTGCTGTTTGAAAACAGAAAGTTTACCGCTGTTGCAAAAATTCCCTAGAAATGTCAGAGAATGTTATAATGTTGAAACTTTTTGCATATTGAGATTTGATAAATCTTCTACAGCATAGTATTTTTCTCATAATTTTTGGAGTTAGGGAAGTATGATGAATCTTGCATTCTTTACAGACTGTACTGTTTTGGCAGATTGCTGTTATGTTTGCATTGTTTGCATATGTTTGCTTGTTTAATGATTCTATTTGAGGATAGGAGTGTTAAATATGCAGAGGCATTTAGTATGCAATGTTGGATAATAATTTTAGTGATTTGTTACAGTAGAAAATGATAAGGTTTTGCATTGGTTTATACTAACCTATCTCACGAGTTCTTGTTGAGTTTGGTGTGGATGAAGCTTTTGATAAATAGAGAAACCATGATATGAGAGGAATTAAGGAGACACAAAAGCTCAAGCTTGGGGATGCCCAAGGCACCCCAAGATAATATTCCAAAAAGTCTCAAGCATCTAAGCTTGGGGATGCCCCGTTAGGCATCCCACCTTTCTTCTTCAACAACTATCGGTTAGTATCGGTTGAACCTAAGTTTTTGCTTCTTCACATGAGTTGTGCTATCCTTGCAATGTCATTTTATTTTGTTTTGCTTGCTGTTTGAATAAAATACCAAGATCTGAAATTCTTTAATGAGATAGAGTCTTCACATAGTTAC
Organism: Triticum dicoccoides; assembly: GCF_002162155.2. Lineage (NCBI taxonomy): Eukaryota > Viridiplantae > Streptophyta > Magnoliopsida > Poales > Poaceae > Triticum > Triticum dicoccoides. Next base: position 153,114,115 of record NC_041393.1, on the reverse strand, counting down.
ATAATTTAGCTACTCATTGATCTTCACTTATATCTTTTTGGAGTAGTTTATCATTTACTCGTGTGCTTCACTTATATCCTATGAGTAAATGGTTGAATGAGTTGAATGTCATAAATCTGAAATTATATATGTATCATTTGCTTATCCCATGGGGAGTAATGACTTCACATCTAAGAAGTAGAGGTTGTAAATTTATTGAAGGTTAGCAAGCGTTGTATTGGTCATTTGAACAATTCATGAAAGAATATTGAAGGAAGAGAGATTTCACATATAAATATACTATCCTAGACATCTTTTATAATTGTGAGCACTCATTAAGTATGACATGCTAAAGAGTTGATGTTGTACAAGGAAGACAACGTAATGGGTTATGTTTTCTCACATCTCAGTTAAAGTATATTGTCATGGATCATTCAAACATGTTGAGCTTGCCTTTCCCCCTCATGCTAGACAAATTCCTTGCACCAAGTAGAGATACTACTTGTGCTTCCAAATATCCTTAAACCCAGCTTTGCCATGAGGGTCCACCATACCTACCTATGGATTGAGTAAGATCCTTCAAGTAAGTTGTCATCGGTGCAAGCAATAAAAATTGCTCTCTAAATATGTATGATCTATTAGTGTGAAGAAAATAAGCTTTATACGATCTTGTTATGGAAGCAATAAAAGCGACGGACTGCATAATAAAGGTCCATATACAAGTGGCAATATAAAGTGACATTCTTTTGCATTAAGATTTTGTGCATCCAACCAAAAAAGCGCATGACAACCTCTGCTTCCCTCTGCGAAGGGCCTATATTTTACCTTATGTCTTTTACTTTATGCAAGTTAATATGATCTTCACCTTTCCCTGTTTCATTTTATCCTTTGGCAAGCACCTCGTGTTGGAAAGATCCTAATATATATATATCCAATTGGATGTAAGTTAGCATGAACTATTATTGTTGACATCACCCAAAGGTGAATACGTTGGGAGGCAACACTATAAGCCCCTATCTTTCTTAGTGTCCGATTAAAACTCCATAACCATTAGTATTGCGTGAGTGTTAGCAATTGTAGAAGACTATATGATAGCTGAGTATGTGGAGTTTGCTAAATCAAAGCTCTGACATAGACCCTTCCTGAAAATAAGATGAATTGTAATTGTTTGATGACTAAGAATGAAGTTTGCTAGTTTTCAAGAAAGTTTATGGTCTATGCTTTAACATGTGAATTGCTTGTTACTTGTTCGTGAGAAGTTTTATGAGATGAACTACTGTTATGACATATAATCATGCTAGAAAAGGTGATTGAAATTATCATTGATCAAACTTGTGCACCTGCTAGCATTCACACTTCATAAATTCTTTCTTTTATCATTTACCTACTCGAGGACGAGCAGGAATTAAGCTTGGGGATGCTAATACGTCTCCAACGTATCTATAATTTATGAAGCATCATGCCATATTATTATCTGTTTTGAATGTTTATGGGCTTTATTATACACTTTTATATTACTTTTGGGACTAACCTATTAACCGGAGGCCCAACCCATATTGCTGTTTTATTGCCTGTTTCAGTATTTCGAAGAAAAGGAATATCAAACGGAGTCCAAACAAAATGAAACCTTCAGGAGCGTGATTTTTGGAAAGGATATGATCCGGGAGACTTGGAGTTCAAGCTAGGGAAGGTTCGAGGAAGCCAGGAGATAGGAGGGCGCGCCCTCTGTCTCCTGGGCCCCTCGAGGCTCCCCCGACCGACTTCTTTTGCCTATATAAGTCCACGTACCCTAAAAACATCAAAGACGAAGATAGATCGGGAGTTTCGCTGCCGCAAGCCTCTGTAGCCACCAAAATCCTCTCAGGGGCCCATTCCGGCACCCTGCCGGAGGGGGAATCCCTCACCGGTGGCCATCTTCATCATCCCGACGCTATCCATGATGAGGAGGGAGTAGTTCACCCTCGGGGCTGAGGGTATGTACCAGTAGCTATGTGTTTGATCTCTCTCTCTCTCTCATGTTCTCTCTATGGCACGATCTTGATGTATCGCAAGCTTTGCTATTATAGTTGGATCTTATGATGTTTCTCCCCCTCTACTCTCTTGTGATGAATTGAGTTTTCCCTTTGAAGTTGTCTTGTTGGATTGAGTCTTTAAGGATTTGAGAACACTTGATGTATGTCTTGCCGTGCTTATCTGTGGTGACAATGGGATATCACGTGATCCACTTGATGTATGTTTTGGTGATCAACTTGTGGGTTCCGCCCATGAACCTATGCATAGGGGTTGGCACACGTTTTCGTCTTGACTCTCCGGTAGAAACTTTGGGGCACTCTTTGAAGTACTTTGTGTTGGTTGGATAGATGAATCTGAGATTGTGTGATGCATATCGTATAATCATGCCCACGGATACTTGAGGTGACAATGGAGTATCTAGGTGACATTAGGGTTTTGGTTGATTTGTGTCTTAAGGTGTTATTCTAGTACGAACTCTTGAATAGATTGATCCGAAAGAATAACTTTGAGGTGGTTTCGTACCCTACCATAATCTCTTTGTTTGTTCTTCGCTATTAGTGGCTTTGGAGTGACTCTTTGTTGCATGTTGAGGGATTGTTATATGATCTATCTATGTTATTATTGTTGAGAGAACTTGCACTAGTGAAAGTATGAACCCTATGCCTTGTTTCCTACCATTGCAATACCGTTTATGCTCACTTTTATCATTAGTTACCTTGTTGTTTTTATATTTTCAGATTACAAAAACCTATATCTATCATCCATATTGCACTTGTATCACCATCTCTTCACCGAACTAGTGCACCTATACAATTTACCATTGTATTGGGTGTGTTGGGGACACAAGGGACTCTTTGTTATTTGGTTGCAAGGTTGTTTGAGAGAGACCATCTTCATCCTACGCCTCCCACGGATTGATAAACCTTAGGTCATCCACTTGAGGGAAATTTGCTACTGTCCTACAAACCTGTGCACTTGCAGGCCCAACAACGTCTACAAGAAGAAGGTTGTGTAGTAGACATCAATGAGGGATGCAAAAGAGCATTAGTTTGATGTACGAACATGGTTAATAGACATATGTAGTATGTATCAAAAACAGGAAGGCATGTCATTATCAAAGGTACAATGTGTAAAGTAAGCATATGCAATTTAACCAAATTGGAAGCAATACAAGCTAGACACCATATGCAACATGCAACCACATTTGACAGCGCGAAGTTAAAGGAAGCACCTGGGATGGTTGTGTGTGGCAATTGAGATCATCAACTGCAGAGCTACGTTTACTATCTCCAACTGCTGACACTGCACCCATTAGAATGCAGAAACACTTAGTGCTTATCGTCGAATTACACTGGAGCAACTTCTGTCTTTTCTTTTCTGCATTCATCAACACTGCGTCAGAGTCTGAAATACCCATGCATATAAAACAATAGTGTGAGTATGGGTGAAGTGTGCGCGCAATTAGTTCAGTGTAAAGGTAGCAGATAGCAGGTCAGTGAGAAATAAATGACGGGATACATATGATAGCTCTACAACATGCATGGCACACTAAATTATTACTGGATTATATGAAAATAACAGTCGACTGAAAGCAAATAGGTCAGTCCATTTTTTCCGCACCGTCCGATGTACAAAGAACGGGCACATCGCCTTCATCTACCTCTAGCCAGTCAGTGTTGACGATCTTCCTCGAAACGCCAGCGACCATCGGCCCAGTGTTCCTCCCCTGCCTGCACCCTCCCCTCGACCTCACCGCACCGCCGTGCTTGGCACCGCCCCCGGCCATCCATTCAAGCCCCACCGACCTCCAGATCGGGCGCAAGCAGCTCCTGCACCCCACACCCCTATGATAGACACCGATGCGCCGCTTCCCCAGGGAACGGGCGGACTAGGAGCTCCGCGCGCCTAAGCGGGTGCTGCTTATTTTAATTGCGGTTCGACTGACCCTGAATTGAAATCCAGGCGGGCTACTGACCTCTAGCAAAGGTGAAATAGTAAAGGGAGGAAACCTTGTGCATTTAGTATCACGAAGAAGATGCAGTAAGAAGCGCTCAACTAGTTTCTTTCGTGGGATGAATACGGTGTGAGCAGAGGCGTAAGATTTGCACGAATAAGGGAAGAGGAGTACCTCTTTCTACTGGCAGTGATGTGTCCTCCTTCTATTTTTCCAACGATCTTCTTGTGGTTCGCTGGAAACGAGAAGTTGTGGAGGACGGTGGAGCCTTGGATGAACCCATGGCCAAGTTGTTTAGTGTGGTGCGGTGGCCGCCTATCGGCGGCGGGGAACCAGATCCGAGGCGGCGAACAATGGCGTAGCTGGAACAGCTCCGGTGCGGTGGACGGTTGCGATAGTGGAGCAGCAACAGTGAGGCGCAGAACGGCATGGTCGGAGTGGTTCTGGTACGGCGCACGTCGGCGTCGGTGTCATGGAGGCAGCTCTGCCTCGGCTTCAGCTGCTAAGTCCTTGAGGGCATTGTAGTTGCGGTTGCGTTGAACGAAGACGTCGGGGTACCGACTCTAGCGTGATGGAGGAGGGCGGTGGTGGATTGGCCGCTATGGGGTGGAGGACGGAGGAGGCTGGGGTTTTGCGGCTGGTGGAGAGGGTGTTTTGGCGCCCACGGAGTATGAATGGGAAACGGAGGGAAGCGGGGAACTAAGGGGGAACAATGTTTCGGTATGATACACACTTGTTTGAAATTTGGGGAAAGTTACAAACTTTGCCCCCATCTAAAATTTCAGACATATTGCGGGTTGGGGGTAGGACAGTAATCTTAGGTGTCCCAAATGTGGGCGGGATAGATTTCGGACGAGCGCATGGGTGTTTAGGCGCCCATGACGTATGACTGCTTCTCGGAGGCGGTTGAGACTGGCGTCTTGGTGAAGTTACAAACCTACCCTGGTTTAGACCTTTGGACATCGGGCCGATAGGCTACACGGGCCAGAGTCAGGACAGTAATTTCCTACCACCAAACATTAGTCTCGCGCGGTTTCGGGTGACCACAGGCCTTTTTGGCGCTTCGTTCAATATTTGGGAGCAGAAGCATTAACGTTTTCGATTCTCTTGAATTGAACTTTCAGGATTTGTCAAACTTCACAAATCTTTACTCTTGAAAATCCTAAAGCTATGATTATTTTGGAATGGAGGGGGTACATTTGAATATACATTGTACACGAGTATATATTAAAAAATATGCAACTTACCTCAGTTCATGCATGGTTCCAGATATAATCTCCTTGGTTGCAAAAAAAAGTTAGATATGCGTATGAATATATATAGCATGTTCAAACTCACAACAAAGATTGATGCCCCCTTTTACATATGATTTACAAATGCCATTATCTCGGGTTCAAATAAATGAATGCACTTCCTATGAATTCAAATCTTCAAAACCCCCTTTATGTTGAATTCGACATGTATTCTATTTCGTAGCTAGCAATTTGGAATGTATCCATGCAAGTGACAGATGTATAAAGTGCTTCACACTAACAACATGGAGTGCACTAATTAATGTTTATATATGAATTGCAAAAGCATCCATTGCCTGTATTTCAAACCGCTCTCACTCTATGGATCGATAATATGAAATAAACACATGCACATGCTAGAATTCAATAGAGTATGGGTGTCTAATAGACCGATTTTCGTCCATACACAATTTGCAAAATTCATGTTCTCATACAAAAATAATAATGCCATTTATATTTTAATTTAATTCGTAGAACCGCCTTTTACACGTAGATGCACTATGCCTCGGCCCGTTCTCACAAATGCATTATATATCTCTCTATCTAACGCATAAGTGCACACACTTTATATGCATCGGCATTCCTCTTTCACACATGCTCACAATCTATCTCAGGGTGTCGGGGTGTCTCACGCACATGCTCTCTCTGTTTCTCTCTCTCTCTTTCTGACTACTATGTACCACTCTTTTCACTAATCTCAGTTGGAAAACACTATTTCTCTCACATGCATATATACACACACACGGTCTCTGCTAGCCTCTATACGCACATATATGTGCCTACGTGTCTCCCGCACGCACATTATCTTTAGGCCTCTCTCGCACAC
>NC_041393.1:153088086-153107865 GCF_002162155.2 Triticum dicoccoides | reverse complement strand
CCCCCCGACACACCTCTCTCTTAGTAGTTAGCAGATATGATTTCATCATATCATTTGGTATGATATCCCTGGTTGTTAGGTTGGATGGTAATACGAGGCAAAGTTTTAGCCTAGTTCGGACCCTTGCAGTTGAAGAAAGAGCCTACTCCTGGTACTGTATATTAGTGATAGGGGTGTGTACAAAGTACACGTGAATACCAGTCATTGTGCGTGTGTGTATACTATCGACGAACTAGCCCCCAAGCTTCTGCAACATACTAGGGGCCTAGGGTTACAAATCATATGTAGTCGGCTTATCACCAGTGGGGATAGAGTCCTCCGCGACTCTAGTAGCTTCGTGTTGTACGCCGAGTCCTTGGTGCAGGATGGAACCGACCCATGAGTCTTCACGTTGACCCACCACAACTAGAAATGATGTGCCCATGAAAGTGCAACTATCCCTGGGTGGTTTTGGTAATTCCTAACAACATATATCTCATTGAGCTAATGCTATTTCAAGATAAGTATTTCAGGAAAGCTCAATGATTGGCATGGCATGGATGAGAAAAGTGGATCCCTCAAAATGTTAAGGACAAAAGGATTGGCTCAAGCTCAAAGCACAAGACTCTACATTTTCTATTTTAGTGATCCAAGATCACATTGAGTCTATAGGAAAAGCCAATACTATCAAGGAGGGATGAGGTGTTGCTTAATGGCTTTCTTGCTCAAAATGCTTAGTGATATGCTCCAAAGCCCTCAACTACTTTCTCATATCCACATATGACCCAAACCAAAAGTCCAACTCGGCCCCATCGATTCTTTCTATCCGGCGCCACCGAGTTCAGATGTCATAGCCACTGCCACAAACCCTAGTCAAGTCGGTCTCACTGATAGGGATCTCGGTCTCACCGAGATGGGATTGTAATCTCTCTGTTTCCCTTCGTAACATTTCGGTCCAACCGAGATGAGCGATCGGCCCCACCGAGATTGCAATGCAAACTCTCTGTTTCCCTTTCATAACATTTTGGTCCAACCGAGATGAGCGAATCGGTCCCACCGAGTTTGCCTGACCAACTCTCTGGTTAGCTTATTACCAAAATTGGCCCCACCGATTTTGTGTAATCGGTATCACCGAGATTATGTTATGCCCTAACCCTAACCATATCGGACCCACCGAGTTGACATGTCGGTCCCACCGAAAACCCTAATGGTCACATTATTTGCTAAATCGGTCTGACTGGGTTTAACGATTCGGTCCCACCGAGATTGGTAAGTTGTGTGTAATGGTTAGATTTTGTGTGGAGGATATATATACCCCTCCACCCACTCTTCATTCGTGGAGAGAGCCATCAGAACATGCCTACACTTCCAACATTCATTTTCTGAGAGAGAACCACCTACTCATGTGTTGAGACCAAGAGATTCCATTCCTACCATATGAATCTTGATCTCTAGCCTTCCCCAAGTTGCTTTCCACTCAAATCTTCTTTCCACCAAATCCAAATCATGTGAGAGAGAGTTGAGTGTTGGGGAGACTATAATTTGAAGCACAAGAGCAAGGAGTTCATCATCAACACACCATTTGTTACTTCTTGGAGAGTGGTGTCTCCTAGATTGGCTAGGTGTCACTTGGGAGCCTCTGACAAGATTGTGGAGTTGAACCAAGGAGTTTGTAAGGGCAAGGAGATCGCCTACTTCGTGAAGATCTACCCTAGTCAAGTCCTTCGTGGGCGATGGCCATGGTGGGATAGACAAGGTTGCTTCTTCATGGACCCTTCGTGGGTGGAGCCCTCCGTGGACTCGCGCAACTGTTACCCTTCATGGGTTGAAGTCTCCATCAACGTGGATGTACAATAGCACCACCTATCGGAACCACGACAAAAACATCCGTGTCTCCAATTGCGTTTGCCTTCTCAAACTCCTCCCCTTTACCTTCATATGCAATTGTTTTACATTCCGCTGCTATACTCTTAGAATTGCATGTGTAGGTTGATTTCTTGACTTGTGCTAAGTTGCTAAAATCTACCAAGAACTAAAATTGGGAAAAGGCTAGATTTTTATTTGGTCAAGTGGTCTAATCACCCCCCTCTAGACATACTTTCGATCCTACAAGTGGTATCAGAGCTGTGGTCTCTATTTGCTTTGATTTCCATAGTTTTTGGTAGTCAGAGCCTTGGTTTCACAACCTAGGAGAGTATGGCGTCTAGCGAGGGAAATTACCACCGTAGAGGTCCTTACTTTGATGGTACCAACTTTGCTAGTTGGAAGCATAAGATGGAAATGCATATTCTTGGACATAACCCCGCCGTTTGGGCTATTGTGTGTATTGGCTTGCAAGGTGAATTCTTTGATGGGAGAGAACCGAACCGTGAAGCTACCGCGAAAGAGTTGAAGATGCTGCAATACAATGCTCAAGCTTGTGATATCCTCTTCAACGGATTGTGCCCCGAAGAATTCAACAAAATCAGCCGTCTTGAGAATGCAAAGTAAATTTGGGATACTTTGATTGACATGCACGAAGGTACCGACTCCGTCAAGGAATCCAAATTGGATGTGCTTGAAAGTCAACTTGACAAGTTCCAAATGAAGGATGGTGAAGGTGTTGCTGAAATGTATTCTAGGCTTGCTCTCATCACAAATGAGATTGCCGGCTTACTAAGTGAAGAGATTACCGACAAATTCATCATCAAGAAGATCCTAAGAGCTTTGGATGGAAAATATGATACCATGTGCACATTGATCCAAATGATGCCCAATTACAAAGATCTCAAGCCAATGGAAGTCATTGGAAGAATTGTTGCTCATGAGATGTCACTCAAGGATAAGGAGGAGCTCCACAACAAGTCAAGTGGTGCTTACAAAGCCTCATGCGAAGCTCCCACATCATCAAGAGAGAAACAAACCTTCAATGAAGAATTGAGCCTAATGGTGAAGAACTTCAACAAGTTTTACAAGAGTAGGAGCAAGGAAAGAAGTTCCAAGTCAAGGTCCTACAATGACAAAAGATCTTCTAGTCATGAGCGTAATTGCTACAATTGTGGAAGACCCAGACACTATTCCAATGAGTGTACGGCACCCTACAAAAGAAGAGAAGATTCTCCAAAAAGAAGAAGTAGAAGAGAAGAATCACCATCAAGAAAGAGAAGGAGTAGAGATGATTGTTATGAACGAAGAATATCCCGGAGAAGCAAGGATTCGAAAAGGAAGGACAAGTCATCAAGGAGCTACACAAAACGAAGACATCAAGCTCGTGTTGGTGAATGGGTATCCGGCTCCGACTCCGACAATCACTCCGAGAGAAGCTATCACTCCAACTCCGAGTATACTCAAGATGAAGGTGTTGCCGGTCTAGCACTTGTGTCAACCAACTCCTATGACATATTTGATTCACCAAATGAAGGACTTGGAATATGCTTCATGGCTAAAGGTCCAAAGGTATCACACCCCGAGTATGTTGATTTCAATAGTGATGAAGATGACTTGCTAGGTGATGATGATTTACTTGTTGACAACTCTAGTGATGAATACTATGATGAAACGTCAATTAATCATGCTAATCAAGATAAAACGAATGACAATGATAAGGAGAAGATTGTGCTCCTAACTAAAGAACTAAACACTCTTAAGTTAGATCATGAAACTATCTTAGGAGATCATCGAGAACTTTTAAGGACTCATGAGAAGTTATGCTTTGAAAAGCTCAACCGTGAGCAAGAACATGAGTTTTTAAAAGCAATCAATAATGATCTTCACAAGAAAAGTTCTTCTTACATTGCCAAGCGTTTACTCTTATCTACTTACATGCCTCAAGTCAAGTCTAGTAACAAGAACAAGAAAGATTCTTCCTCTAGTAGTAACAATAATCATGCTAAATCCAATGTTGTTGCTTCTAGTAATTCTCTTGATTACAGTAATGATTCTCTTAGCCAAGTTACACTTGAGCAAGGAAATAGCTTATTGAAGGGAATTATAGAGAAAGGTGTTTACAAGAGCCTTGCCGGGAGTAAGCAATTCGAGGAAATTGTACGCAAGCAAGGATGGCACCGGAAGAACCAAGGTGTTGGTTTTGAACAAAAGTTCAATGCCAATGGAGTTGAGTGGGAAGAAGATCAATACCCCAAGACGAAGTTTGTTCCTCAACAAGAGAAGTATGATCCTACTTCTTTCAAAGGGACACAAGCTCAAGATGATCTTCCACCACAAGACCACAAGCAAAAAGGCAAGGATAAGCGTCAAGAGGAGATTGATGCATTTGAAGAAGCTCCTAAGGCCTTGGTCAAGTGGGTTCCCAAGACTACATCAAGTTCTACTTCATCGAGTACAACTACAACTCCAAGGATTCCCATCAAGATGATGTGGATCCCGAAGAAGAAGAACTAGAGATTTCTTGAGAGTGACTCCGCCAACATATTTCACTCTTATCATTTTGGCAAAGACAAGTGCAATCAACTTACACATCTTGCACTATTTCAAGGAGTCACAAATCCTCTTGTTGGTAAGACAAGGGACAAGGTAACCTAATGCTTTCATAGACATCATCTTGTGTGTGTGCATCACTCTATGTCTATGGATATCCTTGTTTGTTCCTTGTGGGACTAACCCGTGTAGGTATTGAAAGTGCAACTCACTCCAATGGATTGCTCCAAATGATCTACATCAACATTGAGCATCCACATCTTCAACACCTACATGAAGTCATCATCGACAAAACCCAAGGTTAGTTCATCCCTCTTAGGGGGGATCTCACATCTAGGGGGAGCTTTACTCAAAGAATTGAGCCAAAGCAACTCTAATGGTGTGAACACAACAATGCTTTATGTAAAAGTGGTAACCCCACCTGTGCTTAAACAATGAGTATGACCTATGATCAAATGTTCTCATTTGACTCCTAAGTCAATATACTCATATATAGATGACCTAGTCATTGCCAATTGCTTGATAGATGCTAGAATTGTGTGTGCATGCTTTGTAACATATTTCATTTGCCATTTTATTGGGTGAGCATGTTGGTTGCATATTTTACTCATTCGAGGACATCCACTTGTAGTTTTGATTGTTTGGTTTCTTTTTCTTTTGCCAAGTGGATGGACAAGAATGCCTAAGAACCTTCTCTAGCTATCTATGCTTTTCTTGTCTCAAACTCTATTCATGCTACATCACAAAGTTTGATCAAGTCAGATTCGAACCACTCTGTGTGAGGAGCACTTGGAGTCCCCGATTCGTCATAGACTTAAACTTCCAAAACCTCTTTGTGCATTTTGGTCTGACCGATTCACCTTTTCAGTCATACCGAGATCACTAAGTTGATCTAGGTTTTCAATCTCGGTGCAACCGATTTGAACTTTTCGGTCACACCGAGTTGCAATAACTGCTTGCAGTAATGCATCTCGGTGCCACCGAGTTGTTCCACTCGTTCACACCGATAGGGTCAGGCTATATATACCCCCGGGCCAAATTTTGGAATTTTTTCCGAAACTCTTCGCCCGTGCACAGCCTGCTCTGCGTCTTTGGGTCTCCGGATCGTCCTCCTCGTCGCCAGCGACCTCCCGCCGCTGGTCTCCGCTGCTGTCAACGGGATTCTGCTCCGCCGTTGTCGCTGTAGCAAATCCATCGCCGCATTAGGGTATGGATTTGAACTTTGTGCTACTCTTAACTCCGATTCCTAGCACATTTCATTGCCATGAATCTTGCCACGTTTGAAATCTTCCTATCCAGCAAAACTACTCCTTAGATTAGTCTTGGATTGAAAATTTAGGGTTAGGTTTCCACCGAATTCATCTCGGACCGACCGAGTTATTGAAATCAGTCTCACCGATTTGGCTTAGGCCATTGCACAAGTGATTTTCGGTCTGACCGAGTTCAATTCTTTGTGAAACCCTAGAAGTCTCGGTGCCACCAAACTGTGACACAGTCTGACCGAGATCACTAGTTTAGGTTCCAAAAGCTGCTTCGGTATCACCGAGTTTACAAATCGGTAGCTCCGATATGCTTTCTATGGAAAACTAAAACAAAGTTTTTGACTCATTTTTTTGCAAAAACCTCTATGCTTTGTGATGCTCATCTACATCTATTCACAGGGTCTGCTGTCAAAGTTTGCATCATGTCAGATCAGAGTGACAGTCAGAACAAGTCTGAGGAGCAAGTTCATATGAGTGAGGGCACTAGTCCCTCTAGCAGTTATGATGAGGGTAGCAGGAGCACACCCAACAATTTGCCCAAGGCAGCCACCAGGGCAAGGAAGAAGAAAACCTTAGATTCTGAAGATGAGGACTATGTGGCTGTTGAGGATGAGGCCACTTCTAAGAAGAAGGTGCTGAAGAAGGAATATGGCACAACTGCTACCACAAAGCCAGGTGTGCAAAAGAAGGCACCTACCAGGAGAATTCCCACTTCCAAACCTAGGAAGGTTTCCACTGGTGAAACCATGAAGTTCACCACTGAGTCTGATGATGAAGCTGCTGGCCAAGATAAGAAGAAGAATAAGAAGAGATTCAGAACTACTACTGCCAAAGTACTTGGCAAGCCCTCTATGAGGAGAGACTCTGAAGAAGAAGAGGAAGAGGTTGCTGCACCAGCACCTAATGCTCAGAAGCTAATGGGAGATGCTATAAGATCAGGGGCTGCTCCATCTAAGCCCAAAGATACTCCCAAGGCTGCTGCTCCTAAGCCCAAGTCTGCACCTAAGAGAAACACCAGGAGTATTCCAGCTGAAGAGAAGAACAAGGCCCAGTGCCTGAAGCTGCTGAAGAAGATGAAGATTCACTTGTCTTGAAAAAGTTGAAGCCCAAGATTCCTGATCATAATGATGCTCATCCAGTTGCAGAAGATATGAAGCTTAGGAAGGATGCAGGTCTGAGACTGTTGAGACAGACTGATCCCTACGCTGTCAGAAGAAGAACTACAGTGGACTACTAGTTCCACACTAAGGAACAACAAGATTTCTATGAGACAATGTTGCTTGACAAGAAGCCCATAGTATGTGACATGAGATGGGTTGACTGGGAGTATATCAGGAAGAATGAAGAGCACTATCCAGGAGTGTATGATAGCTTCAATGCTTGTGGAGTAGATGACTTTGTTGGCTAGAAGCTCACAAAGTGGAATGATGAGCTTATTATGCAGTTTTACTCCACAGCTCATTTCTACCCAGATGGGAAGATAGTCTGGATGTCTGAGGGTACTAGGTACCAATCAACAGTTGAAGAATGGTCTGAGTTGATAAATGCTCCAAAAGAGAATGAGGATGACTTGGATGTCTGTGCCAACAAGAAGAAAGACCACAACTCTATGGCTCACATGTACAGAGAGATCCCAGATGCTGCACTAGAGACACATAAGTTTGGATCTATACATTACCTGTTGTCAGGATTGCCTACTATCAACTCGATCTTAAGGCACACTTTGCTGCCCAAGTCAGGTGATCACAAGATGATAAGAGGCCATGCAATCAACTTGCTGCATATATTTGATGTGCCTCAGAAATTCAAATTCATGAGCCTGATTGGGGAAACAATCAAAAGGACTGCTGCTGATCAGAAGAGGAGTTGTGGGTATGCCCCACACATTCAGGAGCTCATAAACTCCAAGATGGGCACTGGCACATATCTTTTGGACAAGGAGCACCTGCCCATCTACCCTGATTTCGAGGACAACACCATTGTGATGGATGAAAATGAACCATCATCTATGCAAGCACAAGAGAAGAAAGAGAAAGCAAGGGCTGAGAAAGCTGCAAAGATGCCAACTGCTGAAGAGGCATCTCAGATTTTCCTGAAGAGCAAGAAAGATCAGCTTGGCTACTTGATTGCCTCCACCTTGAGGATAGAGAAGGTCTTGGCCACCCTGACTCAAAACCAGGAGAGCTTGGAGAGAATCATAGAGCAGAAGTTTTATGCTCTTGATGTCAAAGTTACTGAGATCCAAACTGCAATTGAGCAACTTCGGGAGGATGTGGAGAGAAGAAGGGAAAGTCTACTACTGATGCTTTTGCTAGAGTGCCCAAAGGACAGATATCTGCTGCAGTGCTTGTTCCAGACACCAGAGCTACATATGCACCAGCTACAACTTCAGTGCCTCTAGCTCCAGTAGCCACTCCACCAGCTCCAGCTACATCAACAAAAGCCTTCGTCCTCGGAGCCATCTCTACACCATCACATGAAGACCAAGCCTGAGAGTCGTTTAGCACTATGCATTTTTGTGAACTTTTTGGTAACTTGTTGCCAAAGGGGAGAAAAATGTATAGATCATAGGCTTCAAGAGAGAGAGTTGCTTTTGATCTCTCTTGTTTTTTTGGTGGTTGAACTTCGTTATTTGTGTGTTTGCTTGATACATTATGCTTTTGTGAGATACTTGGATGATCATGTGTTTGATCATATGCTATGCTACATTAATGCTTGTTGATATTATCTATTATATTCTCATATGATCATTCACTTTGCTTGGTTATGAGTGCATGTGTTTAATTATTATCATTTTGAGTGCTCCACCAAGATGTATGTGACATGGAAGAGTAACCCATGATCCTAACTCATTGTGCATTTGCAGTCCAAAGCAAATTTTAAATAATGCAAAAATTTAGGGGGAGCTCTTACTTTTCACATACTTCTCAAAGCGAAAATGTTTTTCAATCTTATTATTATTTGTTGAAGCTTTGATCTATATGTTGTCATCAATTACCAAAAAGGGGGAGATTGAAAGTGCAACTATCCCTGGGTGGTTTTGGTAATTCCTAACAACATATATCTCATTGAGCTAATGCTATTTCAAGATAAGTATTTTAGGAAAGCTCAATGATTGGCATGGCATGGATGAGAAAAGTGGATCCCTCAAAATGCTAAGGACAAAAGGATTGGCTCAAGCTCAAAGCACAAGACTCTATATTTTCTATTTTAGTGATCCAAGATCGCATTGAGTCTATAGGAAAAGCCAATATTATCAAGGAGGGATGAGGTGTTGCTTAATGGCTTTCTTGCTCCAAATGTTTAGTGATATGCTCCAAAGCCCTCAACTACTTTCTCATATCCACATATGACCCAAACCAAAAGTCCAACTCGGCCCCACCGATTCTTTCTATCCGGCGCCACCGAGTTCAGATGTCATAGCCACTGCCACAAACCCTAGTGAAGTCGGGCTCACCGATAGGGATCTCGGTCTCACCGAGATGGGATTGTAATCTCTATGTTTCCCTTCGTAACGTTTCGGTCCAACCGAGATGAGCGATCGGTCCCACTGAGATTGCAATGCAAACTCTCTGTTTCCCTTTCATAACATTTCAGTCCAACCGAGATGAGCGAATCGGTCCCACCGAGTTTGCCTGACCAACTCTCTGGTTAGCTTATTACCAAAATCGGTCCCATCGAGTTGACATGTCGGTCCCACCGAAAACCCTAATGGTCACATTATTTGCTAAATCGGTCCGACCGGGTTTAACGATTCGGTCCCACCGAGATTGGTAAGTTGTGTCTAACAGTTAGATTTTGTGTGGAGGCTATATATACCCCTCCACCCACTCTTCATTCATGGAGAGAGCCATCAGAACGTGCCTACACTTCCAGCATTCATTTTCTGAGAGAGAACCACCTACTCATGTGTTGAGACCAAGATATTCCATTCCTACCATATGAATCTTGATCTCTAGCCTTCCCCAAGTTGCTTTCCACTCAAATCTTCTTTCCACCAAATCCAAATCCTGTGAGAGAGAGTTGAGTGTTGGGGAGACTATCATTTGAAGCACAAGATCAAGGAGTTCATCATCAACACGCTATTTGTTACTTCTTGGAGAGTGGTGTCTCCTAGATTGGCTAGGTGTCGCTTGGGATCCCCCGACAAGATTGTGGCGTTGAACCTAGGAGTTTGTAAGGGCAAGGAAATTGCCTACTTCGTGAAGATCTACCCTAGTGAGGCAAGTCCTTCGTGGGCGACAACCATGGTGGGATAGACAAGGTTGCTTCTTCATGGACCCTTTGTGGGTGGAGCCCTCCATGGACTCGCCCAGCTGTTACCCTTTGTGGGTTGAAGTCTCCATCAATGTGGATGTATGATAGCACCACCTATTGGAACCACGACAAAAATATCCGTGTCTCCAATTGCGTTTGCCTTCTCAAACTCCTCCCCTTTATCTTCATATGCAATTGTTTTACATTCCGCTGCTATACTCTTAAAATTGCATGTGTAGGTTGATTGCTTGACTTGTGCTAAGTTGCTAAAATCTGCCAAGAACTAAAATTGGGAAAAGGCTAGATTTTTATTTGGTCAAGTAGTCTAATCACCCCCCCTCTAGACATACTTTCGATCCTACAGCCCACCACACCACACATGCAATCGGCCACTAAGAAAATAAGCATATACAATAGTACACTGATATCTAGCTCATGATACGTCTCCACATTTTGTTGATGACACTTACGGACTTTGCATTTGATGCGTGCTCCGTATTTTGTTGGCAACACTTACGGTCATTGTATTTGAAGCGAAAGCACGATATGGTCACTGGACTTCAGAATAAGCTCATCATGGTCACCCCATACATTTTTGTTGGGGAACGTAGTAATTTCAAAAAAAATTCCTACGCACACGCAAGATCATGGTGATGCATAGCAACGAGAGGGGAGAGTGTTGTCCACGTACCCTCGTAGACCGTAAGTGGAAGCGTCAGCACAACGCGGTTGATGTAGTCGTATGTCTTCACGGCCCGACCGATCAAGCACCGAAACTACGGC
Source organism: Triticum dicoccoides (assembly GCF_002162155.2). NCBI lineage: Eukaryota > Viridiplantae > Streptophyta > Magnoliopsida > Poales > Poaceae > Triticum > Triticum dicoccoides. The sequence continues at coordinate 153,097,168 of NC_041393.1, read as the reverse complement.
ACCTCCGAGTTCTAGCACACATTCAGCTCGATGATGTCCCTCGAACTCCGATCTAGCCGAGTGTCGAGGGAGAGTTCCGTCAGCACGACGGCGTGGTGACGATCTTGATGTTCTACCGTCGCAGGGCTTCGCCTAAGCACCGCTACAATATTATCGAGGAGGACTATGGTGGAGGGGGGCACCGCACACGGCTAATAGATCTCAAGGATCAATTGTTGTTGTGTCTTTGGGGTGCCCCCGTGCCCCCATATATATAGGAGCAAGGGGGGAGGCGGCCGGCCTATGGAGGAGGCGCACCAAGGGGGGAGTCCTACTCCCACCGGGAGTAGGACTCCTCCTTTCCTTGTTGGAGAAGAAAAGAGGAGGAGAGGGAGAAGGAAAAGGGGGCTGGCCCCCTTGTCCAATTCGGACCAGGGGGGGCGCAGGCCTCCTTCCTTTTGGCCTCTCTCCTCTATTCCCGTATGGCCCAGTAAGGCCCATATACTCCCCGGCGAATTCCCGTAACTCTCCGGTACTCCGAAAAATACCCGAATCACTCGGAACCTTTCCGAACTCCGAATATAGTCGTCCAATATATCGATCTTTACGTCTCAACCATTTCGAGACTCTTTGTCATGTCCCCGATCTCATCCGGGACTCCGAACTCCTTCGGTACATCAAAACTCATAAACTCATAATATAACTGTCATCGAAACCTTAAGCGTGCGGACCCTACGGGTTCGAGAACAATGTAGACATGACCTAGAACTATTCTCGGTCAATAACCAATAGCGGAACCTGGATGCTCATATTGGCTCCCACATATTCTACGAAGATCTTTATCGGTCAAACCGCATAACAACATACGTTGTTCCCTTTGTCATCGGTATGTTACTTGCCCGAGATTCGATCGTCGGTATCCAATACCTAGTTCAATCTCATTACTGGCAAGTCTCTTTACTCGTTACATAATGCATCATTCCGTAACTAACTCATTAGCTACATTGCTTGCAAGGCTTATAGTGATGTGCATTACCGAGAGGGCCCAGAGATACCTCTCCGACAATCGGAGTGACAAAACCTAATCTCGAAATACACCAACCCAACATGTACCTTTGGTGACACCTGTAGTACTCCTTTATAATCACCCAGTTACGTTGTGACGTTTGGTAGCACCCAAAGTGTTCCTCTGGTAAACGGGAGTTGCATAATCTCATAGTTACAGGAACATGTATAAGTCATGAAGAAAGCAATAGCAATATACTAAACGATCAAGTGCTAGGCTAACAGAATGGGTCATGTCAATCACATCATTCTCCTAATGATGTGATCCCGTTAATCAAATGACAACACATGTCTATGGTTAGGAAACATAACCATCTTTGATTAATGAGCTAGTCAAGTAGAGGCATACTAGTGACGTTATGTTGGTCTATGTATTCAACATGTATTATGTTTCCGGTTAATACAATTCTAGCATGAATAATAAACATTTATCATGATATAAGGAAATAAATAATAACTTTATTATTGCCTCTAGGGCATATTTCCTTCAGTCTCCCACTTGCACTAGAGTCAATAATCTAGTTCACATCGCCATGTGATTTAACACCAATATTCATATCTGTATATGATTAACACCCATAGTTCACATCGTCATGTGACCAACACCCAAAGGGTTTACTAGAGTCAATAATCTAGTTCACATCGCTATGTGATTAACACCCAAAGAGTACTAAGGTGTGATCATGTTTTGCTCGTGAGAGAAGCTTAGTCAACGGGTCTGTCACATTAAGAGCCGTATGTATTTTGCAAATATTCTATGTCTACAATTCTCTGCACGGAGCTACTCTAGTTAATTGCTCCCACTTTCAATATGTATCCAAATTGAGACTTAGAGTCATCTGGATTGGTGTAAAAGCTTGCATCGTTGTAACTTTTTACGATGGGCTCTTTTATCACCTCCATAATCGAGAAACATCTCCTTATTTCTCTAAGGATAATTTTGACCAATGTCCAGTGATCTACTTCTAGATCACTATTGTACTCCCTTGCCAAACCAGGGCAGAGTATACAATAGGTCTGGTCCATAGCATGCTTTATAGAACCTATGACTGAGGCATAGGGAATGACTTTCATTCTCTTTTCTATTTTCTGCCGTGGTCGGGACTTGTGTCTTACTCAATTTCACACCTTTGCAACACAGGCAAGAACTCTTTCTTTGACTGTTCCATTTTGAACTATTTCAAAATCTTGACAAGGTATGTACTTATTGAAAAACTTATCAAGCGTCTTGATCTATCTCAATAGATCTTGATGCTCAATACGTAAGTAGTTTTACTGAGGTCTTTCTTTGAAAAACTCCTTTCAAACATTCCTTTATGCTTTCCAGAAAATTCTACATCATTTCCGATCAATAATATGTCATTCACATATACTTATCAGAAATGCTACAAAGCTCCCACTCACTTTATTGTAAATCCAAAAGTCTGTATAAAACCATATGCTTTGATCAACTCATCAAAGCGTATATTCCAACTCCGAGATGCTTGCACCAGTCCATTGATGGATCGCTGGAGCTTGCACATTTTGTTAGCACCTTTAGGATTGACAAAACCTTCTGGTTGCATCATATACAACTCTTCTTTAAAGAATCCATTGAGGAATATAGTTTTGACATCCATTTGCCAGATTTCATAAAATGTGGCAATTGCTAACATGATTCAGACAGACTTAAGCATCGATACGAGTGAGAAAATCTCATCGTATTCAACACCTTGAACTTGTCGAAAACCTTTCGCAACAAGTCGAGCTTAGTAGATAGTAACACTACTATCAGTGTCCGTCTTCCTCTTGAAGATCCATTTATTTAACATGGCTTGCTGATCATCGAGCAAGTCAATCAAAGTCCATACTTTGTTCTCATACATGGATGATATCTCAGATTTTATGGCCTCAAGCCATTTCGTGGAATCTGGGCTCATCATCGGTTCCTCATAGTTCGTAGGTTCATCATGGTCTAGTAACATGACTTCCAGAACATGATTACCGTACCACTCTGGTGCGGATCTTACTCTGGAAGACCTACGAGGTTTGGTAGCAACTTGATCTGAAGTTTCATGATCATCATCATTAACTTCCTCACTAATTGGTGTAGGAATCACTGGAACTGATTTCTGTGATGAACTACTTTCCAATAAGGGAGAAGGTACAATTACCTCATCAAGTTCTACTTTCCTCCCACTCACTTCTTTCGAGAGAAACTTCTTCTCTAGAAAGGATCCATCTTAGCAACGAATAACTTGCCTTCGGATCTGTGATAGAAGGTGTACCCAATAGTTACCTTTGGGTATTCTATGAAGACGCACTTATCCGATTTGGGTTCGAGCTTATCAGGTGAAAACTTTTTCACATAAGCATCGCAGCCCCAAACTTTAAGAAACGACAACTTTGGTTTCTCGCCAAACCACAGTTCATAAGGCGACGTCTCAACGGATTTTGATGGTGCCCTATTTAAAGTGAATGCAGCTGTCACTAATGCATAACCCCAAAACGATAGTGGTGAACCGATAAGAGACATCATAGATCGCACCATATCCAATAAAGTGCGGTTACGATGTTCCGACACACTGTTACATTGTGGTGTTCCAGGTGGCATGAGTTTGTGAAACTATTCCACATTGTTTTAATTGAAGACCAAACTCGTAACTCAAATATTCTCCTCCACGATCAGATCGTAGAAACTTTATTTTCTTGTTACGATGATTCTCCACTTCACTCTGAAATTCTTTGAACTTTTCAAATGTTTCAGACTTGTGTTTCATTAAGAAGATATACTCATATCTGCTCAAATCATCTCGTGAAGGTCAGAAAATAACGATACCCGCCACGAGCATCAATACTCATTGGACCGCATACATCACTATGTATTATTTCCAATAAGTCACTAGCTCGTTCCATTGTTCCGGAGAACAGAGTTTTAGTCATCTTGCCCATAAGGCACGGTTCGCAAGCATCAAATGATTCATAATCAAGTGATTCCAAAAATCCATCTTTATGGAGTTTCTTCATGCGCTTTACACCGATATGACCCAAACAGAAGTGCCACAAATAAGTTGCACTATCATTATCAAATTTGCATCTTTTGGCATCAATATTATGATTATGTGTATCACTACGATCGAGATCCAACAAACTATTTTCATTGGGTGTATGACCATCGAAGGCTTTATTCATGTAAACAGAATAACAATTATTCTTTGACTTTAAATGAATAACTGCATTGCAATAAACATGATCAAATCATATTCATGCTCAACACAAATGCCAAATAACATTTATTTAGGTTTAACACTAATCCCGAAAGTATAGGGAGTGTGCGATGATGATCATATCAATCTTGGAACCACTTCCAACACACATCGTCTCTTCACCCTCAACTAGTCTCTGTTTATTCTGTAACTCCTGTTTCGAGTTACTAATATTTAGCAACCGAACAAGTATCAAATACTCAGGGGTTACTATAAACACTAGTAAGGTACACATCAATAACTTGTATATCAAATATACCCTTGTTCACTTTGCCATCCTTCTTATCCACCAAATATTCAGGGCATTTCCACTTCCAGTGACCATTTCCTTTGCAGTATAATCATTCAGTTTCAGGCTTTGGTCCAGCTTTGGGCTTCTTCGCGGGAGTGACAACTTGCTTGTCATTCTACTTGAAGTTTCCCTTTCTTTCCCTTTGCCCTTTTTCTTGAAACTAGTGATCTTGTCAACCATCAACACTTGATGCTCTTTCTTGATTTCTACCTTCGTCGATTTCAACATCACGAAGAGCTCGAGAATCGTTTTCGTCATCCCTTGCATACTGTAGTTCATCACAAAGTTCTACTAACTTGGTGATGGTGACTAGAGAACTCTGTCAATCACTATCTTATCTGTAAGATTAACTCCCACTTGATTAAAGCGATTGTAGTACCCAGACAATCTGAGCACATGCTCACTAGTTGAGCGATTCTCCTCCATCTTTTAGCCATAGAACTTGTTGGAGACTTCATATCTCTCAACTCGGGTATTTGCTTGAAATATTAACTTCAACTCCTGGAACATCTCATATGGTCCATGACGTTCAAAACGTCTTTGAAGTCCCGATTCTAAGCCGTTAAGCATGGTGCACTAAACTATCAAGTAGTCATCATATTGAGCTAACCAAACGTTCATAACATCTGCATCTGCTCCTGCAATAGGTCTGTCACCTAGTGGTGCATTAAGGACATAATTCTTCTGTGCAGCAATGAGGATAAACCTCAGATCACGGATCCAATCCGCATCATTGCTACCATCATCTTTCAACACAATTTTCTCTAGGAACATATCAAAATAAACATATGAAAGCAACAATGCAAGCTATTGATCTACAACATAATTTGCAAAATACTACCAAGACTAAGTTCATGATAAATTTAAGTTCAATTAATCATATTACTTAAGAACTCCCACTTAGATATACATCCCTCTAATCCTCTAAGTGATTACGTGATCCATATCAACTACACCATGTCCGATCGTCACGTGAGATGGAGTAGTTTCAACAGTGAACATCAATATGTTGATCATATCTACTATACGATTCACGCTCGACCTTTCGGTCTCCGTGTTCCGAGGCCATATCTGTTATATGCTAGGCTCGTCAAGTTTTAACCTGAGTATTTCACGTGTGCAACTGTTTTGCACCCGTTGTATTTGAACGTAGAGCTTATCACACCCGATCATCACGTGGTGTCTCAGCATGAAGAACTTTCACAACGGTGCATACTCAGGGAGAACACTTCTTGAAAATTTTAGTGAGAGATCATCTTAAAATGCTACCGTCAATCAAAGAAATATAAGATGCATAAAGGATAAACATCACATGCAATCAATATAAGTGATATGATATGGCCATTATCATCTTGTGCTTGTGATCTCCATCTTCGAAGCACTGTCATGATCTCTATCGTTACCGGCACGACACCATGATCTTCATCATCTTGATCTATATCAATGTGTCGTCACATGGTCGTCTCGCCAACTATTGCTCTTGCAACTATTGCTATCGTATAGCGATAAAGTAAAGCAATTATTTGGCACTTGCATCTTATGCAAGAAAGAGACAACCATAGGGCTTCTGCCAGTTGCCGATAACTTCAACAAAAACATGATCATCTCATACAACAACTTATATATCATCACGTCTTGACCATATCACATCACAACATGCCCTGCAAAAACAAGTTAGACGTCCTCTACTTTGTTGTTGCAAATTTTACGTGGCTGCTATGGGCTGAGCAAGAACCGTTCTTACCTATGCATCAAAACCACAACGATAGTTCGTCAAGTTAGTGCTGTTTTAACCTTCTCAAGGACCGCGCGTAGCCAGACTCGGTTCAACTAAAGTTGGAGAAACAGACACCCGCTAGTCACCTGTGTGCGAAGCACGGTGGTAAAACCAGTCTCGCGTAAGTGTACGCGTAATGTCGGTCCGGGCCACTTCATCCAACAATATCGCTGAACCAAAGTATGACATGCTGGTAAGCAGTACGACTTGTATCGCCCACAACTCACTTGTGTTCTACTCGTGCAAATAACATCAACGCATAAAACCTAGGCTCGGATGCCACTGTTGGGGAACGTAGTAATTTCAAAAAAAATTCCTACGCACACGCAAGATCATGGTGATGCATAGCAACGAGAGGGGAGAGTGTTGTCCACGTACCCTCGTAGACCGTAAGCGGAAGCGTTAGCACAACGCGGTTGATGTAGTCGTACGTCTTCACGGCCCGACCGATCAAGCACCGAAACTACGGCACCTCCGAGTTCTAGCACACATTCAGCTCGATGATGTCCCTCGAACTCCGATCCAGCCGAGTGTCGAGGGAGAGTTCCGTCAGCACGACGGCGTGGTGACGATCTTGATGTTCTACCGTCGCAGGGCTTCGCCTAAGCACCGCTACAATATTATCGAGGAGGACTATGGTGGAGGGGGGCACTGCACACGGCTAATAGATCTCAAGGATCAATTGTTGTTGTGTCTTTGGGGTGCCCCCGTGCCCCCATATATATAGGAGCAAGGGGGGAGGCGGCCGGCCTATGGAGGAGGCGCACCACCGGGAGTAGGACTCCTCCTTTCCTTGTTGGAGAAGAAAAGAGGAGGAGAGGGAGAAGGAAAAGGGGGCCGGCCCCCTTGTCCAATTCGGACCAGGGGGGGGGGCGCAGGCCTCCTTCCTTTTGGCCTCTCTCCTCTATTCCCGTATGGCCCAATAAGGCCCATATACTCCCCGGCGAATTCCCGTAACTCTCCGGTACTCCGAAAAATACCCGAATCACTCGGAACCTTTCCGAACTCCGAATATAGTCGTCCAATATATCGATCTTTACGTCTCGACCATTTCGAGACTCCTTGTCATGTCCCCGATCTCATCCGGGACTCCGAACTCCTTCGGTACATCAAAACTCATAAACTCATAATATAACTGTCATCGAAACCTTAAGCGTGCGGACCCTACGGGTTCGAGAACAATGTAGACATGACCTAGAACTATTCTCGGTCAATAACCAATAGCGGAACCTGGATGCTCATATTGGCTCCCACATATTCTACGAAGATCTTTATCGGTCAAACCGCATAACAACATACGTTGTTCCCTTTGTCATCGGTATGTTACTTGCCCGAGATTCGATCGTCGGTATCCAATACCTAGTTCAATCTCGTTACTGGCAAGTCTCTTTACTCGTTACATAATGCATCATTCCGTAACTAACTCATTAGCTACATTGCTTGCAAGGCTTATAGTGATGTGCATTACCGAGAGGGCCCAGAGATACCTCTCCGACAATCGGAGTGACAAAACCTAATCTCGAAATACGCCAACCCAACATGTACCTTTGGTGACACCTGTAGTACTCCTTTATAATCACCCAGTTACGTTGTGACGTTTGGTAGCACCCAAAGTGTTCCTCCGGTAAACGGGAGTTGCATAATCTCATAGTTACAGGAACATGTATAAGTCATGAAGAAAGCAATAGCAATATACTAAACGATCAAGTGCTAGGCTAACGGAATGGGTCATGTCAATCACATCATTCTCCTAATGATGTGATCCCGTTAATCAAATGACAATACATGTCTATGGTTAGGGAACATAACCATCTTTGATTAATGAGCTAGTCAAGTAGAGGCATACTAGTGACGTTATGTTGGTCTATGTATTCACACATGTACTATGTTTCTGGTTAATACAATTCTAGCATGAATAATAAACATTTATCATGATATAAGGAAATAAATAATAACTTTATTATTGCCTCTAGGGCATATTTCCTTCAATTTTGTCGTGCTAACCAACATGTGGTTGGATGGTTAGGAGGACAATGGTTTCTCGAGCCCACCAAGGTTAAAGTCCCGGTGCTCGCATTTATCTTGTGTTAGTTTTAGTATTTTCTGGCGATGTGCGTTCAGTGGGAGGAGACGTTCCACTCGACTATGAGGCACCTATGGTGACTTCATAAAATCTCAAGATCATATATGCTGGCCCACTCTCTCGAAGGTGCTCATAGGGGTAGGGTCCGCGTGTGTGCGCTTATAGTGGTGAGTGCTTGCGCATATATATGAGCCCTTGCGTCTGTACCGTGTTAAACAAATACATGTCATGATTATATGGTCACTGGCTCACCCGTACAACTCCGTATTTTGTTGATGACACAATCAATTGACCAGTCAAACGTTCCACGTGGCGCAACTAGTGTTGCACCATCGGGGTGCGTAACCGTGGGGCCCACCTGTCAGCCCGTATATGAAAGAAAGAAAATGGTAATTTGAGTCTGTACTGTGTTAATAAAATAGGAGTACATTTTAGGGTGATCATACGGTCACTGGCTCACCATACAACTCCGTAATTTGTTGATAACACGATCAATTGACCAGTTAAACGGTCCACATTTAGCAGCGCACATTACCATAGGGCCCACCCGTCAGCGCGTATATGAAGGACAGAAATGGTAATAAATTAGTGGTCGGTGGGTATTTGAAGTCGTGAGACCTCTGGTTGGGGGCGTGTTAATT
>NC_041393.1:153075616-153087722 GCF_002162155.2 Triticum dicoccoides | reverse complement strand
CTAGAGGGATGGCCCGTGCGGCGGCGGACCGACGGTGGGGAGTGGTTTCGGGGAGGGCGGGGTGGCATAGCGGCGCGGGCTGGCCGCGGGTGGCGGGGGCCGGGGGTTCGGCCGGTGGTGGCTGGCGGCTCAGGGGGGTGGAGTTTGATGATAAACTGGAGGCCCTTGATTTCGTATCCAACGGCTGGAAAATCTATGGACCAGAGATTAAAAAGTCAGTCGACTGACGTGTAGCCTCATCCTGCACGTACACATGCACGCATGCAAGACACAGACCCATGCAGGCGTGCAACACTGACACGTACACATAACATACACACGCACGCATGCTGGCGTGCAACACTGACACGTACACATGCACTTACGAACACACGCACGTACGCACCCATGCATGCAACACTGAAACGTACCCTTGCACGCACGCAACACTTGCATGCCTGCATGCACACAACACACGACGCAAGACACACGCTCAACCTATACGTGCATGCACCCTTTGTTAAGGACATGGATTGTTACGGGTATTAATCAATCTTATCTGTGATAAGCAGAGCATTGATGTTTGTAGCGGTCTTTATGAATCACAACGTATCGAACGGGCTATCAACATAGTAGGCTTATCTACATGAAAAGATGACGTCACACTCCATGAACAATCATCGGTTTATGAAATGCCCGCTTCTGACCGCCCTGGCCCACCAAAGGTTCCTCTGCTATGCGCTGCCTGCGTTGGGTCACTGACATGCAGGCCATGTACCCAAAGAGCCCACACGTCAGTGGAAGAATGGCGCGGTGTACTAGGTCACAGTCGAGGGTGCCACTCGCTGCACGCCCGGCTGAACACGCCTCCTTCCCGCATTCAAACGCCTCCATGAAACCCGCCCGTGTGGAAGCCGAGAAACCCACTCTGGACACATGTTCGTTCATGACCGGGCCGACATTAAACGCAACGCCGGCCGAGCTCCTCCTGTCCGCCTTCTATTTAATCTCCTATTTAAACGAGCCAAACACCGGCCAAGAATTGCACACCTCCGCCGCTCCCCTATCTCCTCCTTCACCATTTTGTCCACTCTTACAATGGCTTACGAAGAGTAGTTATTCCGCATCCAAGCCAGCTGGGTAGCCCGCCGGATACGAGCTATGCAGCTCGCTGATCCACCTCCATCCCCTCGCCCGACGGAGCCAGTTGCTGCCCCAAGCCGGCGGGCAGCAACTCGCCTCTCCAGGCCAGCTCAACGAGGAGCGGCGCACGGGCGTCGTTGCTGCCGTCCACGCCGCCGCCTCATACCGCGTCTCCCATTTCCGTGGCCGAGACTCCCATGCCGGCGGCCGCCATGCAAGCAGCGACAGAAGCCGGGTGCACGGAGAGCGATGAGTCGGTGGCCAGCGCCTCCGCGTTTGCCACCATCATCAAGGAGAAGTAGAACACGGGAGGCCGCCACCGCTTGGGTCCCATGAAGGCCACCGCAGAGGCGACGCCGGCATACACACCAGGTGTCTTGCCGGATCCTTTTGTTCCGAGGACCTTCGTCGACCCCGCATGGGCTCCACAGAAGATGGGAATGTTAGGATGAACTCGAGCTGGTGCCGGCCATGGCGAAGTAGTGGCCGGTGATGAACTCGAACCGGTGCCGACCACCATCATCTTCGGCATCAGCTAATGATATCAGTTGGGCAGTGGGAAAGCGAGCCGTCCTTTGCGCTGAAGCATATACCTCCGGGGCTCCTGGCAGTCTGGTGATCGTGCTGCCGGACATGAGGACCACAAATCGATCGGCGGGCGACCATTTAGGCCAGGTATTATATATCGGTGCTATCCAGAACTAGCACCCCGTAGTTCATTTGAATGTAATGAAATCCGTCATGTTTGTATGAAAATCCGGTATTTTATATGATTTCCGTCGTTGTTATATGAAATATCAGTTTGTCTACGTGTTTGCATGAATTTCGTCCGGTTGGTTGAGTTCCTGTCATAATGTGTGCGGCTATGGTTGGATGGCGTAATTTGCGGGTCGCCGGTCGGTCTGTGGGCGGCTCGGGCAGCGTTGTGGGACAAAAAAAACACAGCTCGTGCGAGCTCGTCTCCAACCTGCGCACTGGAGGATGCATGAGCACCCGAGCCATTCCTCGTTCATCGGTGGCAAAGGCACCGGTGGACAAAAGGGTCGCCAATATTTTGGCTACCCTGGGCAAGATCCAAACATCCCCTCCCAACAGATTCAAATCCCTCGTTCGCCATGGGATTTTGCCATGTGTTGTTTTCATGGACTAGCAAGATGCTCGTGCATTGCACGGAACATCAAGATGCATTTTTTACAAACTCCCGCATGCGTGCAAGGGATAATTAATGTCCTCCTTTGCTAGTACCACGAGGCAAACACCACTAATATTGCATCAATTAGTGTTAGTGGCCTTGTACATCTGCAAATTGTAATTTTGATAGTGGCCCCTTGTATATAAAAATGGAGGGAGAAAGATGAGAGATAAGGTGAGGAGGAGTGGGGCGTGGTGGTGACTGGTGGTCGGACTGGGCGGAGGCATGGGGATGGACGACGCATTATGTCTAGGTTTGTATCTCTATCACACACCCCCACGTAGGTGGGGGGCGTGCACGAAGAGAAGAGGTGCACACACGGTGCACGTACTCCCGTCTCTTTCCCAACCACGCCCGCGCGGGTACACGGTGGAGCTCATTTCTGTACGAAAAGGCAGCCCACATGGTAATTTGACACGTGTACTGGTTGTCCACTTGGTGGAGGGAGGATCGTCTACCACGGGTGAACAAACAAATTGCGACTTGACGTGTTATGTTAAAAAAGAGGCAAACCATGTGGGGCCTACCTTAGAGGCAAGGCTCTATACACTGGAGTACTTTTGATGTGTCTCGTCAACTCGCAGAACGAGGAGAAGCTTGCTTAGTACACCGTCTCCCCCGCCCACGGGCACGGTGGCTCGCAGGATGAGGTGAAGCTTGCTTACGAGTAGTAGTAGTAGTACTACTGTACGCCTTACACCTGCTCCCTCGCCCACGCGGGCGGTGGCTCGCAGCATGATGAGAAAATTTTACTACTCCCTCCGTTTACTTCTCGTCCCTACTACGTACCTTGGTTAGAGAGATTATCATATTGTTTGGAATATATATGTCTTTACTACTCCCTCCATTTACTTATACAAGGCCGCTATAAAAAATACATTTTGCATCTATACAAGGCCACAAATAGTAATCGAGACAAAAGTTACTACTCCCTCCTTTCCAGTTTATGGCTCAATTTCAAAATCTCTCCAACCAAGGTAGACGGTGAGTGGTCGAATTAATTTTGTAGTTTGCACAAGTAATTAGTACGCCCGTTTTTCTCAAGAGTTATGTTTACCGAGGCATTAATTAGAACGAATGCATGAATGACCACTAAATTTCCATGAACTTCTACATGCATTGGTGAGTTTCCTCTTGACACTGCTTGCGTCGGGTGATCTAACGCACCTCGAAATCCAACATGTAATGGTACTACTACTAGTAGTAGAATTGAGACTTATCAAACGGAAAAACGAATATTTTTTAGATGAGCCCTATAACCCTAGTGGGTACGTACTCCGTAAATACAGATATTTCCACAACTAAGTCGCTCCCTTTCATGAATTATGTACTTCCTGTCGCCGACATGTGGGACATATAGCAACCGGGTCGACGTGTCAAGCACCAAATAACAGTGCAGAACAGCAGGGGGGACGCACCCCACTCTTACCGGCCCAGTAGTAGTAATGAGCAATGAGACGTCAAATCACAATGTCGCACCTTCCCAGACGGACGAAGCAACTATTATTTCACACTTCGGTTCGCCATCATCTCAAACCACGTAGTATTGCTTCTGCCTCAAGAGGGACACGCGCATCGCCTTGGTACATGATGACACGTGGGACCGCATGACAGGCCATGCTACCCCGCCGATCGCTTGGTAAAATCACCTCATTTTTACTACACTTCCACCTTTGGTTTACTACATGGCATGCACATTGTTCTAGGTTGAGAATTTAACTGGCTATATATGTGATGAACAGTACTCTAGCCTTTTAAAAAATGTACACTTTTGTACAGTAGTAGTATCGATGGATTGTGCCACGGAGAAAAAATTGAAATTTAAAAAAAGGTGGTACATATAGAGAGCGCTCGTCGCCAAATTATGCATATAGTGCTATTAAAAAAGCTAGTACGTGCTTAATTGGGGTGCTAAATTCTATTAAAGAAATACTAGTAGTATGTACATACTGAAGAGTTAAAGTAACGAGAAGAAACATAACATAGTTTTGCTGGGGGCTCAGCACAACACACCCCTCAAATTAAACTAAGCACGCCTGAAATTAAACTATGCAATTAATCCAGTAGACACTGCATTAGAACCACCATGAGAAACGATACTGACACCTTACTCACTCGGAGTCCTCGTCCATGTCCTCGACTTCATCCTTGTCCCTCTTCCTCTTGGCCGATACTTATTTGCTTGAACCGCACACTTGGCTCTTGCTCTTCATCCAACCCTTGTAGATATTGAAACAAAGGTAGCCATCCATTGCAGCATAGTGGATGTGGTCTATATCTAGTACATTCCGCTGCCATGCATGACGATGAAACGTGTAATGAGGTTTCTCCAGTTTACGGTACGAAGGATGAACCATGGCTCCTGCCAGGGTCAGCATTGAAGGCTGACGAGAGGACACCAGCCGATTCTTCTAGAGGTCGAAGGGGTTGCCTACAACGAGGCCTATCCGACCCAGGACTTCTTTGTCATTCCTAAAGTCTACAATAACGAATTTGACTAGGTTGCTCTCGAGGAAGTTCTTAAAATCCAGGCATTCAACATCGGCATGGCATATGTGGTAGACCAAGCATAAGTCATGCACGCAAACCTGGATCACGGCGGGCTTCTTCCTATCTTCGTCCTTTAGATCCTTCTCTCGTCCCAGGACTGTGGTGTACTCAAGATCTAGCCCAGCGACCCACTCATCATCTGAGTTTTCGAGCATGCATCTGAAGCGAGAAAGGCATCCTTTCACCGTCGTAGAAGAACGGGTGTAGATGATGTCGAACTCATCTCCGGTGATGGTTCTAACCTTGTACTCACCGCCGATCATGGATATTTGGGACGCCATGGATTTGGGAGGAGGGTTAGGATTAGTGGAACTGCCGTAATGTGAAAAGGATGGGGCGACTAGGAGCGAACCACAGTAGTATTAAAGGACATGCGGGGCCGAGTAGGAGCGAACTACCAGCGTGCGAATGGCAGGGTAGTGGCTTTCCATTCTCCCATTATACGGGCTTCTGAGAGCCCTTGGATCTAAGATCGAACGGTTGCATGGCGTGATTCTAGACCTATGGGTGAATATCCTATCCTGGAGGGTTATTCTACAATTTTTTAGCAACTTAGCATGCGACCGTTTGATCTCAGATCCAAGGGCTGCCAGGAGCCCGTATCATGGTCGCGCCTACCACGACCATCACGTCGCACGCGTGGTCGCGCCCTTGGAGATTTAACACGGTGCGTTAGGCTATCTGATGTTGGCATGTCATACATAGTCATCACTTAGTCACTCATACTACAACAAGGTTAGCTATAAGGTTGGCTATAAGTGTATTTTTTTTTACTTCTCTCTATCTCTTTCTTCATACTCCCTCCGTCCCATAATATAAGAATGTTTTTGACCCTAGTGTAGTGCCAAAAACGTTCTTATATTATGGGACACAGGCAGTACTAGTATTTATTGCATTTGCCAAGGAGTGGCCTCTTCCAATGAGATGGTGTGATTATTAGTTTTTTGTTGCTAAGTTTGCTTCATTTAATTATCTATAGACTCAAAATTGTCTTTTCACCTAGGTACATGCGCTTAGCATTGTTTCTTCCTTGGGTCACCAAACTAGTCTCTCTCTTCTTGATTAACTTGCCACATCAGACTTTATGCCTATGTGGCAAGCTTAGCACCTGTAGGAGCAAGTAAGTACTATAGTGCACGTTACATGGAATTTTTGCATATGTGGAGTAAATGGAGGCAAGGAAAAAGTGGAGAACTGGGCTCTCATGAAAGAGCCAGCCTCTACTACATGGTGGAGCATTGGGAGAGGCACCTGTATGGAGGTGGTCAGGAATTAGAAGACTCACGCCGGTCGTAGCGCCGCAGTTAAAATGATAATGGCAAGTCAAATCACGGGGCCCCACCTGTCCAGCAGTAACTCGCTGTCAAATCACACAGCCCTGCGTTTGCAGCAGCCTACTCCCTTGACTTCTTGCATATCTGTCAAACCGACTAGGCGGAACTGCCCCACCTACCGCGCAGGAAAAGCCCCACCCTCGACTTTTAAATAGAACTACATCCGCTTAAGAATCCAATGATATACTTTTTGTGACACAGTAACTCATATTTAGTTAGTCAAATGGATGACCTAGAACTACGTGCACGCCCTATAAACCGAGATGCCTAAAAATAAAAACCGATACAGAGAGGGTAGTTCAGCATGTATCTTTTTAGATCAATATAGTTGGGATTCACCAAGGAGCAAAACCAAGTGGTAGGCTGCTCCTGTCGTGTTGGCATAGCAACTCAAGTAGGGTCAGTCTGCACACGAAATGGCGACACACTTAACAGGACCCCTTTGGCCGACATGTGGCTCATCCACCGTCTTGTCCCACATGCGATGCACCAAATTACAGTTCGTAGCAGCGGTTGGAATTGGAGGCACCCCGGTCGTAACGCAGCAGTAGTAGAAAATGAGCGATGAGGGGTCAAATCACAAAGCCCCACCTTTCCCGCATTAAGCTAGACGGACGAAGCAACCATCATTTCACTCTAGGGCGCAAGAGCATAAAGAAAAGAGAAAACAATGATGCGTGCGGCAGCTACCTAGGGCACCCTAGGGTAGGGGTCTCCACTACAGATCCTTTTTTTGAAAGCGCCTCCACTACAAATCGGCTTCTCCCTCGTCCTCTTGAAGAAAACCTATGATGAGTGCGGCAGTAGGGTTTGTAGGAGTACTACAGCGTGCGGGGCCACATCATAGTAAACGGGTTAGAGTCGACGTCTTAAATATGTGTGGGCCGCTTGGTTTTACGGGAACGAGGCAACATTTTGGGTTCGGGGACCAGTGGAGATATAGTATACGTACAAAAAATTGTGGATGTAGGTTCGACCGAAAGGCAATGATGCATGGCCCTGCATTTTGATATACCCGGGGCCGCGTGAAATTTGCTACTCTACTCAAAACTAGTAAGGTACACATGCATTGAATGCATGAGATTTCTAAACCAAATTATGAATAAATACACACTATAGCATGTAAAGCTTTGAGTCATATATGCATGAGGTAGATGTTCGTTTAGTTCTTATAGTTCATCTCATTCAAAATCAATTAGTTTTATAAAAATGTTAAGATTCATGGGGTTGTGCATTATAAAGCATAAAGTAAAAAACAAATAATGGCAATTCATTTAGAAAAAAAATCAATTATGATACAGAAGATTCTAGAACAAAGGAGAAGTGCTTGTGTTTTGAGGTTTGTGCATTATGCTTAAGTTCAACCATGGAGTCTTCTAAATTGTACATGTGGCAGATCTGGTGGAATGTTGATGATATCCAACGGCCAGTAGTGCTTGGATTTGCCATCTCTGCACTGTCAGATTAGCTTCATCCAGCGACCATCTTTCAAAGTTATTGGCACACTATATAGTTCTTGTGCCATAGTTGCATGTTTTGGAAAAAAGCTACTAGTGGGTTGTACTATCTATTTAGGAATAGAAGATGTATACATGGAAGTTGTAGGGAAAGAGATGACATGGAGCATCTCAATTCCTATGAGTAGGGAAAAGAGGTGTCATTTGGTTCACATCATAGGAACTTTTCTATTGAATCTAGTGATGACATGTATCTCAATTCCTATGAGGAGGGATTAGAAAAGAGATGTAATTTGGTTCATATCATAGGAACTTTTCTATTGGCGCTAATGTTTATTTTCCTTCGAAATTAAGGGTATATAGGAATCCATTCATATGAACCAAGTGGCTCTAAAGCTATAGAAATGATATCATGTTTATTTCCTTTGAAATGTGGAGTATATGAATATATTCCTATGAACCAATTGGCTCTAAAGAAAAAAATCCTATAAAAATCATATCATATAGAGTTCCTATGATATTCCTCGACACTAAAGGATGGTTGAAATTGCTGCGGGTGATACAATGGTCTTTCTTTGTAGACTCCTCACCCATCTTTATAGTTACCTCTCGAAGATGAATGAAATGATATATACAGGGTATTCTATATGTGCAATTTGGTACACGAAAACTCGGTAAAAGTTTGCGAGGTTCCAATTTTCAATAAAGCTATATGCACTGCATTTCAGAACGGAGGGAGCATACGGCAGTTGCTAACACTCACGTGGAAGATTTGTGTGTAGGAGGAGTGGCTGTTCTATTAAATGACATGGCAAAACTAACACTGTCGGATGCCAATCTAACAGTTCTTACGGCGTTCGTCAAGAAAAGGCTTGTGGCGAACGTTTGTCGGATAATGATTTACGGACACATGCATTGCATTGATACGTGCCCCACTTTCTCTCACGCACACGCACCCTCACAAGTCACGACTCTCCCGAGTCCTCTCGCAGACTCGCACATCGCACCCACCGTCTATCTGCAGGTAGACGTCACACACATATGTACTCTTCACACCCTACCCTCAGAACTTCTAAAAAAAAAGACGTCGCACACATTTTATTTTAGCTCACACGTCACACACTTATACTATTACTCTTGCGGCGAACGTTCTTTGGGCATAGTATATTGTACTCTCATGAAGAGAAGCAGTGCACACACGCACTAGTTCTCTCACACCCACTCGCGTGTACACGTAGGAGCGCATTTTTTGAAGCTGGTACAACAAAATCACTCCACTATATATATAAGCAGGAGCCTTAGCGCTTGCTTTACTAGGGTTCCTCTCGTTCACTCTCTCATGCCCTCCAGATCTAAGCAAGACATAGGTGGACACACTCTCTCTCAGCTCACAGCTGGTCACAAATCCGGCCAGACAACCTCGACCGGGGCAGGGGTGTAGGTGCATCATTCACGCTATCGTCGGTGGCGAGGGAGGAGACCAACGGCTGCCCGCGCGTCCCGATCGACGGTCGTGCTGTTCTCTCCGAGAGAGCGCCGGCTCGGGAGGGCCTCCGACCCCTTCTTCCTCCTTGCGGTATTGTGGCCAAGATGCGGCCTCCCGACGCCGTCTTTGCCACATGCCGACGACCCTCAGGTATATATTCCTTCGAAACCTGCCTTGCTCTACTGCCCCAGCTCCCTTCGTGTGGATCTTTTTTGTACTTCCGTCCGCTGTTCCAAAGCCAGCTAGACTTTTACTATTATTAGAGGTAAAGCTAGTTCATACAGTCGACTCTAAGCGTTGGTTCAAACAAGGAAGAAAGTGGGAAAGCTGTAGCATGAATCTAGGACTTGGTTCTAAGAGGAAACAGGGGAAAGTAGTAGATACTGGCTACCCAACCAGTCTCTTGGTTGAAAAGACGAAGAAAGCATGGTGGATGGTGAAGGGTGGGGGGAAGTGGACCTATCTCTTGGTTGAAAAAGGAAAGAAAGTGACGGGTGTTGGGGGACAACGCAAATGAGAATGAGCAGGTCTAGATTTCTTGTGCTCACATAGGAAAATGTCGCCGAGGAGATAAAAAATGGGACAAATGTAGACATGCTGCCTGAGTGTTTGCCGCTCTCGGCAGCCACATCTGCCTCACCACTTTATGTCCCTGCTGTCCCTATGCCCATATCGCTACCGTTAATGTAAAATCACATGAAGCATTAAGCAATGCCACCTAATGTCACTATAAGTAATGGTCTAGTGCCGTCGATAAATTGAAGCAATGCCACCACAATTTGATGAAGTGCTTCCATCTTGCTTTATTTCCCATGAATTGTGTTTTTGCAGTTACACTTAAATCTCACAGCGCTAACATTGCTTCATCCCAGTGGAACTTCACAGATTTGATTGCACATTTATTGACCATGTGCTACTCTCATGACAGTAACACTAATGCTATTTCTGCATGTTAATCTAGTGGCATTGTTGATGTGACGTGATGCTACTTACTTAAGGACTCTTCATACTGTCAATCTAGTGCCAATTATAACACAATAGATGCTGCTATTAATCATACGCCACTGCAAATATCTGTCACTGTTTAAATAACTGTATTTCATATTTGCGCAAACAGGGATGTCTGTCTCCAAATCGTTTTGGGATGCTGTCTCTGTATCGTTTCTATCCGCGCAATCAAAAGCACACACCTCAGTTTTAGTACAACTGCGCAAAATGAGATGGCTATCCCCCGTTTCCATCGTCTAACCTCTCGTCTTCAAGGTATTCCTACATTGGTAGTAACTAAGGTAGAATGACCAACGCAATCTAAAAGAAGCTGATTCGTACGTTTTACTTCCTGATTGCAGTGCAGGGAGGAGCAAAAACAACTGCATCCTAGTCCGGAATGCACTTTCTACAAGTTCATCCATGGACCAAGGACTAGCTGGCACGGCTGCACGGCGGTTTTTGGACAGGTGCGCGGACAAGAGGCATTGTGGTCTGCTTATTTCTGCAAATAGCGGTGCTTAAATTTAGTGGAATGCACAAGAATTTCACCTGGTCAGTACACTGCATGGTTCAGTTCAGCATTCCAGCTGAGATCACAATTATAATTGGTTATTCTGGAATGAAAGAACCTAACCCTGGATGGTGGCAACAAGAAAAAACCAGAGTGAACTCCAGGAAATTTAAGCCTGCCGGGAGGCCCTTTGCTCAAAGAAGCCTTGCTTGTTTTTTCCAGATTTGTAAACCTTCTCACAACTTTGTCTTTTGCTTTGAACTAGTATATGTTTGTTATGTTCTATGAATCATTGAGATGTATAAAATTGCTTAACTTATGCTTTTCAAGTTTTTTTATGAAGATGAGTTTAATGTGAGTGTTCCACATGAGCGCTGGACTAGCGCATGAACATTTGGAATTTATTACATTGTGGCCTCAGTTAACTGCATGAACCACTGGAACAAGATACATAGTTGTTTATATGTCAGACAGCACATTGTTGATTGTTAGCTAGTCGATAGCCTAGTGTTGAAGTGAGCTGAGCCAATGTGTCGTGTTTTGCACAACTGCATACAAGTGGGGTAGCACCAACAGTGTTTACAAGTACTTATGTATATGTCGGCACAGTTCTCGGACGAGTGCTCTATTTCATCAAAACACACTGCTCGTATGATAAACCGTGACAACTTATGTCTCACCATGCCATATTCATGAAAAAACTAGCGAGGACGCATCTGTTTCGGCAACAATTACGATGGTTCTCACATGATTCACGGGCACACAAAAGTAGCAGCAGTTCCCATAGACAGATTCAAACAGAGTACTAGCCCCAGAGGGGTCGATAACATGCAAGGTTCGGATAATTAGACACAATCCAAACTACTATTAAACATTAGTTGGGGCAACTATTTCATGCCTCGATCTAATTTGGGCTAGACACAAGACGGACCTTGCCATGAACATCATCGAGGATGTCCCGCAGCAGCTAAATCCTATGAACCTTCATGAAGACAACCTTGTGGCCTTGCCACTGATAAACTTGTTTGTGGAGGCATGCCACGTCATCTTCCTGCGTAAGCTTGACAAGAACAGTATGCCTCACAAATGAAGGAGTTGCTTTGAACTTCTTGTGCTTCAGTACACCATGGACAACATGCCTGACAATAGTGAGGCTAGAATGCAACTCTTCATTGGTATAACCGCAAATGGCTTCCAGGATCCAACAGCCTAAGAACTCTGTTTTCCCAGTGCGTATATTCAGGTCATCCGCCTCATAGCGAGTGACATGTACAACCTCACAATCCTTGTCTGCATTAGGGCTCTAATTGAAACAGAAACAAATTCTGAATTACTTTTCAGTATAAGAAACACAAGTTATTTAAACCACTATGTATAGCATGGCATCGAAGCTAATAAAATGTTGCATTATTAATCACCACATACTTAGATGAAAAACCACAATCGAGATCGGCAAAGAAGAAA
>NC_041393.1:153067299-153075349 GCF_002162155.2 Triticum dicoccoides | reverse complement strand
TGCAGTGCCATGGGGGCTGTAACCTCAAACGGGGCGTTGAACATCTCAGTAGTGGCCGTGAGTGTATCTGGGGTCGGCTCGGTGGCTGCCTCCATCTTCTTGGAGCTCTTTGTCCCGTGGGGATCAGCCTCCCGTGTCTGCTCCAATATCGGCAGATCTTTTCCTGGTTCTCCTTGGTCCATCATGAAACTGACGAATACTAGGAGACTACTGAAAGGAAAACACAATCGTAATGACAATGAAACAAAAAAGAGAGTGAGGATCGGTTACTACTTTGCAAAAGTTCTCTTTTTTTCTCTGAACGAAAATATACTAACATCACAGATCTGCTTACCTTCCCTTCGTTGGGAGAGAAGAATAGTGGCAGATGCGAGTGTTGCCTTTCCTGAAGACGGTGTGGGAGAAGGGGATTCAGCAAAGAGTGAAATGATGGTTGCTTCGTCGGTCAAACTTAGACTGCGGGGAGGTGGGGTTTTGTGATACGACGGCTCGTTACTGCCGCGCTACGACCGGGGTGACTCTCCGCCTGCATACTGCCTTCTAATTTGGTGGACGGCATTTGGGCCCGCATGCTACATGGCCCGCATGTCGGTGAACAAAAGTATAACGGCATTCAGTAGAGGGAGACGTTTCAATGACCTAGGAGGAGCCAGAAGCGGTAGAGTGTCTCCACTATACTAGTAGCAATTGTTTTTCTGGGTAGCTGTAGAGTGTCTCCACTATACTAGTAGTAATTGTTTCTCTGGGCCCAAGACAAAACAGACCATCCACACTAGTAAATAGTAAAATCAATTCAAAAGCCCATATATTTACTGAATGAGAGGCGCTACCCACACCCAGCACACCGCCCCCCAAAAAAACCTGGGTGCTCTTCTTCCTCCTCGCTCCCACCCACCTCACGTCAGCTCACTCCACTCGTACCCCCATATTCCTCACCTCACTCCTACAGAAAACCCCAGCTCCCCTTCTTCCTCACTCCTACAGAAAACCCCAGCTCCCCTTCTTCTTCACTCGCACTACAACTAGGCTCGTCATTCGTTACTCTGCTCAAATCCGTGAGCGCGACGCGACGCCCTCGAGAAAAATGGAGTCGGCTGACCCTAGTGCCAAGAAGATGAGGCTCCCGCCAGTGGTGACGCCTGTAGTAGATCCCGCACCCGGCAGCGTGGGGAGAAGCGGCGACCCCGCCCCCACCGGATCCCAGGAACCCATAGAATCTCGGGTGGACCGCATCAGCGATCTCCCGGACGCCGTCCTTGGGGAGATCATCCCGCTTCTCCCCACCAAGGATTGCTTCCACACCCAAGTCCTCTCAATTCGGTGGCGCCTTCTATGGCGCATCGTGCCCCTTAATCTCGACTATCGTCAGCTATCTCTCTTCAATGACTTTGAAATCCCCAGAGCCATCATCTCCTCCCACCAGGGCTTCATTCAAAGCCTATACATCTCATCATGCTACCTGAGAAAGCATACCATGCCCTGCACGGTGGACGTCTGGCTGAAATCCCCTGAATTCACAGAACTACAGCTGCTTGAGTTCTACTATTCCCCTGGAAATCACATACCACATATCGAACGCCATGAACTTGTGCGCTCAGCACCGATGTCCATCCCGCGGTCTTCCTCCTCTCTCCACACCGCCACCTTTGTGCTGTGCTACCTACCAGACAATCTGGTACTAAACCTTCGACTCCCATTTCTCAAGAAACTTTCACTTGTGCGGGTTCATATATCGGAGGCCTCATTGCACAACATCATCCACTCCAGTTGACCTGCCCTAGAGTGCTTGGTGCTTGTTTTCACAATTAGAATCGGTTGTCTCCAAATAAAGTCGCCTAACCTTGTAAGAATTGGAATTTCTTTTGATGGAAGGCAGCTCATCATCCAAGACGCCCCCTTCACTTCAAAGCTTGATCCTTGATTCTAGTTCTTCACCGTTGTAACTAACCATCCTCTCTGTGCCTAAACTGGAGACCTTGGGTGTAATACATGATCTCTGTGCTCATTTCAATATGGTGTTTGGCTCCATAGTTCTTCAGGTACTTTACATTATCATCTACACTTGTAACCATAAGCTGCATTTTAAATTTCTGCGCATAAGTTATATATCATCTTGGATTACACATTTTGTACTAATATTATGCTCTATGCTCAGTGAAGAGTTTCTCCATGGATGGCCTATCAACGGTGTTGGATTCTGTCAAGATCTTATATATCCAAATGAATAGTTTTGATCTGAACAAGATTATTGGCTTGCTGCAATGCTTTCCATGTCTGGATAAGTTGTATATAAAGGTGATAATTTACCGCACATTGGAAGCCTGCATATAGTGTACTAGAATTAACCGTTCAACTGTTGCTCTTTCGACACTCTTCTTTTAGACCTTAACTATTTTCAATCTTCATGTCTATTTAGGCAACAGGACGGGGTATGAAAGTTATAACCAATCGGTGGATTCGTAAGCATCAGGATTTTCTCACTTCTCATGAGATTCGATTGAAGACAATAACGCTAGAATGATATGTAGCCAACCGTGCAAACACTAGATTTGTCACATTCTTCCTGCTGAATGCGAGGTTACTATTGTCCATCAGGCTTAAGTTTATCAGAAGCATGGTTTTGACGGATGGGTATGTCGAAGAGCAAAAAAAGGGGTTTCAGGTGGGCAAAAGAGCTTCTGAACGTCCCGGGCTTCTATTTACAACATATTGTGGTCATAATCCAGTAAATTTTATGACCCAGGATGTTCATTCTATGGACCTGACCGATCCATTTGACTGTGACTGCCGAAAAGAGTGCTGGAGTTAGATGTTGTTGCCCTTTTCAACCTGGGTTTTTTTGTAAACCTGATGAACAATTAACCCTCGTGCTTTTGTACAGTTTGTAAGCTGGAGTTAGATGTTCCCGCCCTTTTCAACTCGGCTGTGACTGTCATATTTTCTTTGAAACAAGGCAAATGGCTTGCCATTCGTTTAATTTAGAGTGAAATATTGTAACAAATCCCAACCAAGGGAAATAACATCACTCTCGCCGGCTGCTTGAGCTCACTGTGCATTACAGAAGCCAAGTGATTAGCCCCCACCAGCACCCACAAACTTATTTCGAACTAGCACATCAAATGGGCTGTAAATTTTCATAGGAAAGGCTGCATGACCGTGACAGATTTGGATTCTGACATCTGGGACCCGCGAGGAAATAGCCTATCCAAGGTGGTGTCGACTTACTAGCCAGTCAACAAATGATTCTGTCTACCAGCCATTGGATTGACATCCAACATCTGTCGTGTATCTTCTATCTCTTGTCTTCTTCTTCCTCCAGCTGCCCAAACGAAACCACCCAGTCGGCTCCGGCTGCTCCCGCCTCCCATGGCTGGCTGCGCCTCTGCCGCCCTACCGTACGTACCCTCCAACATTGGCCAGTCCCTCCCTCTATTCCGCCACATGTCCTATTATTCTCCGGCGACGTCAGCTCCAACACGCACCCGCACCTGAACCAGTCAACCCTCATACTCCCCTCCGCCTGCGACTGGACCGACGCATCTTGCACGGCTCCTGTTCATTCCGTCTGAGGCCTCGCCATCGTCCTCCGCCTTGCGGCCTTGGTTCGCTCGCCGTGCGCGGTGCGCCGCCCTCTTGTGTTGTCAACATCGTCAACAACCGAGAGGAACAAGGAGATGACTGTTGGAGAGGATGACAGTAGGGACCCACCAGCGTCATGGCAGTACGCAAGCAAGTGCCTCTATATTACAAGCCCAAAAATATGGTTCCTCCTAATGGTTGGAAATCTGGGGCTCATGCCATTGTCAACGTAGTCAATAAACGAGAGAATTACACTACGAGCGGCTGACACCAGGGACCTAGCAGGTTGCGCATTTTTTTGAGGAACATGCATTTGTTATTTATACTAGTTTTAGCGACAGATCAAGGTAACAACGGGGCTGTGCGGGGGCTGTGGCCCATCTAGCCAGGGTTTTATTTATGTTTACCACATCATGAGCCCAGTTGTGTTTTTTTCTTGTTGAAAATGGCTAGCCCAGTTCTATTTTTTTAAAAGAAATACCCAAACAAGGCCTACTTGCTTTATCGGCCCTGCTGGGCTGCAAATCTTTCAAGACGAGGAGAGTTTCATTCGGTTTGCCCAGAAATGGGCTGCACATTTTTAAAACATATCAAACCGGGAATTAGTTTCATTTTTTTTCATTACAAGATTTTAAATTCCATTGATTTTTATGCGACATTGTTTTGGGGCATAAGATTTCCGAGAGAGGTATTGAACTTGATAAAGCCAAAGTTGATGCTATTGAAAAGATGCCATGTCCCAATGACATAAAAGGTATAAGAAGTTTCCTTGGTCATGCCAGTTTTTATAGGAGGTTCATTAAGGACTTTTCTAAAATCTCTAGGCCTCTGACTAATTTATTGCAAAAAGATATTCCTTTTGTCTTTGATGATGATTGTGTAGAAGCATTTGAAATACTTAAGAAAGCTTTGATCACTGCACCTATTGTTCAGCCACCTGATTGGAATTTACCTTTTGAAATTATGTGTGATGCTAGTGATTATGCCGTAGGTGCTACTCTAGGGCAAAGAGTTGATAAGAAATTGAATGTTATCCAGTATGCTAGTAAGACTCTTGATACTGCCCAAAGAAATTATGCTACTACTAAAAAAGAATTCTTAGCAGTTGTGTTTGCATGTGATAAGTTTAGACCTTATATTGTTGATTCCAAAGTTACTATTCACACTGATCATGCTGCTATTAAATATCTTATGGAAAAGAAAGATGCGAAGCCTAGACTCATTAGATGGGTTCTCTTGCTCCAATAATTTGATTTGCATATTATTGATAGAAAGGGAGCTGAGAACCCCGTTGTAGACAACTTGTCTAGGTTACCGAATGTTCTTGATGACCCACTGCCTATTGATGATAGCTTTCCTGATGAACAATTAGCGGTCGTTAATGCTTCTCATTCTGCTCCTTGGTATGTTCATTATGCTAATTACATTGTTGCTAAATTTATACCTC
Source organism: Triticum dicoccoides (assembly GCF_002162155.2). Classification (NCBI taxonomy): domain Eukaryota; kingdom Viridiplantae; phylum Streptophyta; class Magnoliopsida; order Poales; family Poaceae; genus Triticum; species Triticum dicoccoides. The sequence continues at coordinate 153,070,323 of NC_041393.1, read as the reverse complement.
CTAGTTTCACATACCAGCAAAAGAAAAAAGTTCTTTTATGATTTAAGACATTACTTCTGGGATGACCCACACCTTTATAAAGAAGGAGTAGATGGTGTTATTAGACGTTGTGTACCTGAGCACGAACAGGAACAGATCCTACGCAAGTGTCACTCTGAATCCTATGGAGGACACCACGCTGGAGATAGAACTGCACATAAGGTACTGCAATCTTGTTTTTATTGGCCTACTCTCTTCAAAGATGCTCGTAAGTTTGTCTTATCTTGTGATGAATGTCAAAGAATTGGTAATATTAGTAGACGTCAAGAAATGCCTATGAATTATTCTCTTGTTATTGAACCGTTTGATGTTTGGGGCTTTCATTATATGGGACCTTTTCCTGCCTCTAATCGTTATACACATATTTTAGTTGTTGTTGATTACGTTACTAAGTGGGTAGAAGTTATTCCAACTAGTAGTGCTGATCATAACACTTCTATTAAAATGCTTAAAGAAGTTATTTTTCCGAGGTTTGGAGTCCCTAGATATCTTATGACTGATGGTGGTTCACATTTTATTCATGGTGCTTTCCGTAAGATCCTTTCTAAGTATGATGTTAATCATAGAATCACATCTCCTTATCATCCGCAGTCTAGTGGTCAAGTAGAGTTGAGAAATAGAGAGATCAAATTAATTTTGCAAAACACTGTCAATAGATCTAGAAAGAATTGGTCCACAAAACTTGATGATGCATTATGGGCCTATAGAACTGCATACAAAAATCCTATGGGTATGTCTCCATATAAGATGGTTTATGGAAAAGCATGTCATTTACCTCTTGAAATTGGACATAAAGCATATTGGGCTATTAAAGAGCTCAACTATGACTTCAAACTTGCCGGTGAGAAGAGGTTGTTTGATATTATCTCACTTGATGAATGGAGAACCCAAGCTTATGAGAATGCCAAGCTATTCAAAGAAAAAGTCAAACGCTGGCATGACAAAAGGATACAAAAGCGTGGGTTTAACGTAGGTGATTATGTGTTATTATTCAACTCTCGTTTAAGATTTTTTGCAGGAAAACTTCTCTCTAAATGGGAAGGTCCTTATGTTATCGAGGAGGTCTATTGTTCTGGTGCCATAAAAATCAACAATTTTGAAGGCACGAGTTCGAGGGTGGTGAACGGTCAAAGAATTAAACATTATATCTCAAGTAATCCTATCAATGTTGAAACTAATATTATTGAAACCGTAACCCCGGAGGAATACATAAGGGACACTTTCCAGAATGTTCCAGACTCCGAAAAGGAATAGGTATGTGGTACGGTAAGTAAACCGACTCCAAAACAATTCTAATGGCAATTTTTATCAGTTTTGGAATATTTAAGAATTTTAGGAAGAAAGAAGTAGTCTGGGAAGGACACGAGGCCTCCACGAGGGTGGAGGGCGCGCCCACCCTTCCTGGGCGCGCCCTCTGTCTCATGGCCACCTCGTGTGCCTCCCGGACTCCGTTTTCTTGCACGTTACGTATTTTGGTCGGTAAAAATTCATTATATAAACTCCCGAAGGTTTTGACCATCGTCAAATATCCTCTGTTTTCATTTCGAGCCGTTTCTGTTGCCGATCTAGAGCACCATGACGTCGCCCTCCTTCAACAATGAAGACAAGGATGCTTGGCTATTGAAGATAGAGCTGAAAAGAGAAGAACCGGAAGAGATCAACAAGGATGAAGGGATCAAGAAGGCCATGGAGGTTCAAGCTCCGGCGGTGAAAGAAGAAGACATCCCTCAACCCTTACCTAACCTCTTTACTCCAACAGAGATTGAAGCTTTCAAGATGATTGAGTTAGCTCGCATACAGAATAAGTATCTCACAGAGGAGAATATTTTGCCGAAGGATCATATCACCGGACTCAAGGGCATTATCCGCAAGTTGGAGGAGCTTTTGCGCTCGATGTGCGATTATCCACCATCATCATCACCACCTCCATCACCTCCAAGGACATAATTACATGGGTATGGGCACTCCCCTTGGCAACTGCCAAGCTTGGGGGAGGTGCCCTGGTATCGTATCACCATCACACTCCTACCTTTACCGTTTTATTTAGTTCGATCCTTTTAGTAGTATCTTGATCTAGTAGATTGAAGTTTTTAGTATCAAGTAGTTTTGAGTTTTGCTTTGTGATCTCTTTATGTAATTGAGTCCGTGAGCTATCTATAATAAATATTAGTGTTGAGTCAAGGGCTTTGCTATCTTGCTATGATCTTGAGAAAGTAGATAAAAGAGTTCATATTGATATTATGGATAGTAATGACTTCACACATAGAAAGTATGAGGCATAAAAGTTGTTGAGAGTTAATAAATGTAGTTTTGGTCATCGTTGCAATTAATAGGACGTAATAAGGAAAGAGAGGTTCACATACAAATATATTATCTTGGACATCTTTTATGATTGTGAAGCACTCATTAAGTATGACATGCTAAAAGAGTTGATGTTGGACAAGGAGACAACGTAATGGTTTATGTTTTCTCACATGTCAGTTAAAGTATATTGTCATTAACCTTCCAAACATGTTGAGCTTGCCTTTTCCCCCTCATGCTAGCCAAATTCCTTGCACCAAGTAGAGATACTACTTGTGCTTCCAAATATCCTTAAACCCAGTTTTGCCATGAGAGTCCACCATACCTACCTATGGATTGAGTAAGATCCTTCAAGTAAGTTGTCGTGTTGCAGGTAATAAAAATTGCTATCTAAATATGTATGACTTATTAGTGCAGAGAAAACAAGCTTTATACGATCTTGTTGTGGAAGTAATAAAAGCGACGGACTTCATAATAAAGGTCCACATACAAGTGACAATATAAAGTGACGTTCTTTTGCATTAAGATTTCATGCATCCAACCCTAAAAGCACATGATAACCTCTGCTTCCCTCTGCGAAGGGCCTATCTTTTACTTTATGTTTTTACTTTATGCCTGAGTCATGGTGATCCTCACCTTTCCCTTTTTCATTTATATCCTTTGGCAAGCTCCTCATGTTTGAAA
>NC_041393.1:153015828-153066896 GCF_002162155.2 Triticum dicoccoides | reverse complement strand
TGGATGTAAGTTAGCATGGATTGTTATTGTTGACATCACCTAAAGGTGAATACGTTGGGAGGCAACACAATAAGCCCTTATCTTTCTCAGTGTCCGGTTGAAACTCCATAACCACAAGTATTGCGTGAGTGTTAGCAATTGTAGAAGACTACATGATAGTTGAGTATGTGGACTTGCTGAAAAGCTCTATTCTTGACTCTTTCTGATGTTATGATAAATTGCAATTGCTTCAATGACTGAGATTTTAGTTTGTTAGTTCCCAATGAAGTTTCTGAACCGTACTTGACATTGTGAATTGATCGTTACTTGAGCATAAGAAATCATATGATAAAATCTATTTATGTTGTTGTTATAAGAATGATCATGATGCCCTCGTGTCCGTATTTTATTTTTATCAACACCTCTATCTCTAAACATGTGGACATATTTTTCGATTTCGGCTTCCGCTTGAGGACAAGCGAGGTCTAAGCTTGGGGGAGTTGATACGTCCATTTTGCATGATGCTTTTATATCAATATTTATCGCATTATGGGCTGTTATTACACATTATATCTCAACTTATGGCTATTATCTCTTATTTTACAAGGTTTACCATGAAGAGGGGGAATGCCGGCAGCTGGAATTCTAGCTGGAAAAGGAGCAAACATTGGAAACCTATTATGCGCTGCTCCAAAAATCCTGAAACTCCACGAAACTTAGTTTTGGAATTTATAAGAATTATTGAGCGGAAGAAACACCTTAGGGGGCCCACACCCTGGCCAGAAGGGTGGGGGCGCGCCCACCTCTACTGGGTGCGCCCCTTGTCTCCTAGGCCCCCTGGTGGCCCTCCGGTGTCCATCTTCTGCTATATGAAGGATTTTACCCTGGAAAAAACCGTGGGCAAGCTTACGGGACGAAACTCCGCCGCCACGAGGCGGAACCTTGGCGGAACCAATCTAGGGCTCTAGCGGAGCTATTCTGCCAGGGACACTTCCCTCCGGGAGGGGGAAATCGTCACCATCGTCATCACGAACGATCCTCTCATCAGGAGGGGGTCAATCTCCATCAACATCTTCACCAGCACCATCTCATCTCAAAACCTAGTTCATCTCTTGTATCCAATCTTGTATCCAAACCACAAATTGGTACCTGTGGGTTGCTAGTAGTGTTGATTACTCCTTGTAGTTGATGCTAATTGGTTTACTTGGTGGAAGATCATATGTTCAGATCCTTAATGCATATTATTACTCCTCTGATTATGAACATGAATATGCTTTGTGAGTAGTTACGTTTGTTCCTGTGGACATGGGTGGAGTCTTGCTATTAGTAGTCATGTGAATTTGGTATTCGTTCGATATTTTGATGAGATGTATGTTGTCTTTTCCTCTAGTGGTGTTATGTGAATGTCGACTACATGACACTTCACCATTATTTGGGCCTAAAGGAAGGCATTGGGAAGTAATAAGTAGATGATGGGTTGCTAGAGTGACAGAAGCTTAAACCCTAATTTATGCGTTGCTTCGTTAGGGGTTGATTTGGATCCATATGTTTAATGCCGTGGTTAGGTTTATCTTAATACTTCTTTTGTAGTTGCGGATGCTTGCAATAGGGTTTAATCATAAGTGGGATGCTTGTCCAAGTGAGGGCAGTACCCAAGCACCGGTCCACCCACATATCAAATTATCAAAGTACCGAACGCGAATCATATGAGCATGATGAAAACTAGCTTGACAATAATTCCCATGTGTCCACGGGAGCTCTTTTCTTATTATAAGAAATTGTCCAGGCTTATCCTTTGCTACAAAAAGGATTGGGCCACCTCGCTGCACTTTATTTACTTGTTACTCGTTACAATTTATCTTATCACAAAACTATCTATTACCTACAATTTCAGTGCTTGCAGAGAAAACCTTACTGAAAACTGCTTATCATTTCCTTCTGCTCCTCGTTGGGTTCGACACTCTTACATATCCAAAGGACTATGATAGATCCCCTACACTTGTGGGTCATCAGGTCTTCTTCTCCAAGTCGACCACCTCTTCCATCCGTAAGCTCCACTGTTGCTCCAGGATCCATTTTCGCCCGATCTCTCTCCCTAGCCAATCAAACTTGTTGATTCTCTAGGGATTGGTTGAGAAGGCCCCGATCTACACTTCCATCAAGAGAAATTTGATTCCCCCACTAATCCCTTGTGGATCTTGTTACTCTTGGGTGTTTGAGCACCCTAGACGGTTGAGGTCACCGCGGAGCCATATTCCATTGTGGTGAAGCTTCGTGGTGTCATTGGGAGCCTCCAATTAAGTTGTGGAGATTGCCTCAACCTTGTTTGTAAAGGTTCGGTCGCTGCCTCCAAGGGCAACAATAGTGGAATCACGGCATCTCGCATTGGGTGAGGGCGTGAGGAGAATACGGTGGCCCTACTGGCTTCTTGGGGGAGCATAGTGCCTCCACACCGCTCCAACGGAGACGTACTTCCCCTCAAAGGGAAGGAACTTTGGTAACACATCCTTATCTCCACCGACTCCACTCTTGGTTATCTCTCACCTTTACTTGTGCAAGCTTGTATTGTGTTGTGTCCCTTGCTTGCTTGTGTGCTTGTTATTGCTGCATCATATAGGTCGCTCACCTAGTTGCATATCTGGACAACCTACTTTGATGCAAAGTTTAATTTGGTAAAGAAAAGCTAAAAATTGTTAGTTGCCTATTCACCCCCCTCTAGTCAAATATATTGATCCTTTCAATTGGTATCAGAGCCCCGTCTCTTTATTAAGGAATTCACCGTCCAAAGAGTATGGTTGACACCATAGACGGTGAGGAGGAGCACCACGGTGTGAATCCATCCTCGTCTACGACCGATGGGGGATCCTTGGTCTCTCGTGGGGAATTCAATGCGGCTTTGGACACATTGAAAACCTCCATGATGACCGAGGTCAAAGGCATGTTCAAGGAGTTTCTTGATGGTCTTAAGTTATCCACCGCATCGTTGGAAGTGGTCGCTCCCACTAACAAGGTGACGGATGCTAACTCCGATAAGGGGGAAGCTTCTAGTGATAAAATTCCTTTGCCTAGTGGTAGAAGTGGAAACGGCATCTTTGCCCATGTTGAACCACCTCTTACTTATGGAGGACCGGTTCCTTCACTCATTTGAATTATGTTGGTCCTCTTCCTAAGTTTGTAAAAACTGAGGATTTTGCTTCTTGGGTCTACCGTTTTAAACATCATTTAAATCATAGTTCTACTAATCTTTGGAGAATTATTGAGCAAGGTTTCTACCCGCATGACCCAAGAAACCTCACTCCTAGAGAAGCCGCGGATCATCAATTCAACGAGTCTGCTCTCTTCATTATTCAAGATGCAATTCCACCCGAAGATATTGCGCATATACGAACTTTCACCATGGCCAAGGAAGCATGGCAACATGTTGTTTCCATTTACAAGGGAAGCGCAAGCATTCAATGCTCCAAATTTGAAGTGGTGCAAGATGAAGCTGATGAGTTTGTGATGAATGAATATGAAGAACCTCATGAGCTCTACCGGAGATTAACCACTCTCGCGGTCTCACTCCGAGATCATGGGAGCAAGGATACATATGACAATTGGATAGCACAAGTTTCTCAAGGCCATGATGCCCTATCACAAGGCCATGTTGATGACCCACAAGTATATGGGGTCAATTGTAGCCCTTTTTGATAACTAAGAGTGTCAAACCCAACGAGGAGCAGAAGGAAATGACAAGTGGTTTTTGTCGGGGAAACTGATCCACGAACACCTATGGGGCCGGCGGACCGGGCCCCTTTCGGTTCGGCGGGGGGCGGAGATCGCACGAAGAGCGGATCGAGGCGAAGCACACGAGCAGTTTACCCAGCTTCGGAGCTCTCCGGAGAGATAACACTCCTACTACTGCTTGTCTGGTTCTATTATCTGGTGTTCTTGCTCTCCAAAGCGAGAGTGTGATGTTCTCTGGGCTACAGATGGATCGATGCAAACTGTCTGAGGCTTCGAACCTATGAGCCGAACCCCCTCTACGTTGCGCATGGGCCTCCTTTTATACGCTAAAGGGGTCACCGACAGGTGGCAACGCAGAGGAGGGTAAAAACGTAAAAAGCGAGGTAGTTGATATAGTTGCTTGTACAGTGCACCCTACCTAACCCTGACGGCAGGGGACAAGGGCATTAAATGCCCGTCTGAGTCGCCCGAACAGTGCAGAAAAGGACCGTTAGGGGCGCCACCGTTCGCCACGATGGCGATCTTGTCAGCTTCGCATGCCGCTGCGCACCGCTGGCTGCACAGCCTCCTGCCACGCGCGCCCGGGGAGGCCCCCAGAGCGACACGTTGGTGGATGCGCTGGAGCATGGACGCAGAGTGGCCGCCTGCCGTGGCAAGTGTCTTGCCGCTGCTGCTATCTTGTCGGGCCCGGAGGCTTGTCGCTCGCCGGGCTTCGAGGTACCTTGGTTGGTCTTCCCGGCAAGCTCCTCTTGCCGGGGCCTTGCAGCCTTGCCGGAGCGAGTGGCGCGTCGCGGCAAGTTCCTTGGTGCGCCTTGATTGGCCTTCCCGGCAAGCTCCTCTTGCCGGGGTCTTGTCTCTTTAGCTTATATACTTTGTTCTTGGATGGCTCCAAGGGAACCTTGGAGGGTCTTGGCGTTCGCCCGGCAAGCCTTGCCGCGGGGTGCTGCAACTGCCCGTGCACAAGTTCGGGGTACTAGGGTACCCCTATTCTAGTACACCGACAGGAGCCCTCGGGCCTGGGCCAGACACGGTGCCGAGCGCTGTTCGGCCAGGCCCAAGACAGGGCACGGGCACACGCGGGCTGGGCTACACCAAATCTCGCTCCGTATCCACCGCGCTCCCCCATAATGGCATGCGTTGATTGCGGCATCGTGGGAGAGATCGTGGGTGGTTGTTTAAGTGGAAGGCCGAAACGTCCGCCCTGTCCCTCTTTATAAGCAGAGGAAAAGGGGCAGTTTGTTCCCCCTCGCTGCTTGCTGCTACTCCTTCTTCACAAACTCCGCCGCTCCCCTCTTCTTCTCCAAGCCGAGAGAGCAGCGCTCCGCCCCCCCCCCCATTGCCACTAGCATCACCACGCCGTCGACCTTCTCCACCACCTCCGCCATGGCTCCGAAAGGCGACAAGGGAAAGGGCGTGAAGTCGGCCGAGGCGCAACGGCTCGCGGCGCTGCGGAAGGAGCGGGCGATCTTCACCCCCCAGCTCGGAGTGCAGGAGCTGAGGGAGTACTTCTACCTCTTTTGGGCGACGGAGACGCGTGCGCATCCGCGCACGAGGGTACTCCCGGCTGCTGCCTCGGAGTCGGCTCCAAATGGGTACCCGTTCTTCCCGCTATTCTTCTACTGCGGGCTCTGCCCACCCTTCTCGGAATTCTTTTGCGACATTATGAACACGTATGGCTTCCGCCTCCTCGACTTCACCCCCAATGCTGTCTTGACCATGGCAGTTTTCGCATACTTGTGCGAAAACTTTGTCGGAGTCCACCCTAGTGTAGCCCTTTTCCGCCACTTCTTCATACCTCGGGTAGAGAGAGGAGAGCCGCTTGCCAGAGGGATTGCCTGGGTCTCGAGAGTCGGCAAGAAAGAGGCGTACTTGGAGGGTGAGCTTCGCAGCAAGTGGGAGGAGTGGAGAGCGGAGTGGTGTTGGATCGTCGAGGAGGATCCGCAGCCCTTCACCGCCGTGCGCCAAACTCCAATAGTGCGCGGCAATGACTGGAGCAACATGGCCCCGGAAGACGAGAGGCTGAAGATCGCCATCACTAGGATTCTTCGCCTCAGGCTTGCCGGGCTCACCGTAGGTGCTGTCGGGGCAGATTTCCTACGCCGCCGTATTGCCCCCCTGCAGGAGAGGAGGAGGCCCGCCTGGGAATTCAAGAATTCAGCGGACATCATGAGGCTGCGGCCGGGCCTCAACTACAACTTCACTGTCTTGGAGTTGGACGCAATGCTCTTGGAATTATTCAAACGCGACCCCCAGCATCCATTCACATTGCCGAGGGGCGTAGTTCCTTTGTGCAATAACTCTTCACTTGACCGGATCCGCGCCATGATGCCGTTGTGCGATTCACACGGCATCGTCCCGACTTGGTAAGAGCCTGCGGACGACGTTGTGCGAGCGTTCTTCGACACCTTGGAGGAGTTGCCGGTTCGCGCTGACGAGCAGAAGAGCCTCACTCGTGACACCACCGACGAGGAGCTGCAGCTTATTGCTACCAGGGCGGAAGAGGCTGCGGCCGCAGCTGCTGCGGGTGTGTTTGGGTTTACCGTGGAGGAGGCAGAGGCCGCAGAGGCGGCAAACCTTGCCGAACGTGCGGAGTTCAAGGGCGAGGACGAGCCTGCTGGTTCCGAAGCCGAGTCAAGCGAGGCCGGCGAGGAGGAGGCTGAGCCTTCAGAGAGCTTGCCGCAGGCGGAGCCCCCGGCCCCGCCAAGGAGGCGCCTTCGCAGGGCCAGGGACGCAGCAGGGCGGCAGCCGGCTCCACAGCCACCGAGCCGCGCGACGCGCTCTACCGCGGCAAGCAATGTTGTCGTGGGAGCGCCTCACGCAACAGCGGCAACTGGAGCGGGATCTTCCCGGGCCACCGCCGCCACCCCCGCCAAGCGGGCAAGGGATCCTACTCCTCCACCTCGCTGCACCGGAGGAGGGCCGGACTTCGATCTTTCCGCGCTCAGCTCCGATGAGGAGGAAGAAGAGTGAGTTTCTTTGACGCCCTTATAATCCTTCAATCTTGCTGTTTATATCTTGTATCTGACTTGCTCCAATCTGGACTCCTTTCTTTCCAGAACACTGGCCTAGAGAGCGGCGAAGAGGGCCAAGGCCGCGGTGATCGTCATCGAGGATGATCCCATCGCGTCGGCAGGCGGTGGGTCCGAGACCACCTTGACGGACCCGACAATCACCCCTCGGAGCAGCCCCCAGCGCAGCCCCCAGCGTAAGTTCATAGTTTAGCCTTCTGCTGTCGGGCGCGCTTGAGTGCTTTTTCCTTTGTTGATATCTTGCTTGTTGACTTGTGCAGGAGCAGAGCAGCCTCATCAGGAGCGCCCGGAGGCCGGTCCCGAAGTGCCACCTGCTTCGACTGCGCCGCCAAGGGAGGAGTCCCCGGCAAGGGAGCGCTCTCCGGCAATGGGGGACTCTCCGGCAAGGGACAGCACTGCTGATCCTGCGGCGACCGAGGCCGCTACTGAAGATCTTGGCGCAGGTAATCCACTTGCCCAAAAACTTTCCCTTGGGTTCTGCTTCTTCTAATTTTCTTTCCTTGAATTTTTGATTGATTTTCCTCCCTTCTTCGTTCTTCAGACCCATCTTCGGCTGAGCCAATGGAGACAGAGGGCACCGGCGAGGAAGGTGCCGGTGCTGATGAGACCGCTGGCGAGGAGGCCGCCGGGGCTGCTGCTGCGGAAGCCGGCGAGGGATCGGGCGATCGCACTGATGACCCTGAGGTCGCAGGAGCGTCGGGCGCTGCACCGATCGCCGAACCCTCTGCCGCTTCCGCGGAGCCGGGCTCCGAGGAGCCCCAGCCCGGCGCCTACTTGCAGGCCGGTGACAACATCTTCATCAAGCTACCCTGGGCGTCGAGCTCCAGGGCGCCAGTCGAGGGGGAGACTTTTGACGGGGAGGTGCTCGCCTCTGCTGGGCTATCATTGGTTGACGCGCGTGGCAGCAGCAGCGGTGAGCCTGAGGAGGAGCAGCTGCTGCGGAAGCTGCTGTCACTCTACCGCACCCGGCAAGCCAAGTTGGCTTCCCGGGAAGCGCTTGTCGCGAAGGCGGGAGTGGACATGGAGAAGCGCGCGGAGGAGCTCCGGGGCCAAAATCAAGAAGCTCTCCGGTCTCTGGCGTAGGAGCGGGAGCGAGTAGACGAGGAGCGCACGGCCTTTCTCCTCGAGAAGGCCGAGGCTGGGGAGGAACAAAGGCTTGCTGCCGAGAAGCAGTCCGCACGGGAAGGCGAGTTAGTGCAGCGGAAGGCCCACCTCGACAGCTATGAGGAAGAGCTCGCCAAGCGCGAGTGAGCACTTGGCGGGGCGCTCAAGGAGGCAAAGGATGCCGCGGCAACTGCAGAGGCCGCCAAGAGGGAACTAGAGGAGAAGGTAGCGCGGCTGGAGGCCGAAATTGGGAAGAGTGGCGAGGATCTTGCCGCGCTCAAGCGTGAGCGCGAGAAGGATGCTGCCGCCCATGGTGAGCTGCAACGCCTTCTCGCTGAGAGGGGCAAGGAGCTCAGCGCCGCCAGGGATTCCAAGGCAGACCTGGAGCTGAAGCTGGCCACGCTGAGGCAGACGCTGGAGGCCGCCAAGGAGCGGGAGAAGACCTTGGCGGAGAAGGTCAAGGCTGATGCGGCGCTGCTGGAGAGCATTGCAGTCACCCAGAACTCTTTCAGAGACACAGTGGAGCACTGGACCGAGGGTCTGGTGAACACCGCTGCTGTCATCAACGAGGAGCTGGCGCAGCTGGGGATGGAGGACTTTGGGTATCCTTCCGACGAGAGCCTTCAACCCAGCGCCAAGCTCAGTCTATTCTTCAAGGGCGTGGCGACGGCACTCCAGCGGCTCCGGGAGAGGATCCCGAAGCAGCTGGCCGACGAGTCGCGCAAAATCTGCGCTGGGGTGCTCCAGAAGGTGCTGATGAAGGTGGCCTTCCGCAACCCAGGCCTCAGCTTCACCAATGTCCTCCGATCCTTGCCGTCTGACGCCGATCTGAACGCACTCAAGGCCCTTGTCGCACCCATTGTGGACAAGGTGAGCGAGATCAAGCGAGTCGAGGGCGGGCGCGTAGATTAGGCCGCCCATTTCTTCTTTTCCCTTGCCGCTGCTAGTCATGTTATGAAAACAGTCTGTTAGAGCTGCGACAAGTTATCTTTGTGATATAACTTTATTTCCGTTATCAATTGCAATGTTATTTCCTCTACTAGATTCCTTCCTTTGTATGTTTTCACCCTACGCTTCTAGGGAACTTGTCGGCGCAGGCGCCCGAGCCGCGAGCGCTGAGTGCGGAACTTCAGCAGCCTGCTGGCGGCGCTGCCTCCGACAAGAAACCTTGTCGTGACTAGATGCAGCACGCTTAAGCTATTGAGCAGACTCGAAACAAAGTAAGGGCGCAACTAGCCACGAGTTGGTTCCTCCGCGCACAGGTTTTCCATACAAAGCAGAGTCATTCGAGGAAGATAACTCAAAAATTTAAAAAAAAGTGATTGCTCAAACTTTGACAACTTAGCTTTTCTGTTATTTGCTTCCCGGTAAGGCAAGTCTTTGCTTGAACGACGCCTGGCCCACACCACAATCTTCTCCTTCCCCCCGGAAAACTTGTGTGCGAGAGAACCTTCTTTTCCTTTAAAAGAAAAAGAAAGAAGAGAAAATAATAATATGGAGCACTTCGGCTCGTTACTGCTTACCGGATGTAAGTGCTGCACAAAGTGTCAGATAATCACATGCAAGAAAGGAACTAACGCATGAAATGGACAAGCTGTGCGGAGCACATGGGGTTTTACTTATGCACGGGATCTGCGCCCGGCTTTGTCCAAAGGATTACATGCAACAGCGGCAAGACTTGTACAAAAGGTGGTTGCCGGAACGGGTTCCGGCAACCGCGCCTTATGGGAAAAACTTACGAAGATGTTCTATGTTCCAGGAGTTGCTCACTGGAATGCCATCTTCGGTCTCAAGGCGGACAGCGCCAGGCCTTGTGACTTGTCTCACCCGATAAGGGCCTTCCCACTTCGGCGTCAACTTGTTGGAATTCTTGGCGGATTGAATGCGCCGAAGAACAAGGTTGCCTTCCTCGAAGCTTCTGGCTTTAACTTTGCGGCTATGATAGCGGCGCAAAGCTTGCTGGTATCGAGCAGCTCGTACAGCAGCCTGAAGACGATCTTCCTCAAGGAGCAGCGTGTCGTCTTGCCGCAGCTGTTCTTGCTCAAGCTCATCATAAGCGAGCACTCGAGGTGACCCGTATACGAGTTCCATGGGGAGAACTGCCTCTGCTCCGTAGACTAGAGCGAAAGGTGTCTGGCCAGTGGCTCGATTTGGCGTCGTTCTGATCGACCAAAGAACCACCGGCACCTCCTCGATCCAGTTCCTTCCGCACCTGTGCAGCCTGTCGAAAGTTCTGGTCTTGAGCCTGCGCAGCACTTCAGCATTTGCCCTCTCTGCTTGACCGTTGCTTCTCGGATGAGCAACAGATGCGAAGCAGACCTTGGCGCCAAGGTTTTTGACGTACTGCATGAAGGTGCGGCTCGTGAATTGCGTGCCGTTGTCGGTGATGATCCTGTTGGGAATCCCGAAATGGCAAACAATCGACCTGAAGAACTTGACTGCTGACCGTGCTGTCACCTTCCTCACTAGCTGCACTTCCGGCCACTTTGTGAACTTGTCGATTGCGACGTACAAGTACTCAAAGCCCCCGACAGCTCGGGGGAAGGGGCCGAGGATATCGAGCCCCCAGACCGAAAATGGCCAGGATAAAGGGATTGTCTGGAGAGCTTGAGCTGGCTGGTGTATCTGTTTGGAATGGAACTGGCACGCTTCACACTTGGTTACTTGTGCAGTTGCATCCTGGAGGGCTGTCGGCCAAAAGAAACCTTGCCGGAAAGCTTTGCCGGCAAGTGCTCTTGCACCTATGTGGTGGCCACATATGCCTCCATGTATCTCTGCCAACAGCTTTTGTCCATCTTCCCGGCGAATACACTTTAATTTCACACCGTTGAGTCTTCTTCTGTACAGTATGCTATCGACAAACTGGTACATACTTGACTGCCGGGCTACTCTTTCCGTTTCTTCTTGCTCTTCGGGAAGTTCTCCTGTCTGAAGGAAATGGACAATCTGCTGTGCCCATGATGGAGCCTGTGGCTCGACAACAAGGACTAAAGGCGCATCTGCTGCTGCGGGAACATCTGCTTCTACGGCAAGGATTTGCGGCCCTACCGGAGCTTGGTGTTCCCCGGCAAGCTTGCCGGAGCAACACTTGTCGGGAGCGTCTGCTTCAACGGAACAGACCATTAGGCTTGCCGGAGCAGACTTCCCCTCAGCATCCTTGGTGTTGATCTTGGGGACTTTCTTGGCGGCGGCTTCGGGAAGCTCTGCCGGAAAGTAGTCACCAGAAACCATCTTCCTCTTTTTGCTTTGTCCAGTTGATGGTGTTACGGATGGTTGAGTCAACTTAAGCACAAAGATCCCTGGTTCCACAGGTAACTTTAGTGCGGCGCACTTTGACAGGTCATCAGCAATATCATTCTGAGCTCTTGGGATATGCTCCATTTGTAGGCCGTCAAAGTGCTCCTCTAGCTTCCTCACTTCATCGACATACGCTTCCATCAACGGACTATGGTAGTTCTTATTTACTTGTCAGACGACAAGCTGTGAGTCACCCCTGACAATGAGCTTCTTAATCCCAAGGTCTGCTGCGATTCTGAGACCGGCAAGCAGTCCTTCATACTCTGCAGTATTGTTGGTTGCTTGCTCTTTGGGAAAGTGCATCTGGACTACGTACTTGAGGTGCTCTCCGGTGGGTGCGACAAGGAGCACACCTGCACCGGCGCCTTGCAGCGAGAAGGCACCATCAGAGTACATTAGCCACTCTTTGCTTGCCTCTTTGACGGGGATGCTCGTTTCTGGAATTTCTTCATCTGGGGTTGGCGTCCACTCTGCTATGAACTCTGCCAATGCTCTGCTTTGGATAGTTGAGGTGCTCTCAAACTTGAGGCCAAAGCTTGACAGTTCCAGCGCCCACTCGACAATCCTGCCTGTTGCTTCTGGATTTTGCAGTATCCTCTTCAGCGGAAAGCGAGTGACGACTGTGATCTCATGTGCTTGGAAGTAATGGCGCAGCTTTCTCGAGGCCATGAGGAGGCCGAAAAGCAACTTCTGCACACCAGAGTACCTTGATCTAGCCCCTTGCAGAAGGGAACTGACAAAGTAAACTGGGCGCTGCACCATTCTCCTTGGCATCTTATCATGCTCCTGCGCAAACTCATGTTTGTCGGGACCAGAGCTTGTCGGCGAAGCCCCCTGCTTGTCGCTGGATGGATCTGCCGTGGTTGCCGGCTCATCATCCGCCTCCCTCTCCGCTACTAACGCAGCACTAACCACTTGATTGGTTGCTGCTATATACAACAGCAACTTCTCTTGCGGCTTAGGTGCGACAAGTGTTGGAGTGGAGGACAGGTATCTCTTCAAGTCCTGCAGCGTAGCCTCCGCTTCCGGAGTCCATTTCATTGGACCTGCCTTTTTCAAAATTTTGAAAAACGGCAGGGCGCGCTCAGCAGATCTAGAGATAAACCTGCTGAGAGCAGCCATGCAACCGGCAAGCCTTCGTACATCCTTGACGCGCTTTGGTGCTTCGATCTGCTCGATGGCTTTGATCTTGTTGGGATTGGCTTCAATTCCCCGCTGAGACACGAAGAACCCGAGAAGCTTGCCGGAAGGGACTCCAAACACGCACTTCTCGGGGTTAAGCTTGAGGTTGATCTTGCGCAGATTTGCAAATGTCTCATCTAAATCTTGAATCAAGGTTGCTTTGTCCTTGCTCTTGACCACTATGTCATCCATGTAAGCTTCCACATTTCTGTGTATTTGTGGCTCAAAAGCATGGTGGACTACCCTTGCGAATATTGAACCAGCATTCTTCAAACCGAAAGGCATCCATACGAAGCAGTACATGCCACACGGGGTGATAAATGCGGTTTTTTCTTCATCTTCTTCTGCCATGAAGATCTGATGGTATCCTGAGTATGCATCAAGAAATGAAAGAAAATCACATCCGGCTGTGGAGTCAATAATCTGGTCAATACGCGGCAAGGGAAATGGGTCTTTGGGACAAGCTATAACATCAGTGAAGTCAATACAAAGTCTCCATTTCCCATTAGCCTTGCGCATAACAACAGGATTGGCCAACCACGTGGGATGGAGTACTCCTCTGACAAGGCCTGCTGCTTCCAACTTCTTGATTTCTTCTGCGATGAATTCTTGGCGCTCTACTGCCTGCTTCCCGACTCTCTGCTTGACGGGCCGCGCATGAGGACAGATGGCAAGGTGGTGCTCAATCACTTTCCTGGGAACACCGAGGATATCAGACGGTTGCCATGCAAACACGTCGACATTCGCCCGCAGGAAAGCAATGAGCGCGCTTTCCTATTTGGGGTCAACAGTGGCGCTGATGGTGAAGGTACCACCAGTGCCATCCTCCTTAGCGGACACCTTCTTAGTCGCAGGTGGAGCTACCATCGCCTTCTTGCACTTGCCGGTGGAGCTCGATGGTGCGTCCTCGATGGTAGCGCAGCACTCCGAAGAGGTGTGCTTGCCGGAGTGGGCATCAGAGCTCTTGCCGGACTTGGTCTTCTTCTTTCCCCCGGGAGCTTCAGCGGCAAGTGTCCTCCGTTCTGCTGTAGCTGCTGCTTCCCGGTAGATCTTGTCGGCACAAATAAGAGCATCCTTCTTGTCGCCAGGGACAAAGATGACACTTATTGGGCCTGGCATTTTCAGTACGTTGTACGCATAGTGAGAGGCTGCCATAAACTTGGCGAGTGCCGGACGGCCCAGGATTCCATTATAAGGTAATGGAATGTCGGCAACATCAAACGTGATCCTCTCAGTCCTGAAGTTCAGCTCACTGCCAAATGTTACCGGCAACATGATCTTTCCCTTTGGCTTGCTCCTTCCCGGGTTAATTCCTTGAAACGTGCCGGTCTCTTCGAGCTCGCTGTCAGGGATCTGGAGCTTCTGGAGCACCGCGGAGGAGATCAGGTTCAAGCCGGCCCCGCCGTCAACTAACATCTTAGTGACCTTCAGGTTGCAGATTGTAGGTGAAACCAACATCGGCAAACACCCGACCGTAGTTATGCGATCCGGGTGGTCCTCAATATCAAAGATGATAGGCGTGCCTGACCATTTCAGAGGCCTGCGTGACTCGACGGGTGGTTCTGCTACATTAACCTCCCGCATCCACTGCTTGAGCTGGCGGTGCGAGGCATGTAGAGAAGCACCACCGTCAACGCACAGGACCTCCGTAGCTTTCTGGAATTCCTGCTCATCGGTCTCCTCATCATCCATATCTTCATCGTCGCCGTCATCTTCATCCTTGTCGCGGCCACGAGGAGGTCTGTCTCCTTGCCGCTGCTTGGCCTTGCCGCGGCGTCCCCCTCGGCCGGGACGTTTCTTGCCGGATCCACCAGCTCCTCCCTGGGCTTTCTCCTTGTCGCGCCGCTCGTATTCAGCTTTCTGTTGCTCAACAAGCTGCTCGATCCTCTTGCAGTTCTGAAGATCATGGCCCTTGGTGCGGTGAATCTTGCAATACTGCTTGTTGGTGCCGTCCTACTTGTCGGCGACCGCCACCTCCGCGGCAATCTCCTTGCCGGAGTTACCAGCTTTGGCTTCCTTGGTGCCGCCACCGTTGCCGGTCTGCTCAACAACTAGCACTTCTTTGCCTTTCCTCCTTCTGTTGTTCCGCCGCCGGTTTTTCCTTGTCGGGGCGGCATCTTCACTGTCGGATCCTCCCGCTCCTATATTTTCTCCAGGGAGTCTCCTCCCTTCCTCAGCACGCGCGCACTTGTCGGCCAGTGCATATAACTCACTGACGTCCTTGATCTTGCACATCGCCATTTCCTCCCGCATCCTGCGGTTCCGCACGTTCTGATGGAACGCGCTGATCACCGCAGCAGGGTGGACGTCTGGGATGTTGTGCTGCACGCTACTGAATCTCTGAATGTACTTGCATAGGGGCTCTCCTTCCTTCTGGGCGAGCAAATGAAGATCACTCTCCTGGCCATGAGGCTTGTGTCCGCCGGTAAAGGCGCAGACAAACTGATGGCACAGATCAGCCCAAGAGGATATGGAGTTGTCCGGCAAGTGCATGAGCCAGGATCTGACATTGGGCTTGAGCACCAGCGGGAAGTAGTTGGCAAGGGTCTTGTCATCTCGTCCCCTGGCAGCTTGCACCGCAATGGTGTAGATGCTGAGGAACTCTGATGGATGTGTCTTGCCGTCGTACTTCTCTGGTACGTCTGGCTTGAAGTTCTTTGTACTGGGCCACTGGACTTGCCGCAGCTCACGAGTGAACGCAGGACAACCCACCGCGTACGGTAGATCGCCTGGTTCCCCTGGCGCATGCATGTCAACAGAGGGCCCATCGCGCTTGTCGGATTGACGTCGCGCTTCTCTTCGGCGCTCGATGCGGGTTCGAGCGTCCTCTTGTTGTCGATCATGAAGAACTTGGCGCTGATTGCGACGAGCTCGTGGATCCGACGATGCAGTGGAGTCGCTGTCGAGGTGGATTCGGCGAGTCGGCGATCTTGGCCTTCGGGGTGGTGATTGCATGGTAGTTGCACCTCCGCCCGTTTCGTCGCCACCGGCTCGCGTTCGGCGGTCCTGCCGCGGCGGCGACGCGCTCGGCCGCCGTGGAGTGTCGCGGTTGGCATAGCCGATGAGACTCTGGATGGTGGCCCTCCATTCGTCGATCTTGTCCGACGTTGGAGGGTAATCTAGGAGAAGTTGAGCTCGCGCCAAAGCTTCTGCTGGGGTTGTGGGTGGCAGTGGCGGACGGCGCGAGGAGCGGGACATGCTCGAACTTCTAACTATGTTAGAAGGAGCAGTATCCCGCCCAGGCGACCGCGCCCCGCTCGTGCCAGCATGCTGGCGTGCATGCTGGTCTTGAGCGCCCCGAGATCCACCAGCTTGGCCTTGGTTTAACATGCGCATGGTGCTGCGAGCGCCATGGTGCTGCTGATCTTGTGCCTCCTGAGAGTGGCGCGGAACATGTACAGTCGCCGAGGTTTGTGCAGCCTTGTCCTTGGACTTGGCAGCACTATGAGCACCCTCATCGATGGCTGTTCTTCCGCCGGCGTCCACTCCACCACCCGTTTGCTCCAACGGTGGCGGAGACGACGTGGACGGAGCGGCTGCCGCCGAAGTCTTCTTCTTCGGTGGCATGTTGATGAAGGGAATAAGGATCTAGCTCGTGTGAACGCCGGATCAGGTTCACACAATCTCGACACCCCCTACCTGGCGCGCCAAAGATGTCGGGGAAACTGATCCACGAACACCTATGGGGCCGGCGGACCGGGCCCCTTTCGGTTCGGCGGGGGGCAGAGATCGCACGAAGAGCGGATCGAGGCGAAGCACACGAGCAGTTTACCCAGCTTCGGAGCTCTCCGGAGAGATAACACTCCTACTGCCGCTTGTCTGGTTCTATTATCTGGTGTTCTTGCTCTCCAAAGCGAGAGTGTGATATTCTCTGGGCTACGGATGGATCGATGCAAACTGTCTGAGGCTTCGAACCTATGAGCCGAACCCCCTCTACGTTGCGCATGGGCCTCCTTTTATACGCTAAAGGGGTCACCGACAGGTGGCAACGCAGAGGAGGGTAAAAACGTAAAAAGCGAGGTAGTTGATACAGTTGCTTGTACAGTGCACCCTACCTAACCCTGACGGCAGGGGACAAGGGCATTAAATGCCCGTCTGAGTCGCCCGAACAGTGCAGAAAAGGACCGTTAGGGGCACCACCGTTCGCCACGATGGCGATCTTGTCAGCTTCGCATGCCGCTGCGCACCGCTGGCTGCACAGCCTCCTGCCACGCGCGCCCGGGGAGTCCCCCAGAGCGACACGTTGGTGGATGCGCTGGAGCGTGGACGCAGAGTGGCCGCTTGCCGTGGCAAGTTTCTTGCCGCTGCTGCTATCTTGTCGGGCCCGGAGGCTTGTCGCTCGCCGGGCTTCGAGGTACCTTGGTTGGTCTTCCCGGCAAGCTCCTCTTGCCGGGGCCTTGCTGCCTTGCCGGAGCGAGTGGCGCGTCGCGGCAAGTTCCTTGGTGCGCCTTGATTGGCCTTCCCGGCAAGCTCCTCTTGCCGGGGTCTTGTCTCTTTAGCTTATATACTTTGTTCTTGGATGGCTCCAAGGGAACCTTGGAGGGTCTTGGCGTTCGCCCGGCAAGCCTTGCCGCGGGGTGCTGCAACTGCCCGTACACAAGTTCGGGGTACTAGGGTACCCCTATTCTAGTACACCGACAGTTTTCAGCAAGGTAATGTCTGCAAGTGCTAAAATTATGAGCAGCGGAGTAGTTTGATAGCAGGATAATTTGTAACGAGCAAGTAACAATAGTAGTAACAAAAGTGCAGCTAGGTAGCCCAATCCTTTTGAGGCAAAGGACAGGCCAAAACGGTTTCTTATGATAAGCAAAGTGTTCTTGAGGGTACACGGGAATTTCATCTAGTCACTTTCATCATGTTGGCTTAATTCGTGTTCGGTACTTTGATAATATGATATGTGGGTGGACCGGTGCTTAGGTGCTGTTCTTACTTGAACAAACCTCCTACTTATGATTAACCCTCTCGCAAGCATCCACAACTACGAGATAAGTATTAAGAATAAATTCTAACCATAGCATTAAACTATTGGATCCAATCGGCCCCTTACGGAATAGCGCATAAACTGGGGTTTAAGCTTCTGTCACTCTCGCAACCAACCATCTAATAACTACTTCACAATGCATTCCCTTAGGCCCAAATATGGTGAAGTTTCATGTAGTCGACATTCACATGACACCACTAAGAGAATGGCAACATACATACCATCAAAATATCGAACACATATCAAGTTCACATGATTACTTGCAACATGATTTCTCCCGTGACCTCAAGGACGAAAGTGACTACTCAAAAATGATAAACATGCTCAAGATCAGAGGGGTATTAAATAGCATAATGGATCTGAACATATAATCTTCCACCAAATAAACCATATAGTAATTTACTACAAGATGTAATCAACACTACTAGTCACCCACAAGCACCAATCTATAGTTTGATACAAAGATTGAACACAAGAGATGAACTAGGATTTGAGAGGAGTTGGTGCTGTGAAGATGTTGATGAAGATAGCCCTCCCCAAGATGGGAGAGTTGTTGGTGATGATGATGACGATGATTTCCCCCTCCGGGAGGGAAGTTCCCCCGGCGGAATCGCTCCACCGGAGGGCGAAAGTGCTCCTGCCAAAATTCCGCCTTGAGGCGGTGGCGCTTCATCCCGAATGTCCTCCCCTTATTTTTTCTAGGTCAAAATGACTTATATACCAGAATATGGGCACCGAATGTGGGCCGAGGAGGGCAACACCCACCAGGGTGCGCCTGGGCCTCCTGGCGCGCCCAGGTGGGTTGTGCCCACCTGGTGGCCCTCCTCTAGCACTTATTTGCCGCAATATTTATTAAATATTCCATAAAAAATCCTCGGGGAGTTTCAGCTCATTTGGAGTTGTGTAGAATAGGTGGCTTGACATAGCTTTTTCACGTCCCAATTTCCAGCTGCCAGAATTCTCCTCCTTAGTGCATACCTTGCATATTATGAGATAAAAGGCATTAGAATTACTCCAAAAAGCATTATTATACAATAAAACAACATAAATAACAGTAGGAAAACATGATGCAAAATGGACGTATCAACTCCCCCAAGCTTAGACCTCGCTTGTCCTCAAGCAAAAACAGAAATAGAAAAACATGTTCACATGCTTAGAGAGAGAGGTGTCGATAAAAAAAATACGGACATAGCAGCATCATGTTACTTATTATAACAGCAACAAACTTTAATATATAACTTTTATTATAGAACTTTTATCATAGACTTCTCATGAACAAGTGACAATTCATCACAATGTTGAAGTATAAAGCGTAAACTCTATTGGAAACCAACAAACTATGTTCTCAGTCAACTTTGCAACTACAATTCATCATCTTTTCAAGAAGGGTGACATATCGGAGCCTTTAGGCAAGTCCACATACTCATCCATCATTTAGTCTTCTATGATTTCTAACACTCACCACGTACACATGAGCAAAACGTTTCAACCGGACACAAAGAAAGATAGGGGCTTATAGGTTTGCCTCCCAACACACTCACCTCAAGGGTGATGTCAACAATAATAACTTATACCACCCATATTCAACTGGACATATGTGCCTAGATCTTTCCTCACCACATGATGCTTGCCAAAGGAGAAAAATAAAAGGAATAGAGAGAAAAACTTTGACTCTTGCATAAAAGCAAATACATGAAAGTAAAAGATGAGCCCTTCGCAGAGGGAAGCAGAGGTTGCCATGCGCTTTCTGTTTGTATGCTCAACCCCTTAGTGCAAGAGAACATCACGTTATATTGCCCCTTGTGATGGCTACCATAATTATGCAGTTTTTTGCTTTTATTCTTCACCATCACAAGTTCGTACAACGCTCAATTTTCCCTTACACTAAATGATCTCGCATTTTTTAAGCATTTTTTATTGCCCTTTTTGCACCGATGACAACTTACTTGAAGGATCTTACTCAATCCATAGGTAGGTATGGTGGACTCTCAAACAAGATAGGGTTTAAGGGTTTTGTATGCACAAGTAGTATCTCTACTTAGTGCGGAGTTTTTGGCTAGCAAAGATAGGGGAGAGCACCACATGTTGAAGGATCTATGACAATATGACTTCTTTGTGAATATGAACAAACATAAATCATTAAGTTGTCTTCCTTGTCCAACGTCAACAATGTTGGCATGTAATATTTTGACGGGTGCTCACAATCACAAAAGATTTCCATGATAGTGTATTTATATGTGAATCTTCTCGTCCCTTATTAATTCTTTCATGTGTTGCATCATTGACCAATGCTATGTTTGTCAATCTACAATAAAATTTTCTACTTACACTTTTCCTTGTGTAATGTCATCACTCACCATAAGATTAGCATATGATCTTTTTATTTTATCTCCTTTCTTTTTATTGCAGCAAGAAAGTAAATAAAGGCAAAACTCAAACTAAACTTTTATATCTCACACACGATTACAAGGATTGATCACTAAGCAAACTCATAAAAAGAAAGGATCAAACTAAACTTTTATTCATCTAATAGCAAAAGATAGCCATTGATCGAACTAAGAAAATAAAGGCAAAAGGTTGTGGAGATTGATACGATACCGGGGCACCTCCCCCAAGCTTGGCGAAAGCCAAGGGGAGTGCCCATACCCAATACTCAATGTTCTTTTGGTGGTGATGAAGAAGATGGTGGTGATGAAGTAGATGGTTTCTTGTCCTCGGGTTTCCGCGACAGAGGCTCACCATCATAGGAGCAGGAGTGAGTCTCCCGGATCCTGCAACTAGTAGCCAAACTCATACCTTTAAACCTTGCCTCATATTCAAAGACTTGGCTCTGAAGGTCGTGGATCTGGCTATGGAGGAAGTTGATTTGCTTGTTGAGGGAGAAGATGATGTCCTTTATGGGCTTGCCATCCACCTTGAGATCACGGGTATAGTCCGCGATCATGAGGTGATTGGCATTGAGTCCACGCTCCACCATCCCCTTTCACTTGAAGATGTCCTGCTCCATGGCTCCAAGCCTGGCCTCCATGGATCCAGGCCCCCTGGGTCCTTGCACATCGCGAATGCGCAGCACCCCATCATGCATCTGGATAGCTTGAGGGTGCTGCATCACCTCCCGTAGATATGGGTTGATGACGTTGATGAAGAACTTGTCCTTGGAGGATCTTGAAGAGTCCATGGTGGATTGGATCTGACATAAAACAACAAGAAAAGAAAACATGAGATTTCTCCGTGATACGGAGGTTAACAGGTTCGAGAGGTATATATAGATTTTTTATCTTGGGGAACAAGCAGAATGGAAGAAAAATGGAGACCGGAAAGTACCCGAGGTGGGCACAACCCACCTGGGCGCGCCAGACAAGCCTGACGTGCCCTGGTGTATCGTGCCCAGTAGGGTCACTTTCCTAGAAGTTTCTTATTTTCCTAATTTTCTAAATATTTCCAAAACTGACAAAAAATATTTTTGCGGATTTTTTGGAGTCCGTTTTCTTACCGTATCACGTACCTCCTTATTTTCACGATTCTGGAGTGTTTCAGAAGGAATCTTTTATGTGTTCTTCCGGTGTCAAAGTTTGGATAACATTGCTTTCAACATTAATGGGCGTACCTGAGATATAGTGTTTTATTCGTTTCCCATTGACAACCATCAGGTTAGTCCCTTCGACATTATTTATTTTGATAGCTCCGGATCGTTAGACCTCCTCGATGACATAGGGTCCTTCCCATTTGGAGAGGAGTTTTCCTGCAAAGAATCTGAAACAAGAGTTGTACAAAATAACATATTCTCCTACTATGAATTAATGCTTTTGGATTCTTTTATCATGCCATCTTTTAACTTTTTCTTTGAATAACTTAGCATTTTCATAAGCCTGGGTTCTCCATTCATCTAATGAGATAATATCAAATAACCTCTTTTCCCCAACAAGTTTGAAATCATAATTGAGTTCTTTTATTTCCCAAAATACTTTGTGTCCTAATTCAAGATGCAAATGACAAGATTTTCCATAAACCATTTTATATGGAGACATACCCATAGGATTTTTATATGTTGTTCTATAAGCCCAAAGTGCATCATCTAATTTCTTAGACCAATTCTTCCGGAACCTATTGATAGTCTTTTGTAAGATTACTTTTATTTCTCTATTTCTAGGTTCAACTTGATCACTAGACCGAGGATGATAAGGTAACGTAATTCTATGATTAACATCATATTTAGCAAGCATTTTGTGGAAAGTGCCATGAATAAAGTGTGAACCACCATCAGCTATTAAATATCAAGGGACTCCAAACCTTGGGAAAATAACTTCCTTAAGCATTTTAATAGAGGTGTTGTGATCAACACTACTAGTTGGAATAGCTTCTACCCACTTAGTAACATAATCAACAGCAACCAAAATATGTGTATACCCATTAGAAGAAGGAAAAGGTCCCATAAAGTCAAATCCCCAAACATCAAATGGTTCAACATCAAGTGAATAATTCATAGGCATTTCTTGACGCTTACCGATATTACCTATTCTTTGGCATTCATCACATGATGAGACAAACTTACGGGCATCCTTGAAGAGAGTAGGCCAATAAAAACCAGATTGCAATACCTTATGAGCGGTTCTGTCTCCCACGTGATGTCCTCCATAAGCTTCGGAGTGACATTTCCGTAGGATTTGTTCCTGTTCATGCTTAGGTACACAACATCTAATAATACCATCTACTCCTTTTTTATAAAGATGTGGGTCATCCCAAAAGTAATGTCTTAAATCATAGAAGAATTTTTTATTTTGTTGGTATGTGAAGCTAGGTGGTATGTATTTAGCAACAATATAATTAGCATAGTCAGCATACCAAGGTGCACTATGAGAAACATTTATTGCAGCTAGTTGTTCATCAGGGAAGCTATCATTAATTGTTTGTGGGTCATCAAGAATATTTTCAAGTCTAGACAAGTTATCAGCCACGGGGTTCTCTGCTCCTTTCCTATCAGTGATATGCAAATCAAATTCTTGTAGCAGAAGAACCCACCTAATGAGTCTAGGTTTAGCATCTTTATTTTCCATAAGATATTTTATAGCAGCATGATTGGTGTGAACAATTACTTTGGAATCAACAATGTAAGATCTGAATTTATCACATGCAAACACCACTACTAAGAATTCTTTTTCAGTAGTAGCATAGTTTCGTTGAGCACCGTCTAGAGTTTTACTAGCATAATGAATAACATTTAGTTTCTTATCAACTCTTTGTCCTAGAACAGCACCAACAACATAATCACTAGCATCACACATAATCTCAAAAGGCAAGTTCCAATCAGGTGGTTGAACAACATGTGCAGTAATTAAGTATTTCTTTAGTGTTTCAAAGGCTTCCATGCAATCATCATCAAACACAAAGGGAATATCCTTTTGCAAAAGATTAGTAAGAGGCCTAGAAACTTTAGAGAAGTCTTTGATAAACCTCCTATAGAAACCAGCATGACCAAGGAAACTACGAATACCTTTGATATCTTTAGGACATGGAATTTTCTCAATTGCACCAACCTTGGCTTTGTCCACCTCAATGCCTCTTTCAAAAATTTTGTGGCCCAAGACAATACATTCATTAACCATAAAGTGGCACTTCTCGCAATTCAAGACGAGATTTGTTTGTTCACACCTCTGCAAGACTCGATCAAGATTGCTTAAACAATCATCAAAAGACTTCCCATAAACCGAAAAGTCATCCATGAAAAACTCAACAATCTTTTCACAAAAATCAGATAATATAGCAGTCATACATCTTTGAAAGGTAGCAGGTGCATTACATAAACCCGAAGGCATACGTCTATAAGCAAATGTTCCGAAAGGACAAGTAAAAGTGGTCTTTTCTTGATCAGATTGTAAAACATGTATTTGTGAAAAGCCAGAGTATCCATCAAGGAAGCAAAAATGTGTGTGCTTAGATAATCTTTCTAACATTTGATCGATAAAAGGCAGAGGGTAATGATCTTTTCTAGTAGCTTTGTTTAATGTTCTATAATCAATTACCATTCTATAGCCCGTAACAATTCTTTGTGGAATAAGCTCATTCTTATCATTAGGAACAACAGTAATACCTCCCTTCTTAGGGACACAATGAACAAGACTTACCCATCTACTAGGATAGATTATACCTGCTTCCAGGAGTTTCAATATTTCCGTTCTTACCACTTCTTTCATTTTCGGGTTTAACCGACGTTGGTGATCTGGGTTTAGCATCAGGTTCCATATTAATCTTGTGCTGACATAGAGTGGGACTAATGCCCTTAAGATCATCAAGAGTATATCCAATAGCAGCCCTGTGCTTCCTTAGAACTTTCAATAATCTTTCTTCTTCATGTTTTGAAAGGTTAGCACTAATAATAATAGGATATATCTTCTTTTCATCAAGATATGCATATTTCAAAGTGTGTGGCAATTGTTTTAGTTCAAACACAGGATCACCTTTAGGTGGAGGAGGACCTCCTAGAGTTTCAATAGGCAAATTGTGTTTAAGCAAAGGTGGTTGTTGGAAAAAGATTCTATCTATTTCATTTCTTTCGCACATATGCAAATCATTTTCATGGTCTAGCAAATATTGTTCAAAGGATCAACTGGAGGCACAACAATAGAAGCAAGACCAATAATTTCATCCTTACTATGCAAATCTTTCTTATGAGGTTGTTTACTAAACTTGGAAAAATTAAACTCATGAGATTCATCACCAAAGCTAACACCGACAGTTTGTTTCTCACAATCTATTTTAGCATTGACAGTGTTCAAGAAAGGTCTACCAAAAATAATGGGGCAAAAGTCATCTTGTGGGGTGCTAAGAACAAGAAAATCAGTTGGGTATTAAATTTTCCCAAACAAGACTTCAACATCTCTAAGAATCCCAATTGTTGATATAGTATCTCTATTAGCAAGTTCAAAAGTAATATCTATGTCTTCTATCTTAGCAGGTGCTATTTCATCTTTAATTTCTTAATATAAGGAGAAAGGAATAGCACTCACACTAGCACCTAGGTCACATAACCCATGATAAAAGTGATATCCTATCTTAACTGAGACAACATGCATGCCAACAACTGGTCTATGTTTATCTTTTCCTTCAGGTTTTGCAATTCTAGAAGCTTCATCACAGAAGTAAATAACATGCCCATCAATATTATAAACTAAGAGATCTTTAACCATAGCAACACTAGGTTCAACTTTGATTTGTTCAGAAGGTTTGGGTGTTCTAACATAACTTTTTTAACCACAGTTGAAGCTTTAGCATGTTCCTTCATCCTAACAGGAAAAGGTGGGTTTTCAATATAAGCAGTGGGAACAACTGGACCAACATTGTAAATGATAGTTTCTGCTTTAGCTTTTGCTGGTTCTTTAACTTCTTCTTTAATTGGCGGGTGATATTTAAACCACTTCTCCTTAGGGAGATCAACATGAGTAGAAAAAGATTCACAAAAGGAGGCTACTATCTCAGAGTCAAGTCCATATTTAGTGCTAAACTTTCGAAAAGCATTGATATTCATAAAAGATTTAACACAATCAAACTTAGGTTCAATACCTGACTCTTTACCTTCGTCGAGTTCCCAATCTTCGCAGTTGCATTTAATTATTTCTAAAAGATCCCACCAGAATTCAATAGTCTTTTTCATAAAAGAACCAGTACAAGAAGTATCGAGCATGGATTGATCATTACGAGAAAGCCGAGCATAAAATTCTGAACAATAATTTCTCTCGATAGCTCATGATTGGGGCATGATGTCGGTGTACTAGAATAGGGGTACCCTAGTACCCCGAACTTGTGCACGGGCAGTTGCAGCACCCCGCAGCAAGGCTTGTCGGGCGACCGCCAAGGTCCTCCGTGGCTCCCTTGGAGCCATTCCAGAACAAAGTATTCAAGCCAGGGAGACGAGGCCCCGGCAAGAGGAGCTTGCCGGGAAGGCCAACCAAGGCATCCTAAGGAACTTGCCGCGACGCGCCACGCGTCCCGGCAAGGCAACAAGGCCCCGGCAAGAGGAGCTTGCCGGGAAGACCGACCAGGGCATCTCGAGGCCTGGTGGGTGACAAGCTTCCAGGCGCGACAAGACGACGGCCGCGGCAAGGCGCTTGCCGCGGCAGGCGGCCACTCTGTACCCACGCTCTAGCACATCCACGAAGGTGTCGCTCTGGGGGCCTTTCCAGGTGCGCGTGGCGGGAGGCTGTGCAGCCAGCGGTGCGCGGTGGCATGCGAAGCTGACAAGACTGCCATCGTGGCGAGCGGTGGCGCCCCTGACGGTCCTTTTTCTGCACTGTTTGGGCGACACAGACGGGCATTTAATGCCTTTGTCCCCTGCCGTCAGGGTTAGGTAGGATACACTGTACAAGTAACTGTACCAACCACCTCTCTTTTTACATTTGTACCCTTGTCTACGTTGCCACTTGTCGGTGACCCCTTTAGCGTATAAAAGGAGGCCCACGCGCAATGTAGAGGGGGTTCGGCTCATTCGGAAGCCAGAAAAACACTTAGCTCACCCTCGAGCAAAAACAGAATAGAATCAGACAAGCAGCAGTAGGAGTGTTATCTCTCCGGAGAGCTCCGAAGCTGGGTAAACTGCTCGTGTGCTTCGCCTCGATCCGCTCTTCGTGCGACCTCCGCCCCCCGCCGAACCGAAAGGGGCCACGGTCCGCCGGCCCCATAGGTGTTCGTGGATCAGTTTCCCCGACAACTTTGGCGCGCCAGGTAGGGGGCGTCGAGTTTGCGTGAACCCGATCCGGCGTTCACACGAGCTAGATCTTCATTTTCTTCATCGACATGCCACCGAAGAAGAAGACTTCGGCGGCAGCTGCTCCGTCCACGTCACTTCCACCACCGCCGGAGCAAACGGGTGGTGGAGTAGGCGCCGGCGGAAGAACGGACGTCGACGAGGAAGCTCACGATGCTACCAGATCCAAGGAAAAGGCCGCGCAGACCTCAGAGTCCGTGCATGTACCGCGCCCATCTCAGGAGGCGCAGGACCGACAGCGTCATGGTACTCGCAGTACCATACGTTTGTTGGGCCAAGATCGAGCTGGTGGATCTCGGGGTGCTCAAGACCAGCATGCACGCCAACGTGCTGGCACGAGCGAGACACGGTCGCCTGGACGGGATACTGCTCCTTCTAACATAGTTAGAAGTCCGAGCACATCCCACTCCTTGCACCGTTCGCCACTGCCGCCCACCACTCCAGCATAAGCTTTGGCACGAGCTCAACTGCTCCTGGATTACCCTCCAACGGCGGACAAGACCGATCAATGGAGGGCCACCATTCAGAGTCTCATCGGCTTCGCCAACGGCGACACTCCACGACAGCCGAGCATGTCGCTGCCGCGGCAGGGTTGCCAGGCGCGAGCCGATGGCGACAAGACCGGTGAGGGTGCGACCACCATGCACTCTCCACCCCGAAGGCCAAGAACGCCGACTCGCCGGATCCAGCTCGACAGCGACTCCACCGCATCATCGGATCCACGAGCTAGTCGCGATCAACGCCAAGTTCTTCGCGATCGACAGCAAGAAGACGCTCGTACTCGCATCGAGCGCCAAAGAGAAGCGCGACGTCAATCTGACCAGTGCGCTGGGCCTTCTGTTGACATGCATGCGCCAGGGGAACCAGGCGACTTGCCGTACGCGGTAGGTTGCCCTGCGTTCACTCGTGAGCTGCGGCAAGTCCAGTGGCCCAGCACGAAGAACTTCAAGCCAGATGTATCGGAGAAGTACGATGGCAAGACGCATCCGTTGGAGTTCCTCAGCATCTACACCATTGCAGTGCAAGCTGTCGGGGGACGGGACGACAAGATCCTTGCCAACTACTTCCCGGTGGTGCTCAAGCCCAACGTCAGATCCTGGCTCATGCACTTGCGGGACAACTCCATATCCTCTTGGGCCGATCTATGCCATCAGTTTTTCGGCGCCTTCACAGGCGGCCACAAGCCTCATGGCCAAGAGAGTGACCTTCACCTACTCGCCCAGAAGGAAGGAGAGCCCCTGCGCAAGTACATTCAGAGATTCAGCAGCGTACAGCACAACATCCCAGACGTCCACCCTGCCGCGGTGATCAGCGCGTTCCATCAGAACGTGCGAAACCGCATGATGCGGGAGGAGATGGCGATGTGCAAGATCAGAGACGTCAGTGAGCTATATGCCCTGGCCGACAAATGTGCGCATGCTGAGGAAGGGAGGAGACTCCCCGGAGAGAACATAGGAGCAGGAGGATCTGACAGTGATGATGCTGCCCCGGCACAGAAAAACCGGCGGCAGAATAACAGGAAAAAGAAAGGCAAAGAGGTGCTAGCCGTTGAGCAGTCCGGCAAAGAAGCCAAAGCTGGTAACTCCGACAAGGAGGTTGCCGCAGCCGTGGCAGTTGCCGACAAGCAGGACGGCACCAACAAGCAGTACTGCAAGATCCACCGCACTAAGGGCCATGACCTCCAGAGCTGTAAGAAAGTCGAGCAGCTTGTTGAGCAACAGAAAGCTGAATACGAGCGGCGCGACAAGGAGAAAGCCTAGGAAGGTGCTGGAGGATCCGGCAAGAAACGTCCCGGCCGAGGAGGGCTCCGCGGCAAGGCCAAGCAGCGGCAAGGAGACAGACCTCCTCGCGGCCGCGACAAGGATGAAGATGACGACG
Source organism: Triticum dicoccoides (assembly GCF_002162155.2). NCBI lineage: Eukaryota > Viridiplantae > Streptophyta > Magnoliopsida > Poales > Poaceae > Triticum > Triticum dicoccoides. The sequence continues at coordinate 153,038,962 of NC_041393.1, read as the reverse complement.
ACGATGAAGACATGGATGATGAGGAGACTGATGAGCAGGAGTTCCAGAAAGCCACAGAGGTCCTGTGCGTTGACGGCGGTGCTTCTCTGCATACTTCGCACCGTCAGCTCAAGCAGTGGGTGCGGGAAGTTAACGCAGCAGAACCACCCGTCGAGTCACGCAAGCCTCTAAAATGGTCCAGCATGCCTATCATCTTTGATATTGAGGACCACCCTGATCGCGTAACTGCGGTCGGGTGCTTGCCGATGTTGGTCTCACCAACTATCCGCAACCTCAAGGTCACTAAGATGTTAGTTGACGGCGGGGCCGGCTTGAGCCTGATCTCCTCCGCAGTGATCCAGAAACTCCAGATCCCTGACAGCGAGCTCGAAGAAACCGGTACGTTCCAAGGAATCAATCTGGGAAGGAGCAAGCCAAAGGTAAAGATCACGTTGCCGGTAACATTTGGCAGCGAGTTGAACTTCAGGACTGAGAGGGTTACTTTTGACATTGCTGACTTTCCATTGCCTTACAATGGGATACTCGGCCGTCCAGCACTCGCCAAATTCATGGCAGCCTCTCACTATGCCTACAACATGCTGAAGATGCCAGGCCCGATAAGTGTCATCTCTGTCCCTGGCGACAAGAAGGATGCTCTTATCTGCGCCGACAAGATCTACCGGGAAGCAGCAGCCACAGCAGATCGCAAGTCACTTGCCGTTGAAGCTCTCGGGGCGAAGAAGAAGACCAAGTCCGGTAAGAGCTCTGATGCCCACTCCGGCAAGCGCACCTCTTCGGAGTGCTGCGCTATCGTCGAGGACGCACCATCGAGCTCCACCGGCAAGTGTAGGAAGGCAATGGCAGCTCCGCCAGAGACCAAGAAGGTGTCCGCCAAGGAGGACGGCACTGGTGGTACCTTCACCATCAGCGCCACTCTCGACCCCAAATAGGAAAGCGCGCTCGTTGCTTTCCTACGGGCGAACGTCGACGTGTTTGCATGGCAACCGTCCGACATCCCCTGTGTTCCCAGGAAAGTAATTGAGCACCACCTTGCCGTCTGTCCTCATGCGCGGCCCGTCAAGCAGAAAGTCAGGAAACAGGCAGTGGAGCGCCAAGAATTTATTGCAGAAGAAATCAAGAAGTTGGAAGCAGCAGGCCTTGTCAGAGGAGTGCTCCATCCTACGTGGTTGGCCAATCCTGTAGTCGTGCGCAAGGCAAACGGGAAATTGAGGCTTTGTATCGACTTTACCGATGTTAATAAAGCTTGTCCCCAAGACCCATTTCCTTTGCCGTGCCTCGACCAGATTGTTGACTCCATGGCCGGATGTGATTTGCTTTCATTTCTTGATGCATACTCAGGATACCATCAGATCTTCATGGCAGAAGAGGATGAGGAGAAGACCGCATTCATCACCCTGTGTGGCACGTACTGTTTCGTACGGATGCCTTTCGGTTTGAAGAATGCTGGTTCAACATTTGCAAGGGTAGTCCACCATGCTTTTGAGCCACAAATGCACAGATATATGGAAGCCTACATGGATGACATAGCGGTCAAGAGCAAGGATAGGGCGACCCTGATTCAAGATTTAGACGAGACATTTGCAAATCTGCGCAAGATCAACCTCAAGCTGAACCCCGAGAAGTGTGTGTTTGGAGTTCCCTTCGGCAAGCTTCTCGGGTTCTTCGTGTCTCAGCAGGGAATTGAAGCCAATCCCGACAAGATCAAGGCCATTGAGCAGATTGAAGCACCAAAGCGCGTCAAGGATGTACGAAGGCTTGCCGGTTGCGTGGCTGCTCTCAGCAGGTTTATCTCTAGATCTGCTGAGCGCGCCCTGCCATTTTTCAAAATATTGAAAAAGGCAGGTCCAATGAAATGGACTCCGGAGGCGAAGGCTGCGCTGCAGGACTTGAAGAAATACCTGTCCTCCACTCCAACACCTATCGCACCTAAGCCACAAGAGAAGTTGCTGCTGTATATAGCGGCAACCAATCAAGTGGTTAGTGCTGCGTTAGTGGCAGAGAGGGAGGCGGATGACGAGCCAGCAACCACGGCAGATGCATCCAGCGACAAACAGGGGGCTTCGCCGGCAAGCTCTGGTCCCGACAAGGATGGATCTGCGCAAGAGCATGAAAAGATGCAGAAGAGAATGGTGCAGCGCCCAGTTTACTTTGTCAGCTCCCTTCTGCAGGGGGCTAGGTCAAGGGACTCTAGTGTGCAGAAATTGCTTTTCGGCCTCCTCATGGCCTCGAGAAAGCTGCGCCATTACTTCCAAGCACATGAGATCACAGTCGTCACTCGTTTTCCGCTGAAGAGGATACTGCAAAATCCCGAAGCAACAGGCAGGATTGTAGAGTGGGCACTGGAACTGTCAAGCTTTGGCCTCAAGTTTGAGAGCACTTCAACTATCCAAAGCAGAGCATTGGCAGAGTTCATAGCAGAGTGGGCGTCAACACAAGATGAAGAGATTCCATAAACGAGCATCCCCGTCAAGGAGGCGAGCAAAGAATGGCTGATGTACTTCGATGGTGCCTTCTCGCTGCAAGGCGCAGGTGCGGGCGTGCTACTTGTCGCACCCACCGGAGAGCACCTCAAGTACGTAGTCCAAATGCACTTTCCCAAGGAGCAACCAACCAACAATACTGCAGAATATGAAGGATTGCTTGCCGGTCTCAGGATCGCAGCAGACCTTGGGATCAAGAAGCTCATTGTCAGGGGTGACTCACAGCTTGTCGTCCGCCAAGTGAACAAGAACTATCAGAGTCCGTTGATGGAAGCATATGTTGATGAAGTGAGAAAGCTAGAAGAGCACTTTGACGGCCTACAGATGGAGCATGTCCCGAGAGCTCAGAATGACATCGCTGATGGCCTGTCAAAGTGCACCGCACTTAAGTTACCTGTGGAACCAAGGATCTTTGTGCTCAAGCTGACTCAACCGTCCGTAATGCCATCAACTGGACAGAACAAGAAGGGGAAGTTGATTTTTGGTGACTATTTTCCGGCAGAGCTCCCTGAAGCCGCCGCCAAGAAGGTCCCCAAGATCAACGCCAAGGATGCTGAGGAGCAGTCTGCTCCGGCAAGCCTTATGGTTTGTTCCGTCATAGCAGACGCTCCCCACAAGCTTTGCTCTGGCAAGCTTGCCGGGGAACATCAAGCTTCGGCAGAGCCGCAGGTTCTCACCGTAGAAGCGGATGCTCCCGCAGCAGCAGATGTGCCTTTAGTCCTTGTTGTCGAGCCACAAGCTCCAGCATGGGCATAGCAGATTGTCCATTTCCTTCAGACAGGAGAACTTCCCGAAGAGCAAGAAGAAGCGGAAAAAGTAGCCCGGCAGTCAAGTATGTACCAGTTTGTCGACAGCACACTGTACAGAAGGAGACTCAACAGAGTGAAATTGAAGTGTATTCACCGGGAAGACGGACAAAAGCTGTTGGCAGAGATACATGGAGGCATATGTGGTCACCACATTGGCGCAAGAGCACTTGCCGGCAAAGCGTTCCGGCAAGGTTTCTTTTGGCCGACAGCCCTCCAGGATGCAACTGCACAAGTAACCAAGTGTGAAGCGTGCTAGTTCCATTCCAAGCAGATACACCAGCCAGCTCAAGCTCTCCAGACGATCCCTTTATCCTGGCCATTTTCGGTCTGGGGGCTCGACATCCTCGGCCCCTTCCCCCGAGCTGTCGGGGGCTTTGAGTACTTGTACGTTGCAATCGACAAGTTCACAAAGTGGCCGGAAGTGGTAGCAGTGAGGAAGGTGACAGCACAGTCAGCAGTCAAGTTCTTCAGGTCGATTGTTTGCCGTTTCGGGATCCCTAACAGGATCATCACCAACAATGACACGCAATTCACGAGCCGCACCTTCATGCAGTACGTCCAAGATCTTGGCGCCAAGGTCTGCTTTGCTTCTGTTGCTCATCCGAGAAGCAACGCTCAAGCAGAGAGGGCAAATGCTGAAGTGTTGCGCGGGCTCAAGACCAGGACTTTCGACAGGCTGCGCAAGTGCGGAAGGAACTGGATCGAGGAGCTGCCAGTGGTTCTTTGGTCGGTCAGGACGACGCCAAATCGAGCCACTGGCCAGACACCTTTCGCTCTAGTCTATGGAGCAGAGGCAGTTCTCCCCACGGAACTCGTATACGGATCACCTCGAGTGCTCGCTTATGATGAGCTTGAGCAAGAGCAGCTGCGACAAGATGACGCGCTGCTCCTTGAGGAGGATCGTCTTCAGGCTGCTGTACGAGCTGCTCGATACCAGCAAGCTTTGCGCCGCTACCATAGCCGCAAAGTTAATGCCAGAAGCTTCGAGGAAGGTGAGCTTGTTCTTCGGCGCGTTCAGTCCGCCAAGAATTCCAACAAGTTGACGCCGAAGTGGGAAGGCCCTTACCGGGTGAAACGAGTCACCAGGCCCGACGCTGTCCGCCTTGAGACCGAAGATGGCATTCCGGTGAGCAACTCCTGGAACGTTGAGCATCTTCGTAAATTTTACCCGTAGGGCGCGGTTGCTGGAACCCGTTCCGGCAACCACCTTTTGTACAAGTCTTGCCGATGTTGCATGTAATCCTTTGTACAAAGCCGGGCGCAGATCCCGTGCATAAGTAAAGCTCATGTGCTCCGCACATCTTGTCAATTTCATGCATTATATAATTTCTTGCATGCGTTATCTCACACTTTGTGCAGCACATACCTCCGGTAAGCAATAACGAGCTGAAAGGCTCCATATCTTTATTTTCTCTTCTTTCTTTTTTTCAACAAAGGAAAGGAAGGTTCCCTCGCACACAAGTTTGCCGGGGGGAAAGGAGAAGATTATGATGTGGACCAGGCATCGTTCAAGCAAATTTCGCCTTGCCAGGAAGCGAACGACAGAAAAGCTAAGTTGCCAAAGTTTGGGTAGTTAGTTTTATTTTTTAAGTTATCTTCCTCGAACGACCGTGCTTTGTATGGAAAACCTGTGCGCGGAGGAACCAACTCGTAGCTAGTTGCGCCCTTACTTTGTTTCGAGTCCGCTCAACAACTTAAGTGCGCTGCAACTAGTAGCGACAAGGTTTCTTGTCGGAAGCGGCACCACCAGCAGGCTGCTGACGTCCCGCACTCAGCGCTCGCGGCTCGGGTGCCTGCGCCGACAAGTTCCCTAAAAGCGTAGGGTAAAAACATACAAAGGAAGGAATCTAGTAAAGGAAATAACGTAGCAATCGATACCAGAAATAAAGTTATATTACAAGATAACTTGTCGCAGCTCTAACAGATTGATCTCGTAATATGACCAGTAGCGACAAGGAGAAAGAAAAAACGGGCGGCCTAATCTACGCGATCGCCCTCAACCCTCTTGATCTCGCTCACCTTGTCCACAATGGGTGCGACAAGGGCCTTGAGCGCATCCAGATCAGCGTCCGGCGGCAAGGATTTGAGGACGTTGGTGAGGTTGAGGCCTGGGTTGCGGAAGGCCACCTTCACCAACACCTTCTGAAGAAGTCCCGCGCAAATCTTGCGTGACTCGTCGGCCAGCTGCTTTGGGATCCTCTCCCGGAGTCGCTGGAGGGCCATCGCCACGCCTTTGAAGAACAGGCTGAGCTTGGCGCTGGGTTGGAGATGCTCGTCGGAGGGATACCCAAAATCCTCCATCCCCAGCTGCGCCAACTCCCCGTCGATGGCAGCGGCAGCATCCACAAGACCTTCAATCCAATGCTCCACTGTCTCCCTGAAGGCGTCATGGGCGGCAGCAGCACTCGCCAGCAGCGCCTCGTCGGTCTTGACCTTCTCCGATAAGGTCACCTCTCGCTCCCTGGTGACGTCCAGCGTCTGAGTCAATGTGGCCAGCTTCAACTCCAGGTCTGCATTGGAATCCTTGGCGGCGCTGAGCTCCTTGCCCCTCTCAGCGAGAAGACCCTGCAGCTCACCATGAGCGGCAGCGTCCTTCTCGCGCTCGCGCTTAAGCACGGCAAGCTCCTCGCCGCTCGCCTTGAGATCTGCCTCCAGCTCTTTCTTGGCGGCCTCAGCAGCTGCGACAGCGTCCTTTGCTTCCTTGAGCGCCCCGCCAATTGCTTGCTCATGATCGGCAAGCTCCTCTTCGTGGCTGTCAAGGTTGACCTTGCGCTGCGCCAACTCTCCCTCCTGCACAGATAGCCTCTCGGCAGCAAGCCGCTACTGCTCTTCAACCTCAGCCTTCGCGAGGAGGAAGGCTTTCCTCTCCTCGGCGACTTGCTCCCACTCCTCTGCCAAGCTCCGGAGAGTTTCCTGCCTGAGACCCCGGAGCTCCTCCGCGCGCTTCTCGATGTCGACTCCCGCCCTCGCGACGAGTGCTTCTCGGGATGCCAGCTTGGTTTGTCGGGCGCGGTAGAGCGACAGCAGCTTCCGCAGCAGCCGCTCCTCCTCAGACTCGCCGTTGCTGCTTGGCGCATCGACCAGCGCCAGCCCAGCGGAGGCGAGCACCTCCTTGTCAAAAGCTTCTCCTTCGACCGGTGCCCTGGAGCTTGACGCCCAAGGAAGCTTGATGAAGATACCGTTTCCGGCCTTCAAGTAGGCGCCGGGCTGGGGCTCTTCGGAGCCTGGCTCCGCGGCAGCGGCGGAGGGATCGGCGGTCGGCGCAGCACCTGGCGCTCCTGCGGCCTCAGGGCCGTCAGTGCGATCGCCCGACCCCTCGCCAGCTTCTGCGGCAGCAGCTTTGGCGGCCTCTTCGCCGGCGGGCTCATCAGCACCGGCCTCTTCTTTAGTGGCGGCGGCGTCGTCGTTGTTGCCGCGCGCGCCTTCCTCGCCGGCGTCCTCGGTTTCCATTGGCTCCGCAGCAGATGGATCTGAAGAACGAAAAAGAAAAGGGAAGAAAAGTCAAGCAAAAATCCAAGAAAGGGAATTCAGAAGAAGAAGAACCCAAGGGAAGATTTCAGGCAAGAAGATTACCTGTACTAGGATCTGCGGTCGCGGTCTCAACCGCCGGAGGATCACTGGTACCGTCCCTTGCCGGAGAACTGTCCCTTGCCGAGGAGTTCTCCCTTGCCGGAGAGCGCTCCCTTGCTGGGGACTCCTCCCTTGGCGGCGTAGTCGAAGCAGATGGCACTTCGGGAGCGGCTTCCGTGCCCTCCTGGTGAGGCTGTTCTGCTCCTACACAATCCAACAGTCAAGATATCAGCAAAGAAAAGAGCAATCATGAGCGCCTGTCAGCGAGAAGTAAACCATGTACTTACGTTGGGGGCTGCTTTGGGGAGTAGCTGTCGGGTCCGTCAAGGTGGTCTCAGACACACCACCTGCTGACACGGTGGGGTCATCTTCGATGACAATCACCGAGGCCTTGGCTCTCTTCGCCGCTCTATGGGCCAGCGTCCTGAAAAGGAATGGGTTCAGATCGAAGCAAGTCAAATACAAGACAAGATAGCAATAATTGAAGAACAACGAGGACAGCAAGGGGATCTTACTCTTCTTCTTCATCGTCGGAGCTGAGCGCGGAAAGAACGAAGTCCGGCTCGCCTCCGGTGCGGCGAGTAGGCTCCCTCGCCCGCTTGGCAGGGGCGGTGGCGGTGGACCGGGTGGACCGGGAGCAGCATGAGGCACTCCCGCAGCAACATTGCTTGCCGCGGTAGAGCGTGTCGCATGGCTTGGCGGCTGTTGGCTCGTGCCGCCCCGCTACGTCCCCGGCCCTGCGGAGACGCCTTCTTGGCGGGGCCGGGGGCTCCGCCTGCGGCAAGCTGTCTGAAGGCTCGGGCTCTTCCTCGCCGGGCTCGCTCGGCTCAGCTTCAGGGCCGGCAAGATCTTCCTCGCCGGCAAACTCCTCGCGCTCGGCAAGGCTTGCCGCCTCTGCTGCCTCCGCCTCCTCCACGGTGAACCCAAACTCGCCCGCGGCAGCTGCTGCCGCAGCCTCTTCCGTCCTAGTGGCGATGCGCTGCAGCTCCGCGTCGGTAGTGTCGCGGGTGAGGCTCTTCTGTTCATCGGCGCGGACCGGCATTTCTACCAAGTCGTCGAAGAACGCCCGCACGACGTCATCCGCAGGTTCTTGCCAAGTTGGGGCGATTCCGTGCGAGTCGCACAACGGCATCATCGCGCGGATGCGGTCAAGTGAAGAATTGTTGCACAGCGGAATGACATTCCGCGGCAACATAAAAGGGTGCTGAGGGTCACGCTTGAATAGCTCCAGAAGCATCGCGTCCAATTCCAAGACCGTGAAATTGAAATTGAGGCCCGGGCGCAGCCTCATGATATCCGCCGAGTTCTTGAACTCCCAGGCGGGTCTCCTCCTCTCCTGCAGGGGGGTGATGCGGCGGCGAAGGAAGTCTGCGCCAACTGCGCCTATAGCAAGCCCGGCAAGCCTAAGGCGAAGGATCCGGGTGACGGCAATCTTCAACCTGTCGTCCTCCGGGGCCACATTGCTCCAATCATTGCCGCGCACTACTGGGGTTTGGCGCAGGGCGGTGAAAGGCTGCGGGTTCTCCTCAACGATCCAGCACCATTCTGCCCTCCACTCTTCCCATTTGCTGCGGAGCTCGCCCTCCAGATACGCTTCCTTCTTGCCAGTTCTCGAGATCCAAGCGATTCCTACGGCAAGGGGCTCTCCTCTCTCGACCCGGGGCATGAAGAAGTGGCGGAAGAGGGCTACATTTGGGTGGACTCCAACAAAGTTTTCGCACAAATGTGCGAAAACTGCCATGGTCAGAACGGCGTTGGGGGTGAAGTCAAGAAGCCGGAACCCGTAGGTGTTCATAATGTCGCAGAAGAAATCAGAAAAAGGCGGCCAGAGCCCGCAGTAGAAGAACAGCGCGAAGAAGGGGTACCCGCTTGGAGCCAGTTCCGAAGCTGCGGCCGGGAGCACCCTCATGCGTGGATGCGCTCGCGTCTCCGTCAACCAGAAGAGGTAGTAGTACTCCCTCAGCTCCTGCGCACCGAGCTGAGGGGGGAAGAGGGCCCGCTCCTTCCGCAGCGCCGCGAGCCGCTGCGCCTCGGCCGACTTCACGCCCTTCCCCTTGTCGGCTTTTGGAGCCATGGCGGAGGTGGTGGGAGAGATCGGCGGCATTGGTGATGCTGGTGGCAATGGGGGGGCGGAGTGCTGCTCTCTTTCTACTTCGAGAAGAAGGGGGGAGCGGCGGAGATTTCTGGAGTTGGAGCAACAAACGGCGAGATGGGCGAACTACCCCTGTTTCCCCTGCTTATAAAGAGGAAGGGAGCGGACGTTTCGCCCTTTCGAATAAAGAAGCCACCCACGATCTCTCCCACGACGCCGCATTCGACGCGTGCCCTTAGGGAGGGCGCGGTGGATACGGAGCAAGATACGGTGTAACCCAGGCCGCGTGTGCCCGTGCCCTGTTTTGGGCCTGGCCCAACAGCGCTCAACACCGTGTATGGCCCAGGCCCGGGGGCTCCTGTCGGTGTACTAGAATAGGGGTACCCTAGTACCCTGAACTTGTGCACGGGCAGTTGCAGCACCCCGCGGCAATGCTTGCCGGGCGACCGCCAAGGTCCTCCGTGGCTCCCTTGGAGCCATTCCAGAACAAAGTATTCAAGCCAGGGAGACGAGGCCCCGGCAAGAGGAGCTTGCCGGGAAGGCCAACCAAGGCATCCTAAGGAACTTGCCGCGACACGCCACACGTCCCGGCAAGGCAACAAGGCCCCGGCAAGAGGAGCTTGCCGGGAAGACCGACCAGGGCATCTCGAGGCCTGGTGGGCAACAAGCTTCCAGGCGTGACAAGACGACGGCCGCGGCAAGGCGCTTGCCGCGGCAGGCGGCCACTCTGTACCCACGCTCCAGCACATCCACCAACGTGTCGCTCTGGGGGCCTTTCCAGGTGCGCGCGGCGGGAGGCTGTGCAGCCAGCGGTGCGCGGTGGCATGCGAAGCTGACAAGACTACCATCATGGCAACCGGTGGCGCCCCTGACGGTCCTTTTTCTGCACTGTTTGGGCGACACAGACGGGCATTTAATGCCTTTGTCCCCTGCCGTCAGGGTTAGGTAGGATACACTGTACAAGTAATTGTACCAACCACCTCTCTTTTTACATTTGTACCCTTGTCTACGTTGCCACCTGTCGGTGACCCCTTTCGCGTATAAAAGGAGGCCCACGCGCAACGTAGAGGGGGTTCGGCTCATTCGGAAGCCAGAAAAACACTTAGCTCACCCTCGAGCAAAAACAGAATAGAATCAGACAAGCAGCAGTAGGAGTGTTATCTCTCCGAAGAGCTCCGAAGCTGGGTAAACTGCTCGTGTGCTTCGCCTTGATCCGCTCTTCGTGCGACCTCCGCCCCCCGCCGAACCGAAAGGGGCCACGGTCCGCCGGCCCCATAGGTGTTCGTGGATCAGTTTCCCCGACACATGAATATAACATTGACTTAAGCCTCCCCAAAGCTAGAGAGATACTTTCTCCTTCATGAGGCCAAAAATTATATATACAATTCCGATCACGATGAACTAGATGCATAGGATTTTTTTTTGATGAAACTCAAATTTCAAACGGTTCCAGTTCCAAGATCCAATATCATTGCATAGCCTATACCATGTCAATGCTTTTCCCTTAAAAGATAAGGGGAAAACCTTCTTCTTAGCTTCATCTCCGGGTAAACCTGCAAGCTTAAATAATCCACAAATTTCATACACATATATCAAGTGCATATCAAGATGTTCGGTTCCATCTCCTGTATAAGGATTAGCTAGGAGTTGCTCTAACATACCCGAAGGAATTTCAAATTCCACATTTTCAGTAGGTGCAGTAGGTTGAGGGGTAACTAATTGTGGTTCCAGTCGAGGTGAAGATACCCCGAATAAACCCCTCAAAGGATTGTTTTCCATAGTAGCAAGTGACAATAATTTGAAGCACGTAGTAATAATGTTTCCTTACCAATTTCCACTTACCAAGAGCGCTTCACTCCCCGGCAACGGCACCAGAAAATTGCCTTGATGACCCACAAGTATATGGGGTTAATTATAGCCCTTTTCGATAAGTAAGAGTGTCGAACCCAACGAGGAGCAGAAGGAAATGACAAGTGGTTTTCAGCAAGGTAATGTCTGCAAGTGCTAAAAATTGTGAGTAGCGGAGTAGTTTGATAGCGGGATAATTTGTAACGAGCAAGTAAAAATAGTAGTAACAAAAGTGCAGAAAGGTAGCCCAATCCTTTTGAGGCAAAGGACATGCCAAAATAGTTTCTTATAATAAGCAAAGTGTTCTTGAGGGTACACGGGAATTTCATCTAGTCACTTTCATCATGTTGGCTTAATTCGTGTTTGATACTTTGATAATTTGATATGTGGGTGGACCGGTGCTTAGGTGCTGTTCTTACTTAGAGAAACCTCCTACTTATGGTTAACCCTCTCGCAAGCATCTGCAACTATGAGATAAGTATTAAGAATAAATTCTAACCATAGCATTAAACTTTTGGATCCAATCGGTCCCTTATGGAATAGCGCATAAACTGGGGTTTAAGCTTTTGTCACTCTCGCAACCCACCATCTAATAACTACTCCACAATGCATTCCCTTAGGCCCAAATATGGTGAAGTGTCATGTAGTCTACGTTCACATGACACCACTAAGAGAATGGCAACATACATACCATCAAAATATCGAACACATATCAAATTCACATGATTACTTGCAACATGATTTCTCCCGTGACCTCAAGAACGAAAGTGACTACTCACAAATGATAAACATGCTCAAGATCAGAGGGGTATTAAATAGTGTAATTTATATGAACATATAATCTTGCACCAAATAAACCATATAGTAATCAACTACAAGATGTAATCAACACTACTAGTCACCCACAAGCACCAATTTATTGTTTTGATACAAAGATTGAACACACGAGATGAACTAGGGTTTGAGAGGAGTTGGTGCTGTGAAGATGTTGATGAAGATAGCCCTCGCCAAGATGGGAGAGTTGTTGGTGATGATGATGATGATGATTTCCCCCTCCGGGAGGGAAGTTCCCCCGGCGGAATCGCTCCGCCAGAGGGTAAAAGTGCTCCTACCCAAGTTCCGCCTCGAGGCGGCGGCGCTTCACCCCGAATGCCTCCCCCTATTTTTTCTAGGTCAAAATGACTTATATACCAGAAGATGGGCACCGGAGGTGGGCCGAGGAGGGCATCACCCACCAGGGCGCGCCTGGGCCTCCTGGCGCACCCAGGTGGGTTGTGCCCACCTGGTGGCCTTCCTATGATACGTATTTGCTCCAATATTTATTAAATATTCCATAAAAAATCCTCGGGGAGTTTAAGCTCATTGGAGTTGTGTAGAATAGGTGGTTTGACGTAGCTTTTTCAGGTCCAGATTTCCAGCTGCCAGAATTCTCCCCCTTAGTGCATACCTTGCATATTATGAGAGAAAAGGCATTAGAATTACTCCAAAAAGCATTATTATACAATAAAACAACATAAATAACAGTAGGAAAACCTGATGCAAAATGGACATATCACATGTCATCCGTCATCCGTTAAAGGTCGGACTTTCATACCTTGTCCTCAAGTGAAGTGTTGGATGGGTTTGTTGGTGTGAGAATCTTGGACAAGACCACCGACAATGCGGTGATGCGCTCTCAATGGGTGAACAAACCAAACCTTGCTTTGAAGGCCAAGGCTAGTGTGGAAGAAGAGGATGAAGATGAAAAAGAAGATAGTAACCCTGGAGATACAAAATATGATTATCATGAGCACATGGCTCTCGCTTCAAGGCAATTTTGGAGAAAGAAGAACTCAAGGCTCAACTTCAACAAGAACAACTCAAGTGGCACCAAGGGCAAGAAACGTGTGAGAACATGCTATAATTGTGGCAATGTGAGCCACTTTGTTGTGGAGTGCCCTTACGAGAAGCGGGAAGACAATGGTGGCAAGCTTATCCGAAAGGACAAAGCGAAGTCCTTCCCCAACAAGAACAACTTCATCAAGAAGACTCCTCCCAAGGGTTGGTGGCACAAGAAGAGTACAATGAGGATGATGATGATGATGAAGACGGTGAGGCGATGGCCATGGCCTCCGTTGCCATTGCCACAACTCCACGGGTGTCCCTCTTCGACTCACCCAAGGAGAACATCACCGCCAAGTGCCTCATGGCCAAAGCCACAAATAAGGTAACCCCCAACATAAAAACTACCATCACTACTAATCCTTCCTTGACAGATTGAATTGACGAAAGTGAGGGGTCTAATGAGGAATTAAATGAATTTGAGTCTTTTATGAGTAAGCTCAAGGGTAAATCCAAGACGAACTTTGTTGCTCTCTTGGAACAACTTGGTGAATCCAATGACATGACCGAGGCTCACGAAGAAACCATCTCTAAGATGGAAGGACATAGTCATGACTATGACGTTGAGATATTGGATCTCTCTAATGCGCTTGAGGAAGAGCGTGGTCATCGTTTGGCCCTTGAGGAGTCACACAATGGTGATCATGCTAAATTAAGGAAAGATCTTGGTCATGCTCTTGTTGTATCTCGTGTGCTCAATTCTGAGAAGGCTAAACTTGGGGTTGACCATGCTAGACTCAAGGAGGAGTTTGATACACTTGACAAGGCTCACAAGGCCTTGAATAGTGCTCATGCTAGCCTCAAGGAGTCCCATGATCAACTCCAAGTGAAGCTAACCAAGGAGAAAGCCACTTTTCCTCATATGGTCTTAATAGATAGTGAAAATGCTACTAACCCATGTTGTGAGTGTTGGGAACGTAGTAATTTCAAAAAATTTCCTACACACACGCAAGATCATGGTGATGCATAGCAACAAGAGGGGAGAGTGTGTCCACATACCCTCGTAGACCGAAATCGGAAGCGTTAGCAAAACGCGGTTGATGTAGTCGTACGTCTTCACGGCCCGACCGATCAAGCACCGAAACTACGACACCTCCGAGTTCTTGCACACGTTCAGCTCGATGACGTCCCTCGTACTCCGATCCAACCGAGTGTCGAGGGAGAGTTTCGTCAGCACGACGGCGTGGTGACGATGATGATGTTCTACCGTCGCAGGGCTTTGCCTAAGCACCATTACGATATTATCGAGGAGGACTATGGTGGAGGGGGGCACCGCACACGGCCAAGAGATAAATGATCAATTGTTGTGTCTATGGGGTTCCCCCTCCCCCATATATAAAGGAGTGGAGGAGGGGCCGACCAAGGGGGGTGGCGCGCCCTAGGGGGGGAGTCCAACTCCCACCGGGAGTAGGACTCCCCCCTTTCCTACTAGGAGAGGGAGAGGGAAGGAAGAGGAAGGAGGGAGGAAGGAAAGGGGGGGCTGGGCCCCCTCCCAATTCGGATTGGGCTTGGGGGGGGGCCCTCCCTTGCTCCTTTCCCCTCCTTTCCACTAAGGCCCATTAAGGCCCATATACCTTCCGAGGGGTTCCGATAACCTCCCGGAGCTCCGGTATTGTCCCAATCTCACCTGGAACCTTTCAGGTGTCCAAATATAGTCATCCAATATATCGATCTTCATGTCTCGACCATTTTGAGACTCCTTGTCATGTTCGTGATCACATACAGGACTCCGAACAACCTTCGGTACATCAAAACACATAAACTAATCATATAACTGTCATCTTACTTTAAGCGTGCGGACACTACGAGTTCGAGAACTATGTAGACATGACCGAGACACGTCTCCGGTCAATAACCAATAGAGGAACCTAGATGCTCATATTGGCTCCTACATATTCTACGAAGGATCTTTATCGGTCAAACCGCATAACAACATACGTTGTTCCCTTTGTCATCGGTATGTTACTTGCCCGAGATTTGATCGTCGGTATCTCAATACCTAGTTCAATCTCGTTACCGGCAAGTCTCTTTACTCATTACGTAATGCATCATCGCGTAACTAAATCATTAGCTACATTGCTTGCGAGGCTTATATTGATGTGCATTACCGAGAGGGCCCAGAGATACCTCTCCAACAATCGGAGTGACAAATCCTAATCTCGAAATACGTCAACTCAACAAGTACCTTTGGAGACACCTATAGAGCACCTTTATAATCACCCAGTTACGTTGTGATGTTTGGTAGCACATTAAGTGTTCCTCCGGTAAGCGGGAGTTACATAATCTCATAGTCATAGGAACATGTATAAGTCATGAAGAAAGCAATAGCAACATACTAACACTACAAAAAAAATACACTTCCGTGATGATATGTGTTTGTCACAGTAGGTCGCGTTTTCTGTCATGCATGTACATCCATGACGATTTTATGACAGAATCAAGATAGTCATACCTGTGCTGTCGTAGAAGTGTTCCATGACATTACCAAAATTATCATCACGGAAGTGTCCACTTCCATGACGATAAATAATGCGTCACAGAAGTGCTTTCGTCAAGGGTGACCGACACGTGGCATCCACCATAACGGAACGCCGTTAAGCTATTGGGTCAGGTTTTGGATCCGATAACCCATTAACAGCCCCGACCAATGGGGATTTTTCACGTGTAAAATCATCATTGGTTGGAGGAAACACATGTCGGCTCATCGTTGGGTCAAATGTCATCCACTCATTGGACAGAAGGCGCCTATGATACGTCGACAAGTGGCATGGCCCATCAAGTTTAAATGGGCCGGCCCAACTAAAGGCCCACAAGATTTTGCGGACCATAATGGGCCGGCCCACCTAAAGGCCCATGAGATTTGCAGACCATAATGGGCTGGCCCAGCTAAAGGCCCACAAGATTTCGCGGGGCATAATAGGCCGGCCCATATAAAGGCCCATAAGGTTTTTGTGTGCCATAATGGGTCGGCCCAGGTAAAGGCCCACAAAATTCTTGCGGATCATAATGGGCCGGCCCAGCTAAAGGCCGACGAGATTTTGCCGACATTAATGGGCCGGCCCAGCTATAGGCCCACAAAATTTTGAGGACCCTAGTAGGCCGGCCCATTAATTGGCTGCCATGTTTTGGGCCAAATGCCGACCCATATTTGATCTGGTCCATTAATGGTCTGCCACGTTCCGGGCCTAATAATGGCCCATATAACATCTGGCCCGTTAAAAGCCTCCCACTTTCTAGGCCAAATCACGGCCCAAATCAGGTCCGGCCCTTTAAGAGGCTTTGGGCTCAATTATGGCCCATATCAGATTCGGCCCGTTGACTGGACGCTATGCTTTTGGGCCCACTTGCTAAAGGCCCATTTAGTAATTCGGCCTGATATTAGTTTCGGCCTATTAAGGGCCCATTTAACATTTCGGCCCTATATTAATTTCGGCCTGTTAAAAGCCCGTCATATAGTTGGGCCTAACTACGGTCCTGATTGCATCCGGCCTGCTTGCAGCCGATATCTGATTGGGCCAAACAGGGACCGAGACAACTTTTGCCTGTTAAAAGCCCGTGATTTGATTCGCACAATCATGGGCCGGGGTCCATTTCGGGCTGCTGCCGGTCCGTGAGCTATTCGGCACGTTTCAGGCCCAACCTACTTCTCAGCCTCCTAAAAGCCCATTGAGTTTTCTTGCGAAAAGAGGGCCTGGGGTTACTCGGCCTATTAAAGGCCCGAATCTACTAGTGGGCCAGTTTGACGGGGCCCATGATGCGGATCATACATCGTGATTGCATGACGGCCCGATTATGTACCGTAATTTTACGGTTTGGCCGGTTTACTGCGAATACATGATATATATACAGTAAAATAACTACAGCATCGTGAATAAGAAAAAACCTAGACTATACAATAAAGAAATTACGGCATATTACATCCACTGGGCATCAAAGTTCGCCACTATGATAATAAAGCACAAGCAGATAGCAGATTACATACACTGGGCATCAAAGATCGCCACCAGTGCAAATAAACACGCCGACAAAATAATATACAAAACCGACATCACTTCAATAGAGTTCAAGAAAGGTTAGCCCTGCTGGGGAGCTGTAGCGCAAGCACCTGAGCAAGATGATGAGACTGCGCTTGTTCAACACTTATATCTTCCTCACTCTGAAAGATAAACAAGCAGACAGATGACAGGTTTTGCACATAAAAGTATCAGTGCTGACGATTCATCACATTTCTTACTGACGAATAAAGTGACACAATTTAAAATTGCATTAACACAATATGGTATTGTTCAGGTCAAGACATGGCAGGAAATGACATTGTGAAGGAGTTGGCAGCTTCACGACACCACTGGATTACAGAGCAAGAACTAATAAGTATCAATGGTTAGTGTGTTGTCAATTTATCCCATTTCCGATTGGCAAATAAAGAGACGGTTTAAATAATAGTAGAATGATATGACATTGTTCATAGTTAAGACATTGCAGAATATGACATTGTGCTGTAGTGGGTAGGTTCACCACACCATTGGACTACAGATGAAGAACAGAAGCATACATGCAGTGCAAAAGAAGATCACTTGCTCTGTATAGTTTAATTTACATGGTATGAAGAAGGAACTTGGTTGTGCAACTGAAAACTTAAATTGAGAAGGACAAACTTTTGTTTATGAACTACATAATAAACTTTAAACATGCAATTTGATGCAAACACCAAAAATGAACAGCTGTTGCAGTCATGCCTAACCAAATATACACAACAAAGTTTGAAGGCTTGAGAAGGACAAACTTACAATACTGGTGAAGACAGGCTCTATAAAGCCCTTTTCCATGCTGATGGGGGGGGGATTCAAGAAGTTTAGCACAGAACCTTTTTCATAAGCATTGCCTTTATTCTACATTTTGTTAAGAGTAAATATAGATGTGATAATATATGAAAAAATGGAGAATATTTAAGATAAGATGAAGAGTGATGCTACATAACCAAGTAGCTATAAATTTATGTGTGGCGATACAGGAAAAAGGCACAGCCAAGAGCAATGCACAGCTAAACTTCTTCAGTACCAACCTTATGGTAAGAGTAAATATAGATCTGATGTGTAGAAAATGGAGGGCAAAGGAAAATAAGCTGCAGAGTGATGGTACATGAACAACTACCTGTCAATATAAGTACACTGATAAAGGACAACATGTACTTACAAGAACAATGCAGAGCAAAAAAAATTCATTGCCATTGGATATATTCTACACTAATGTAACCATTCATACAGATCAGATAATTTGGAGCGAACAATTGATAAGCAAGTTATCATGCATATTGCTGTCACATAATGAACAAGGTATGTATGCAAGTACAGTGATACAGGACAACAGGTACTAACAAGAGCAAAGCAGCGGGCAGCATATTTGTGATATCCTGTCGTTCTTTTCAAACCGGAATTCTTCTTCGAGCAGATTTCCTGCAAAAAAGATCCGTAAGGCACATGCAGAAAAGTAGAAGTTCAAATTTTCATGTGATTTCATAGACAGTACCTCATCCTGGGAACAAGACCAGTGCATAACAAGGTTTTTCCATTCAATGTCTTCTAAATTTAGCACAGGAGACTTCACCGGAAATTCGTTTATAGACTTGCCATCAAAGTGTGATTTCCTCAGGTAACACCGATACCGCTTCATCGAAAAAGCACAAGCAAGCTTTGCTCGTCATGACTATCCAGATTGACCCTCGCCTAGTTACAACAATGTAATGTAAATCATCGATGTGTTCGATCAGCAGAAAACAGGAAAATAATAACCATGAATAATAGCACTTACACGTAAGTTGGACAGGAAGATGTGAAAATGGTGTTTGTCTTCACTATAATCTTCCCATGATGGGAATATATGCATGTAGTCCCTAACAACATTGAAAGCATTGTCTTTTAAACTGGGAATAAATGGAATGGGGTTCCAATCTGTAGGAATTGGCCGTCTCTGCAGTTGGGATAGGTCTTCGGCCGGTGGATTTGTTGTACTTTTTGCTGGAGTGGGATTTTTCTGTGGTACGGCTGGTGCTATGGCAAATGAAATCGGTATACCTTTTGCTGGAGTGCAGGTCCTGTGTGGTGGGGCTAGTGGTGTGGCCAGTGAAGTATGGGTACAGTCTGCTGGAGTCAGTCCTATGTTTTGTGTCACTGGTTGTACAACTAATATAAGTGGGGCGCTGTCTGATTTCTCCGGTACCACCATGTTTTTCAAGGACTTTGCTAGTGCTCCTTCAGGTTCGGCAATCACCCTCTTCCTTTTTGATGTCTGATGCACAAGAACATCATTTGAGTGAGAAAACATGGTATGACGACAGATGGAATATGTATTCATAATGGATGGGCATGGCATCTCGAGTTATATGAAGAGTAAACTAAGCAGATGGTGGTGCAACAAAGTAGAAGAAATGCAAGACAACATATGCAAGATACGTGCAATCAATAAAACCTTGCCAAATTAGAACAGACACCTTGATGGGTGAACAGGACAGGCCATCTGCCTTTGACTCCTCGAGGTTAGAATAGTCATTAGGATGATATTCTGAACAAGAATCAATAGGTGGGGAGCGTACGAGTTTCATTGCTTCCAGAATGGCACTCAATGCCTTGGTGCCAATTTTGTAAGTCATTGCAGTGTTCCACAATATTCTTCTGATGCGCGGATTCTGATATTCACTGTAATTGCGTATAATATCTGAGAACCATGAAAACATAAATAGTTGTGAGATTATCTTTGTAATGCAGATGATATTCTAATATAGGGGCGCCATTGTAAACACTTATGTGCTATCACTGGATTCTGATGAGAGAGCTCATGTGTGCTGTAATATGGTGCGTGCATTTATATAATCTGGCACAAGTACACAAAAAATAGGCTCCGGAAGTAAGGATAGCTGGCAGATGATAGGTTCATAATATACTGTATAGAGAATTTATTGCCAAACCATGATAACAAGAGCACACGACAACTAGGCAGATCATAGTGTACATAACAGGGGTACACTATAACCACGATATATAAATCGGGAAAGTGGAACTGGCTTGAAAATACGGTGTTGTATTGCCGCTAGTAATTGAAAGCCTATCGATCACGTACAGGCCAGCTCTATCGAACATGGTAAAGAAGAGCAAGCAGATTTTGGATAATAAAATGTTGGTAGCGCAGTGCCCACACATGATGAACCAGAGCGCATTAGGAATGCAACTCCCAGCTGTCTCTCGACCATTTTAGGCAGTTGGATGAAGATCCTACGTCTCCTAACCCTTCTTCTTCATCGTCCCTGATTCTTCCCATACAGAACATCGCACGGGCCGCCGGCCCCCACCGCCTGTGTTCCTCCGCCACCCCACCCCCATTCGCGCCCCAACCCCCATCCGCGTCGAGTTTTCTTCGTTCGGCGAGGCCCCACAACCACCCGAGCCCCTTCGATCGCACTGGCGAACTCCGGCGAGCTCTGAAAAATCGACTGACCCAATTTTGAAATTTAGTCTACTGTGATTTAACTAGTGTGGAATATAAAAAGGGAAAACCATAAGCATTGAGAGTATAGTCTTGAGCGTGCCATGGCGGATCTGAAGGTGCAAACCGGACAAAGGCAAATTCGCAACCAAGACAAGAAATCAGAGTAAAGCAGTGGCGATCTACTTTCTTGCTGTGATAAATAAGTTGAGCAGATACGAAAGAGTACCGCCTCTGGTGCGGTGCCGTGTACGCATCTGCTGAGAATTTGACGGTGCTACGGTAGCGATGGCTGTCAGTGGCGTGGAAGCAGATCTAGGAGGGTAGACGGTGGCGGTGGGGCATGGTGGACGAGACGGTCGTAGGAGCGGCGCCAGCAAGGTGGACGATAGCGGGGATGAAGCGAGAGGACGGGATGCAAGGATCCTGGTCCGAAGGCGTGGATGAGAGAGGTCGATCTCTTGTAATGGACAACAGCATCGGGGTATCAGCTCCGACATGGTGGAGGAGGACGGCGGTGGATGGGGTGGCGGACGGCGGCGGACGGAGGAGGGTGGGGTGGAGAGGGTGTTTTGGTGCCCACGGAGTACGAATGGGGAAAAGGGAGGTAGAGAGGAAGGGGGGAACCATGTATTCAGGGCGCGCTTGTCTCAAATGCGAGGAAATTAACAAACTTAGCCCCCTTTTCAAATTGCTACTACATCACAACAACATTAGTCGGTTGGGGATAGGACGGTAATCTCACATACACCGAATATTTGCCGACGAGAGTTTGTTTTTGGTGCCCATCGTCTATGAATATGAATCGGGGAGGGAGTCGATTTCGGCCGAGGACACACTGTGTTTTGGCGCCCACCGTGTATGAATCCGGGTGAGAGGCGGTTACATCACATTTGGGTGAAATTACAAACCTACCCCTATCAAAACCTATAGAAATCCAGCAGATAGGCTTTGCGTGGCAGGGATAGGCAGTAGTGATTTCCGTCTCGCAGATTTTGGTTTCGGGCGGTTACTGCAACTTTCCCCGCTTTGTTCAAATTTTGCGGAGTGCACGTTTACCGTGCCAACTCAATTCGAATCCCATTTGTATTCTATTTTTTTTCCAGGCGGGATCCATTTTCAATTGGAATTACATTCTATATACATCATTTTTTTATATATACTTCCAAAAGCACAACACCATTTATACATAAATATGGTTTACAAATGGCATGATCTCAGATTCATAAGGTAATTTGGATTTTCAAATATTTGAAACCATTTTATGTTGAAATCCAATGTATGCATTCCTCGCTAACTGTCTCCAATTAATGTGTGTTTCATGCGGGTTTTTTTAACTTCTCAAACATGTATAATGTGTTTCACACACACAACATATAGTGTAATCCCGTTTAGACATTAATTGCATATAAACCATGCATTGTTTGTAATTGAAGAATCTAATGGATCACCCATATTGATAAACTATATAAAATTACACATGTGCCCAAATTCAAATGAATATGCATGTTTGATACACCAATTTGCTTATGATATTATCGATGTCGTGATCTCCAGTTTAAATATTTGAATCCCCTTTAATCTAGATATTCGTCTCATATAGCTATCACTCATGCTTATATAGGACTATCTCTCTGGACCTATACGCGTTCATCGTCTCTCAGGCATCTCTCGTGCTACCTGTATGTCGACAATGACCTTTTATCTTCGTAACACACTGACGGTACTCTCTCTCTCGACCTTCATCACTCTATCTCTCTCTAAGTATATCTCGCTCCCTGCTATGTGTCTCTAACTATGATTCTCCATGTGGAATCTCTTTCTCTCACACAAACACAAAACTTTGTCTCCCGGGGTCTCATTTCTCTCTACTATTCCCATGTGTGCCACTCGCACACCCCTCATACAGAGATGTCTTTCGCTCCTTAGATATGAGAACCTACGACTCTTCCTCTTCAACCTATCTTTCTCACACACAAACACAAACTCTATCTCCCAGGGTCTCATATTTCTCCATTGTTCTCTTGTATGTCGCTCACACACACCTTCTCTCCCTAGAGATATCTTGCGTTCCCTCATATGTCTCTCTAGCTATCACTCTCGTTGTGAAATATCTTTCTCTCTCGCAGACACAAAACTCCGTCTCTCTGGATCCCATTTCTCTCTGATATCTGTTTGTATGTGAATCACATGCACCCTCTCTCTATCTCTCTCACACCCACACACATAACCCAGCCTTCTGATCCACTCGACTCCTATCTCTAACGCACACTAGCTAGCATATTTATCTTTCTATTTATCTGTTTCTCCATCAACCTTCTTTCTCGCCCTCACTCTTGATTCCTATCACACACACTACATATGTTTCTCTCTACATGCAGTCAAGTGCCCTCTAACACACATATATAACTTCACCCTTTGAACCACCCGACGGTCATCTCCAACACCCAAACTAACGGATGTCCCTCTAGCTACCATCTCCATCTCTGTATCTATCTTTAGTTTCTCCGTCAACATTTCTTTCTCGCACGGAGTCTTGCTTCCTATCACCCACACTATATATGTCTCTCCATACATATGCATTTATAGGTTGATCTCTTTTGCACAATCGTTGCGCCTCACCCCCTCTGCTCGCCATAGATGCATGCTCTAGCCCACACCACTATCTCTTAAAGACAAAAACACATGCTCAATTGTCGGTCCTTCTTCCCTGCATTCTCACATGCATGCATATTGTCATACCGACCCGTCTCTCCCATGTCATTGATCTTATGACTTATGTCTTCTTTCTTTTATCTCGATCATGCGCGCGCACACACACACATCCCACGTATACATGTATACCTCTCACACATGCACACTCAAGGTCTGTATGTCTCCATACGTAGTTAATTACCCTCAATCCTAACGCCACATTGAATCGTTCTCCTCTTTTGTGCACATAACTTCCGCCTTGATGGGTAAAACACACACTCACA
>NC_041393.1:152998685-153015057 GCF_002162155.2 Triticum dicoccoides | reverse complement strand
ACACACACACACACACACACACACACACACTAAGACTCCATCTCACACACACATGCTCTAGGCGGAGCATTTGTTCCTACCACCCTTCATCCAACCTTACTCGTATGATAAACAGTCACCTTTATTTACTTGGATAACATGGACAGATTCCACTTTACTTTAGTAGTCAGCAAACTTATCATCTGTACCCTTAAAAAAACAAGTTGGCGATGATTGTGTGCCTGCCATCTTGTAATATAGACCGCATGATCTATATCTGACGGATAGAAAGCAAACTATGATAATTTTACAAAAGATACCCGCACCTCTCTCCACATCATTATCTCCCGCAACCTCATTGCTTAGCAATTAAAAAAGGAATAAGTCTCTAGAACAATCGAGCATGCATGGTGGCCACTGCCGCCTGCCGGCGCCGTCCATCCCCATGCCTCCGCCCATTTCGACCACCAGTCACCACCACGCTCCACTCCTCCTCGCCTTATCTCTCATCTTTCATTTTTTCGATGACATTCTCGAGATACCAGTTTTCCGATAAAATTCTCAAGATATCATTAGTTTTTACACATGGGATTACTCCTGCATGGGTCAATCACAACAGTTATTTTGTAGAAAAATGCATATTGATGTTCCGTGCAATGCACGAGAATCTTGCTTGTAATTATATAACACAAATCACGAGCAGGAAGTGACATTTTTTTGACACAACCACGTTAACATGGCCACGTAAATCACTAGCTAAAGTAAATACCATTATACTTATATCCCGATGCAAAATGTTGAGTACATGTCCGAAGAGTAGAGTCGCACACACGCACTCTGTCTCTCAGAATCTCTCTCTCTCTCACACCAGTTACGTGACGCCCACTTAAGCAGACACGAGTATGTTACAATTTGTGCACCCGCGGGTACACGTGATGCTGCGCATTTATTTAAGCCGGAAGGCGAACCCAAACAGTAGCTGCATTCATTCCCCTCCCGCCACCTCTTCTCTGGTCGCCGTCGCCCGGTAGCCATGGGCCGGCCGAAGGTAACAACATACGCCATACTCCCGCCGGAGCGGCGCTTTAATATGGAAATTTTAGTGGTCATGCATGCATCTTTTTATGCTAGCACTCCTATATAAGGGTTGATCGGTCGCTTCCCGCGGACGTGCGCGGGTGGTGGAAGAGGAAGGAGAATGGAAGCGGGCTGTGGAGTAACATTTTTTACCACAATTTCTTAGGAAACCGAGTGCAATAATTGAGTAGTTTTGCAAACTACCAAACTACACCTGAAACGGTTCAAAACCTATACGCCCTTGCCAGCGCGCGCTTCCCTCGTGAAACGGTCAGCGTCGCCCTGGAGCGTCAGTGCCGCATTAATGCCTAGCCAGAGCGGAGGCGGCCTTGCACTGACGCTGACTTTAAAGTGGCGCGACGGCCGAGAGAGCGCCGCTTCCCGGTGCACGCGACTGCTCCGCGTTGAGACTGGCCATAGGCCCTGTTTGGATCCATGGGTTAGAGTTAGTTTGAGCTAGTTGGGGCTCAAATAGCCCTAAAGTATCCAAGCATGAGGGTTTAAATTGGAGCAAGTTGCACCGAACCCACCAAAAAAAACTATCCCACCCAAGAGGTGCTAACTGGAGATAGTTCTCATTGGGACCACTAAAAAATCACTTTTCTCTCTCCATGAAGTGCATTTATTGTCAATCTAACCCTGTCACCCAAACACCTCTTTGGCTACAGTTAGTTCAGGGTTAGTCATGAGTTAGTCTAACCTCTAGCTAAGTTAGAGTATCAAACAAGAGCAATATAGGACATGCAAGTTGCTCAATGCATACAGGCAAATTCGTACGTGAAAGGATTTTTTTTCTTTTTGAAAACGGAACGTGAAAGGAATTTTTTTAGAATGCTCTTGGCATGTCGCTAACATCTGATAGTTAACAGACCTCAATAGACGGCAGAAACACCGGCCCGCCGCACTTTGATAGAGACAAGGAGGGAGAAGCGATACAGGCTGCTGGATTACTAGAGATAGGCGTCGCACGGAAGCCAAGAAATATGGTGATAGCATGGGTTAGCCATGTACTAGTATGATGTAACTACACTAGGCTGCCGTGTTTCGTACTCTTCCAGTCCACTATGGACATGATTGGTTAATTTTATATCGCTGAATAATATTAAATATTATGAGTGCAGACGCTCCACCACGAGGTTCCTTGCTCCTTCTCGGTCGTCCGGAATCTATGTTCTTCCACTCTATTTTTTTAGTGAGCTTTGTTCATCCTTTTGCCAACACGCGAGACATCTAGCATCAAGGTGCACGTGTTATGCAAGGATCGTTCCATCTGTATGAAGAACACGTGGGACTAGAACTACGAGACGGACATCTACCCAGGAGTCGACGTACGAACCTGAGTAATGTAGCGCAGTAAGTGAAGTAGAAAGGCACAAATGGTATGAACATGCATGGCATATAGGGTGTGTTTGGTTGCATTCTCGTCTCAGCATAGTTGTTCCCTCTTCATGCATGCTCAACTCAACACCCCTCTTCATGCACGCTTCTAGTGTATTTGTGCTAAACTAGTGTGGACTCATGCACCCTCCATACACTCTACCAAACACCCAAAAGTAGGTCGAGAAGGGAACTCTTGGGCGGCATTTGTCTCTTACTACGTACTACCACTAAATGTTGTACGTGCAATGCACGGTGATGTTATGGAGTACGTGCCTAAGTACTCTACTACTACTATATTAGTTGGAGGCACATATTAACTTTTATATTTGTTTACGTGTATGCCCCGAGACCTTCCAACTAGACGTGTCTTTCTCTCCAGGTTGCACTTTGTATCGTTCATACCACTAAGTACTACTACGTGTGGTCTCCGACCCAGAAGTGGAAGAAGTGGAGACGCTCTACCACGCTGTTTTTTTACGCTGGGCTCTACCACGCTGTTCATGTCCCACTCCTTTCGCTGACGTGTGGGACATCCAGCACGTGCCGAGTTTGGCACCCTTCATCGTAAGAGTTGAAACGCTAGCATTCATCAGAAATAAAAAATAATTATAAATCGGCAGTGATACTATTTTTTTTGCGAACCAATCAGCAGTGATACTATACCACGCGGTTTCCTTGCTCCTCGATATCGGCAAGAATACTTCCGTTCGCCAACATGTGGGACGTCGACCATCCTGGTCCACTTGCCATGCACGCAGAACTCCAAGGGAGAGTCACCCAGGTCATCGCGCTGCAGTAACAATGACTAATGAGCCGTCAAATCACATGCCCACTTCCCACTTTGAAGTTGCTCGGATGAAGGAACCATCATGACTTCGTTGAATTCTGCTTCTTGAAGAAAACTACTATACCAGCAGTACTGCTAGCTACAGTATTTACTCCAACAGAGGCCTCCTTTCGTTCATAGGATAGGCATATGAAAATCATAGGAAGTGAGATGACATGCATCTCAATTCCTATAGAGAAAGAGATGCCATTTGATGCTTAGGATAGGAATTTTTCCATTTAGTCTAGGCTAATGTACTGGTAATTTGCTCTAAAAACTACAGTACTAACTAGTAGTACTGGTACATGCTGGTACTCAGACACAGACACACACACTAACTACTAGTACTACTACTTCTCACATGCTGGCCAGACGCCGTCGTTCTCCTTCCCGGCTTTGTCGGCGACACCCCACCGTGCTTGGATCTCCGCCGACCTCTCCACAGCAGCGCGTGCGTCCTTTTCTTTCTTGCGGCGGCGGGCCTCTCTTTTCTTGAGTGCTTTCTGACTTTTCCGCTCCCTCTGTGCGGCTTTGGCCGCCTCTTGCCCTACCGCCCATTCGGCCTTGGCATCTTCAAATTCCTCCCACATAGTTGTGAGGTCGCGAGCGGCGATGAACTCGGCACGGCGGGATGCCATCGCTTCCCTACCATTTTGTGTGCGGTCGTGGGTGGCGAGGAACTCGGCACGGCGGGATGCCATCGCTGCCTTACCGGTTAGTGTGCGGCGCGGTGGCATGAACGACGCTTGGTGAGAGCTTTGGGGTGGAGTGGCCGGACAACCGTATAGTGCATTGGTTTGTCAAGAGCTCAAGGACAGAAGACGAAGCAAATTAGGATTGCCCTTCAATCCTGGTCATTTATTACCGAGTAAAATGCATTGGCGGTCATCGAAGTTGTCTTGATAGCTCACTTTGATCATTGTATCCGAGATATGGTGATTGTACGGTCACTGGCTTAGCGTATAGCTCCGTATTTGTATGGTTGACCAGTCAAACAGTCTGCATGCACCTCATCAGCTCGTGTTCTTTA
The DNA here is from genome assembly GCF_002162155.2 of Triticum dicoccoides. NCBI lineage: Eukaryota > Viridiplantae > Streptophyta > Magnoliopsida > Poales > Poaceae > Triticum > Triticum dicoccoides. Next base: position 153,010,765 of record NC_041393.1, on the reverse strand, counting down.
TCTATCTATGCGGGCCTACTTGTGAATGGAGAAATAAATACTGTAAAAACCAAAATTATGCGTATGTGGGGAATCAAACCACCGACTCGTCGCTGCAACGCACCCTCGTCAGCCAAATGAAAATGAAATACTTCGCGTCATACACTCACGCTCACGTTGTCAAAGCATGCTAATGCATGCACGTCGCCCTCTAAATCAAAGTCCTGCTCATGGCGCAATGCAAACGGTGAGCCCATCACCTGCGTGCCCCGGCGGTGCCTGAAATTACTGTTTAGATGTTTGATGGAGGCCTACGCGAATGACGAGCATGTATTCACCTGGCTCAACACCAACGGTCATACTCGGACCGCCTTGCTCATGTATATCGTCCATCACAACGACAATCTATAAAACAACCTAAGCTAGAGAGGTTACTATGGTAGTATGGTACGGAGTATGTACTATCGTGAGTGACCGATCTTAGTGCCACTGCACACCGAAACCCCTTCCATCTCTAGCGCGCGCTTCCCGCCTAAAACAGTCACCGTCTCTCCAGAATGTCAATGCCGCATTCACCGGACTTAACTGCGGGTGCAATTGGTGTGTCACTGACATGCGGGCCAGACCCCCGTTGGGCCCACATGTCAGTAACCCAAACGCATCTGCAGTTAAGTCACTGAAGCAGCGTCCGCATTCATGCCCGACAAACCTACTCTGGCGCCACTTGTCCATCCGTCTGCCGCGGCTCATTGCCATTCGCCTGCTATATTAACTTGAGCCCCAGCTCCCAGCCATAGCCAAAGACCCACACTTATTCTCCTCCAGTTCCTTCCTTCTGTCGGCACCACTTCAACCATGGCCTCCTGGTGCTCTGAAGCTCTCTTGGACGTACTGTCATAGGAGTAGACGAGGGACATCGGCGGCTCCGCTCCAGGCGCGCTCCAAAGCTCTCTTCGACGTACTGTCGCAGGAGCAAACGAAGGAGATCGCCGGCACCCCCCCGGCCACCCTCCGCCGCCACAACCACGAAGCCGGCACGCGTGCACGGGCGCAGCCGGTAGCGAGGAAGAGTAGTACACGGTAGGTCACCGCCGCTCTGGTCCCGGGAAGGCCACCACTACTCCACTCAGTCGAAGCCAAGCTTGGTGGCGTAAACATCGGCGGCCGATTAGCCGTTTGACAACGACGTGGAGGCGGAAATCTTTAGAACCTTGTGCTCCGGAGGAGGAGGTTATAGAGGCAGATGAGGAGGAGGCAAAGGCAATGGCCGGCTTTCTCGGGTTCATGGACGGACATGGTGGTCTGGCGCCAGCGATTGTTTAGATTAGGTTTACAGTAGGTTTGGTACGGTTTGTGCGAAATATGTAATGAATTTTGTCTAGTTTGTAGGAAAAGTTTTCGAAATGTAATGAATTTCATCCGGTTAATTTCATCTGGTTAATTTGAAATTTGCTTTGTTTGCACGAATTTCGTCCGGTTAGTTCATATAGTTGTCAAAAGGTATGCGGGCAGCATCGGATGGCATCCATCAGTGTACTCGGACAGATGCCGGTGTAAATTTGTGGGCCAGTGCTGGAGATGCCCTAACTATCATGCTATAATCGCTAACAATCCTCCATTATTTGGCAGGGAACAGTTATCCCTCGATCAAAATCAGATCCACGGTGTTTCGCACTCCTCCTGTGTAAGAGTGTAAACTCTTGCTTACATAAAAATGGAGCAAGTGGACGGCACTATAGCACGTCATATCACTCGAACTAGCCCGCCTAACGAGCGGGAAAGCACCGCCCTCATCATTTTGTTGTGGATTTCTGTTGATTGATCGCGCGAAAATGTTACACTTCACAAGTTCTAAAGGAAAAGGCGGCACACTTACGACTCGTACGCGTCGCAACCCCGATAGTCCGGCTCGCACGCCGCTCACCAGAGGGGACACGCGTTGTCTTGCAATTTCACTGACATGTGGGACCGTAATTGAATAAACCGTTGATAGCCGAAATCTAATCGCTCGGCGGGCGTCGGCTGAGAAGAGAGAAACGGGGGAGGGAGAAGATATCGCCCGCCCGCCGCGCACGGACTCCAAGAAATATATAGTGATAATGTGAGGTGGGCCATGCTGGAGTCCGGACCGCTTCCGGAGCCCGCTCTCACCGCCCTGGCCCCTCAAGACGCCAGCTGCCCGCTGCATGCATAGCAAGTAGTCCCCGCTTATGTGGAGGAGAGAGAGAGAGGCATTGACAAAGTCAAGGAGTAATAGTGGAGACAATATCTTTCATCAAAAATAAACAATGAATACTCGTTGATCGTCGTCTATATTGGAAAGAATACTTTCATTCGCTGACATGTCGGACGTCGACCATCCTGGTCCACCTGCCATGCACAAAATTATCCTGCTCTACCCCGGTCGTATCGCAGGCCCAACCTTTCCCACTGTAAGTTGTTTGGACGAAGGAACCATCATGACTTCGTTGAATTCCTCTTCTTCAAGAAAACTTACTATACCCGCAATACTGCTACCACACGCGAAGACTGGACGGCACTGTACCACATCATATCACTGAAACCCACTAGGCCAAACTAGCCCGCCTAGGTCATCTATTTTGGAACGGAGGGAGTACGTCTTTGTACTGCTATGATTTTGTGTTGCACGTTCTCTGTACTTTTGCTACGATTTTCCTACCCTATGAACCAAATGAGGCCTGAATGTATGTCGACTATTGTCTGATCGATCGCTAAGCCTACAATTTTAGGAGCTAGGGCTATTGGTCGATCGGCGAGGGATAAGTATAAGCGTACCACGAGCTCATCAGCCCCAATATTTCTCTTCGGTGAGTATTTTGCAAGTACTATAGCTCGCACAGTAGCTAGCCTACTAACACCAAGAATCATCAAACAAGCCCTGCTGATATGATAAACAATTCAAACTTACATCTAAGCATGCCATATATTACATCAAAAGCTGGTGAGGATACATCTGTTTCCATAACTCGGAGAGGGTTCGCATGATTCATCGCATGATTCACTATCAAACAAAAGTAGCAAGATCCGCCCACACAAGACAGTGCACTAGCCCTAAGATGGTTTGATAACACGCATCGTTCTGGTAATTAAACATAGGGCAATGCAAACTACCCTGAAGGATTAGCGCGACCAACTATTTCTTGTCATCGATCTCTCGGGCAATGACCACAGCACAGACAGCGGCATGCGAATCGATTTCTGGGGCGATGTCCACAGGACTGACTGCGACATCGGAATCGATCTTTGGGGCAATGTCCACAGGATGGACAGCGGCATCAGAATCGATCTCTGGGGCGATGCCAACAGGATGGGCCACGACATCGGAATCATCAAGGACAATCACCGGCACCTGCACAACCCTAACATATTAGCAAGCACATTGCAAATAATCAAAAACCACAACTATGGTAATAAGCCATTATTTTTTACCTTGTGTAGCTCACCGGGGGATCTCATCCCTCTGGGGGCCATCTCCTCGTCCTCGATGAGGGCCATCAACTTGCCAGGGGAACACTGCTTCTCAACAGTGACTATCTCCTCAAACTCGGTCTTGAGCCTCACATAGGTGGCAATCAGAGTTCCTGGGGTAGGCACGGTGGGGCCCTTGTTGTTCTTCCAACTTTCTTTGAGGAGTTCATCCGCCAACATCCTCAACTCTTTGGCTAGTGCTTGTTTCTTGGAGTTCTTCATCTTCATGGGTTGGCCCGCCAACATGGTCAACTCGTTGGTCGGTGCTTGCTTCCTGGAGATCGTTGTCTCCAGTGGGTTGTCTACCAGCAACTCTTTGCCTAGTGCTCCAGGATCCATCAATGAACTGACAAACAAAAAGCAATCAAAAGGAAACCACAATCGCAATGAAAACGGGAAAAGAATAGGATGTGAGAATCGGTCGGTGCTTCGCTAAAAGATGATTATTGGAATGAAAATATAGCAGCATAACTAATTCGCCCACCTTTCCTTCGTCGGTACAGAAGAAAAATGGCAGAAGTGAGTAGCATGGAGTGAGGTTTTCTTCAAGAAAGGGAAGAAAGGGCTTGAACGAGCGTTCCAATGAAATGATGGTTGCTTCGTCCAGTCCAACTTGGAGGCCACCTTACCACTGCTGGTAAAGGTCTGGGTTTTGTGATATGACGGGTCATGACGGCCACACCGGGGTGACAGGTGAGTCACGACTGTAGCACCTCACTGTGATTTGGTGGATGGCACGCGGGCCCAGATGCTTTGAAATGTCCCGCATGTAGATAGAGCGGCTAGTCATATAGAAGTGCTCAATATTGTGCACCGCGACCAAGGCGGAGAGGAAAACGAGAGAACTACGTAATTAATGCATGAGTTTAACTAGGGTAGTTTTGTAAAGTACGAGATACATTCCTCCAATCGCAAAATGCCTTGGTTCATGAGATTTGAGATTTGAGCCCTATAAACCGGAAGGGAGGGGGTACTGCACACGGTGTAGTCTAGTCACTTGTTGAAATCTCTAGAAAGGCAAATACTCCTTTCCGGTTTACAGGTCTATACTACTCCCTCTGCCTAGGTGTGTAAGTCATCTTACGAAAACCAAATAGTCCCAAAACACTTAGGCGCGGTGCATTAACTTCTACCTTGTTTCTTGTTTCTTGACATATCAACCAATAAGAGATGAGGGGTGTGCATGCTTTTAATGACTTGCAATGGCTAGTTCATTGCATGGAATGCTATTAATTAGCAAATAAACATTGGTGACCCCAGGAGGAAACGGTGCTAAGCGCGTGGACCTATGCAGAATGAGTATCAACCAATGGATAATGGAGTTTAATTGTTAAACAATAGCAATTTTGTCTCATGCAAGAGCCTGGCTAGTACTCCAAGGAACCGCACCACGCGAGCGTTCGCAACTGCCACGTTCGATTTTCGCTTGGCTCTTCGCCTCTTCGAGAAGACGAACAATGATGTTACTCCTACTTCTACAGTATCGAATCCACTGCTGCATGTCCGTCCACCTCGTGCGGGAGGGATAGCGTGTAGCGAAAGCTTCTACTTACTGCTCCTGCCTTTGCGTCTATGACAGGTGGGCCCAACAAGTGGTTGGCCCACCTGTCATGCAGCCAAAGGCAGGTGTAGTTAAGGCACCGGAGCTCATTCCGCGAGGGAGAGGGCGTCATAGTAATCAAATTTCTCGGTCTTGTACGAGTTGACGCGACACATCAAAGCACTGCGCTCGGTAAAAGTATTTTTACACATTTCAAATGGGCTACTTCGTATGTAGGAGTAGACATATTCTGCTTCATATGTAGTCACTTGTTGCAATCTCTAAAAAGACTTATATTTGGAAACGGAGGGAGTATAATGCATGCATGCATGCCGTGACTTTCCTTTTGATACTTGCATGTGTTGATTTGATGCACCTTGCCAAATTTTGACTATAAATTTAACTAACCAAATTTTCATGCATGTCACAAAAAATTACGGGGCTGTTTGGATTGTGACTATGTTTGTCTTATGTTGCCACATTATTTTTCCCACACTTGCCACACTTGCCTAACCTGAGTTGCTCAAATTTTTAGACACACTTTGGCTTGCCTAAGGGAATCTTGCCACAATTTTTGTGTCTATGATATGTGGTATTCACTGCTAATAAAAATATTCTTGTCTTAGGTGTGGCTAATAAAAAAGACTTATATTTAGGAACGGAGGGAGTAGAAAATATAAATAATAATGCATGTTGGGGCAACCCACGTTTCCGCTAATTTTAGCCGTGGGCTTGTTCACAATTTTTACGAGGGGGTGGTTGTTCATTTAATGGAGGGACTTGTAGTACCACACTTGAACGATACAAAGTGCGACCTAGCACACCGTAACACCACTTGGAACAAGCGGGTAGCTATCTCAAAACACAATCAACAACTAAAAAAACCGCGACCTGGCATGTAGTAGTACACAATTTTAAACGATTGTTTTGATGGAGTGAAAAAGGAAAACTACCCCACTACTTATATATAGGTCGGAGCCTCCGCGCTTGCTTGCTAGGGCTGCTCTATTCACACACTCTCATCCTCTCCAGATCTAAACAAGATAGGGGTAGTAACACTATCTTTCTCCCTTCAAAAAACACCATTTTTCTATCCTCGCCGCTGGTTACAGATCTGGACGTATCCCCCTCCACCGGTGAAGGGGAGATGTGGCAACATTTAGGCCATCGTCGACAGCGAGGGAGGAGACCCACTGCTGGCATGGGAGGTCCTCCGATCCCTTTGTCGTTGCCTGTGGGCGGATCCGGCCTCCCGCCGCCCACCTATCCACATCCCGACGACCTTCAGGTATATCTTCGTTCGAAACCGCCTTAGCTCCACTTCCCCAGCTTGCTACGTCGCTGCATGTGCATCATTTTCTACCTCTCAGCCCCTCTCCATCGGATGGTCCAACGTCACCTATTTTCTTCTTCTATTGTTGGAGGTAAAGCTACTTCATGGAGTCAAATCTTGTACTCCCTCCGTCCGGAAATACTTGTCATTGAAATGGATGTATCTAGATGTATTTTAGTTCTAGACACATCCATTTTGATGAAAAGTAATTCCGGACGGAGGGAGTACTTGGTTCAAACAAGAAATAAAGTGAGGGTGGGGGAATTTAGTATGTACATCGGACTTGGTACAAACAGGAAGGAAAGGGGGTGAAAGTAGTATAGACTGGTCATCCAACCGGTCTCTTGGTCGAAAAGGGAAATATAGGGGTAACACTGTACACAGTGGTATGACTAGGAATAGATTTGCTATCCATACATAGGAGTAGGTGGCTAGAGTGAACAAAAATGGGACCAACCCAGATATGTTTCTTGGATGTTTGTTTCTCAGGGCAACAAACTATGAATCACCACTTTATGCCCCTGTTTACATACATGGTGCTGTACTACTGGTGCACCCATTGTCCCATGCCCTTATACCAAATATTTAGGCTCCGGCCGGAATAAAGGGGCAGAAAACATAGGCCTTGATGAAAATAGAGGAATAGGAAAGGAATGTAGGTATAAAACTATGGAACAGCGAACCGGAGGAAACTCTCAAGAGAATGTGTTCGAATGGACTACGAAATGTACATATTTGTTTTTTTAGAGTAGCATGCTTGGCAGTATGAGATGCTATTTGTTTATTTAGCTGCACAGTGACTACTCTTGTCCTCACCTCACATACCACACATAGGTTGATTTTTTATTCCGGCAAACACAGCACAACAACCTGTCTAACGCATGGCAGCGAGCGCCTGCCTCGGGCTTCCGCCCAAAAAATGAGCAGCGTGTGGATGTTTCTAATCCGATGGAATCAGTACTACCAGACCAGCTTTCCTATGAAACACTATTCACCTTTCCCGTGTTCCGAACGGTTGGAAGGGAAAGAATACCATAGGAATTGTGTTCCTATGAAAATCCTGCACCAAACTTGTGAACCGAACGCAACCTTAGCTGTTCTTAATATAATGTCCCTGGTAAAAATGAAGCCATGCCACTGTTTTTTCCTGTAATTGTTTGAGACTCTGACAAGTTTAGCCAAATGTTTTTGCCTGTAATTGTTTGAGACTCTGACTGTTTCCTCTGTGCCTTTTTGTGCAAACAGGGATATCCAATTCACCTGGTTGCTGTTGTGACCTTTTGGTGCACTACACAAAACTCTTCTTAAAAGAAGTGACTTTTGTGCTGTTTAACTGGAATGTCAGAATGTAACAGGTGGTTCACTTTGGTGGAACTGCACAAAGGGAGATCTGTGTTCCAATCCTCATCATCCATATTGGCGCCATAACCTTCCTTTAGGTAAGAATGATATTTAATGCATGTGTTCATCTCTATTTTCCGACTACCATGAGAAAATAATGCTGTTTTTTACTAGTACACTTGTACTCCCTCACTGACAAAACCAATTCTGAATTAGAAGGCCAATCATGTACTTGGTTTCACCAACTGGTGAGGAGAAAGAGAAACAGAGCATGAAGAGGAAGAAGAAGAAGAATAAACAATGCCAAGGCGATCTTGCTGAAGCCAGAGGCCTCAGTCGAGGCTATTCAAGGGCTCCGGCAACGACTACCTTACATGTGAGATGATCCTCCAGGGATCCCTTCCACTTCTGCTGTCTCACTTAATTAATTAGGAGTACTTAAGTACCACTAATTTATTACTGCCTAATTTTCCTGTTGGAGTTAAACAAATCTTTAGTCTAACCCTATGTTGAATCATGTACGTGTGAATGTTTGTCTATGGAGGTGAATCATGTGGTGGAGCAGGGAGGGAATATTATTAATGTCATGACATAATAGTGCTATTGTTTTGCATGTCAATTTATTGCCATTGGTTCAATGAGGCAATGTTTTGCGTATTGTCCATCATGAATTTGATGCTACTGTTTGAGTAATATGCTAATGTCTTCCTATCCTTTCTCACTAAGCTAATGAAGGTTTCACCTTGTTCCTACTTGTGCAAACAGGGATCATGTTGTGCCAATCATACATTTTAGTGGAACTACACAAGACAATACAATGAACTATATCCCAACCAGTGCTTTAACTCTGCTGGAAGTTCTTGATAATCTTTCGATATAATCTCAGCACTGGTAAACAAGAGTGATTTCAACCATACATTTGAAGTGCACAAAAATATATACTATTGTGTGATTCCAGTGAGTGCTTTATCATCTCTTATGGGACTACATGAATAAGCTTTTTTTCTCAGGTTGGTACGGGTCTAAGGCCTTCATCCATATTAGTTTGCTATCAGCTCTATTTGTATCGTGCTACTGTCATGAGAAACTCATTTATCTTTGCACTTTTAAGTTTTGCAACCTATGATAAATGGCAATGCTTTGAGTGTTGAGTTGAGCTAATTGGCACTGATTAAATAAACTAATACCTCTCTTTAAGAAAGACTACTATGTTGCTAACTTTACCCATTAAGATAATGAGGATGCTTCTATTTGTTAGTGTATGTTTCATCAACTAGTCCCACTATTACAGTAATCTCACTCTCTCAATATATGTGCCAACAGGGATGCTCGATTTTGGTGGAACTGCACAAAAACTTTGGGTGCTTCATTGCCTCGACAGCTTTCGTCCTTTCCTGTCAGTCGCTAATCTCCGCTTGCTTTCGTCCTTTGCTGTCAGTCGCTTGGCTTATCTCGGCTTCCAGTCAAAGGAAATAGTAATTGATATGCTACCTCACACAGGTTGGTACTGGTCTTTATCGTGATTATTGTGCCTGTCATATGTATTGGTAATTTGGTATTGTGCTACTGTTTGCCGATTTCATAAAGGAGTAATTTGGAGCCTGAACTTGTAGGCAAATCATTACATCGGGTGATTTCAGTAGAACCGCACAAAATGATCAGATGGATAGGTACTTATGCTGCTGCTATGTACTCCAAAGTTCACTCAGACAAGCATCGATGTTGACAAGAAGTGCCTATATTAATTCGAATATTAACCGGCGTCAACCAATTGTCAAACTCCAAGTATTAGGAGAGTGAACGCCAAAAATATTGCTTGGTGCATAGCCCAGAAAAACGCAGTCCAGTCTTTGGTCCCAACTTGTGCCTTTTGGTTATCGGCACATATGGTAGCGAACTATATGGCATGGAGTCTAAAGATTCCAGACAAGTTGGTTGACGTGTATATTCATCTGGCACTTAATCAATTTGCACGCCAAGGATGCTCCATTTCAGTTGAACTGCACAAAAAATTTGGGTGCTTCATTTTCTCAACCGCCTCCTTTCTCGTCTGCAATGTAGAATTTTGGCGAGATACAGGACCAAGATGAGCCAGTAAACTAGTTGGATGAAAGTAGTGGCCAAGTTGCTCAAACCTCCCTCGGCACGAGGCCACTATTTGATGATAAACCTACAAGCAAAGTTCAGATTGTCTGTGCTGCCTCTGATGTACTCGAAAGTTTACTCGTACAAGAACTAATTTTAGCAAGAAGTACCTCCGATTGAACACCATTTACCAGTCTGTACCCTAGGTAATTAAAGTTCGTCCATGGATCATATTGGCTGTGATCTCAATCATTTGGATGCATAAACATACTGAACATGTGTATATCTGAATCTTTTTGTGAATTATGTATGAATATTGTCGTGTGATCTATCAATCATTTGGATGCATAGATATGATGAGCTTGTGTATATATGAATCGTTGGTGTTGTTGATAGTGAATGTTGGCTATGAATATGAACGTGTCCTGTGAACCTGAGTTTGATATGAATGTTTACCTTTTCTGTTGTATTTTTGTGTGAATTTGTTAGTATGCCTATTGTGGGATATAAAACGCAGGTCTCTCATAAAAGTAATGCTGTGTCCAATTTATGTTTTCCCTTCTAACCACATTATATATATTTATATTATTACAATTATCGTATATTTTATAGAGACTTATATATGCATTATAAAAACATCCCACGTGTTATTAACTTATAAAAGAAAATGTTTAAAGGAAAATCCTGGTTGTTTTTGACTCACAGGCAAGGAAAATCCTGGTGATTGCGTACAAAAGTTTGCGAAGATTTTAAGGACCAATTTAATAATAACGCGCTCATTTCTATTTTGAGCAATAACTCGCTAATTTCTTAATTATATATATAAAAATGCGCCTCTCCGGTATATTCTTTGATATTAATTACTCCTTCTAACATAACATTATATATATATAATGAGCCCACCTAATACGTGTATTTCAAGGAAGTGCAAATGGGCTGGGATTTCTTAGAAAATATAAATGGGTCTGATTGACGCGAAATTATTTGTTCACCCAGCCCAGCAAATGGACTGTACATTCTAGAAAACATGGGTTAAATATATGCCACATTTTTGCAGGCTGACATGTGGGCCAAAATGTCGAAGCCTACGCAGGGCGTTGTCAACTTGGTCAACAAATGATTGTGTCATCCACAACCATTGGATTTATATCCAACGGCCGGCATGCACCTTCAATCTCTCGTCTTCTTCCTCCAGTGTCGGCCGGACCGCCTGGTCCGGCCTCCGGCGGCTAGCGGCTCTGCTTAGCACGCATCGCTGCGAAGTGCTACCCCACCGCCGGCCAGGATATCCCTCCGCCCCTCGACACCTCCTGTTATTCTCCACAGACTACAGCCCCACGCCGCAACAGAACCAGTTATAACCCTTCTCCTCCTCTCAATCTACGACTCCACTGCCGCATTTTCCCATCTCCGAGTCGTTCCTGTCCGGGGCCTCGCCGTCGTCCACCGCCTCGCTGTGTTCGGTGTGGCGTGGTCAACAAACGAGAGTCATAGGAAGAGGACTGTACGTGGAGAGCCTGCGGCTGGGACCCACGAGGTCCATGGTCGCACGCAAGGAAAGTTTCTCCTTATTAAGCTAAAAAAATTGTTTCCTCCACCTGACAGCTAGGACCCACCGGTTGTATCTTCGCACGGAAGGAAGTGCCTCCTTGTTTTGCGAAAAAAATTATTCATCCCGTTGATAGCTGGGACCGGTCAGATTTGGTGACTGACTTGTGGGCCTACTAAGCGGACGTGTACGCACGGCTTTGTCAACTTAATCAACAAATGATTCTAGCAGCTGGACCGTTGGATGTTAATCCAACAGCCGCGCTCCTTCTTCAACCTTTGTTCTTGCTCCTGTCTCCCGTGGGCGGCACCGCGGCTGTGCTGCCACGCACCCGAACCAGTGAAGTTTTCCACTCCTCTCCATCTGCGACTCCACTGCCCCGTCTTCCCCATCTCCGGGTCGTTCCAGTCTGGGTGCGCTCGGCACGGTGTGGTCAACATGGTCAACAACTGAGAGTCATCGGAAAATGACTGTACGTGAGAGGCTGACAATGGGGACGCACCACGCCCATGGACGCATGCATGCAACGGAACGCGGCAAGGTCAACGTGGTCAAGGAACGACTTCCATCGAAAGTATACTGTACGTGGAGAGTCTCAGCTGGGTCCACGGCCGCAGCAAGTAAGTGCCTCCTTATTACGCCGAAAATAATGATTCCTCCAACTGACAGCAGGGACCCACTCGACGGGCCACCGTATTTTGCGAGAAAAACGTTTACCCTCAAACTGCTGGGACCCAGCTGACGGGCCACCGTATTTCGCGAAA
>NC_041393.1:152992333-152998392 GCF_002162155.2 Triticum dicoccoides | reverse complement strand
GTTAGCTCGGACCCACTGGAAGTACCTCCTTATTACGCACAAAAAAATGAATACTCCCCCTGCTAGCTGGGACCCACCTTGGTGGCAGGCTGACTTGTTGGCCTACTAAGTTGACAGGGACGAAGGGCTTTGTCAACTTAGTCAATATGAACGATTCTAGCTTCAGTGACCGTACGATGTCCATCCAACGGCCGTAGTGCTTCTTCAACCTCTGGTCTTCTTGCTCTAGCCGCCCAAACCAGCACCGGTCATGCCTCATGCTCCTGCCTCCAGTGGCCGTCTGTGCTGCCGCGGAGGCCTCACCGCCCCCTACTATTCCCACCGCTGGCCAGGCCCTGCGGAGACGGTAGCCTCACACCGCAGCCGAACCAGTGAACCCTCATACTCCTCTCCGCGCGGGCTTCCACTGCCGCGTCTTCCCCGGCTCCGTGTCGTCCCCTTCCTAGGCCTCGCCGTCGTCCACCGCCGTGGTGCTCTCTGTGCGGCGTAGTCAACGTGGTCAAGGAACGACTTCCATCGGAAGAGTACTGTACATGGAGAGGCTGACAGCTGGGTCCACGACGACAGCCCAGTTTTTTTGTGATTTGACTAAGTAAGTCGCTTTGTGAGGCCTGTTGGGCTGCAAATCTTTCAAGACGAGGAGAGCTTTCATTCGACTGGCCGAGAAAATGGCCCATCAGTAATGAGAAATGGGTTGTACATTTTTAAAACACATCAAACCGGCAATTAGTTTCAAATATCTTTTTTTATTTCGAGATTTTAAATTACATTAATTTTTATGCGTGGAGAATTTGTTGGATTTTATATTGATATACATTTATTTTTAAAATCAGTTTGAATGTGAGTCGAAATTTCGGGATTAAAAATAGTTCGGACCGCATCGAAATATGCAAAATTACGTATAATTTTTTAACCGTGGCCACATTATGGGTTGTAATGCTAACAAAAAGAATACGAGCTCAAAAAAAACCCTTAAGAATTAGCAAATGGGATGTAAATTATTAGAAATAATGGCAGATGGGTTGTATGCTGTTTTCCACAGATTTGAGGCTTTCCTAAAAAAAGGTTGACACACAAGTAGTGACTGTTGGATGGCCATCCAACGGTCGTCGTGCTTCTTCAATCTCTGCTCTTCCTGCTCCAGCCGCTCAAACAAGCGCCGGCGAGACTGCCTGCTCCCTCCTCCCCGTGGTCGGCTCTGCTGCCGCGCAGGCCTCACCGCCCCACCGTACTCCCATCGCTGGCCTAGCCATCCCTCTACTCACCCAAACCTGTTGTTATTCTCCGGCGAAGGTAGACGAACCAGTAAACCCTCATACAGTCGTACTCCCCTCCGCATGGGAAACAACTGTCGAGTCTTCCCTGCCTCTGTGTCCTTCCCTTCCTAGGCCTCGCCATCGTCCACCGCCCTGGTGCTCTCGGCGCGGCCTGGTTAATGTGGTCAACGACCGACATGCATCTGAAGTGGACTGTACGTGGAGAGGCCGACAGCTGGGTCCACGGCCGTACACAAGGAAATGCCTCCTTATTACGCGCAAAATAATGATTCCTCCACCTGACATTAGGGACCCATCGAAAGGGCCTCTATATTTCATGAAAAAAAGTTACCGCCGCTGACAGCTCGGACCCACTAGCTATATCTTCGCACGCAAGGAAGTGCCTCCTTATTACGCACAAAAAAATTGAATACTCCGCCAGTTAGCTAGGACCCAGTATAGTGGCAGACTGACTTGTGGGCCTATTAAGTTGACGGGGACGGAGGGCTTTGTCAACTTAGTCAATATGCACGATTCTAGCTCCAGTGACCGTAAGATATCCATCCAACGGCCGTAGTGCTTCTTGAACCTCTGGTCTTCTTGCTCTAGCCGCCCAAACCAGCGCCGGTCGTGCCTCGTGCTCCTGCCTCCCGTGGCCGGCTGAGATGCGGCGGAGGCCTCACCGCCCCCTACTACTCCCACCGCTGGCCAGACCATCCTTCTACTCACCCACACCCCCTATTATTCTGCGGCAACGGCAGCCTCACACCGCAGCGAACCAGCGAACCCTCGTACTCCTCCACGCGTGGGCATTCACTGTCGCGTGTTCCCTGGCTTCGTGTCGTCCCCTTCCTAGGCCTCGTCGTCGTCCACCGCCCTGGTGCTCTCGGCGCGGCGTGGTCAACATGGTCAAGGAACGGCTTCCATCGGACGTGGACTGTACGTGGAGAGGCTGATAGATTGGTCCACGGCCGCAGCAAGGAAGTGCCTCCTTATTACGTGCAAAATAATTATTCCTCCACCTGACAGCGGGGACCCACTGGACGGGCCACCGTATTTCACAAAAAAAACGATTCGCCCCCTGACTACTGGGACCCACCAGCTACATCTTCGCAAGCAAGGGAGTGCGTCTGAAAAAAAAACGATTCGCCCCCTGACTGCTGGGACCCACCAGCTACATCTTCGCACGCAAGGAAGTGCCTACGGGCAAAAAAAAACGATTCGCCCCCCTGACTGCTGGGACCCACCAACTACATCTTCGCAGGCAAGGAAGTGCCTGACAGTCGGGACCCACCTGGTCGAAGCGTACGTAGCATTGTCATTCTGGTCGCGAATGTGTACGTACGTATATACTGGTCGATGTAGAGGCGCGCGGTCGTAGTAGAGGCGCGTACGTGTCGTAGTAGAGGCGCGCATGTAGCATGTACACGTACGTACAGTGGCCAGGGTGCAAGAAAGAAAATACGGCCACGTATGTGTACGTACGGCCAGGGCTCGTGTACATGGCTGGGTCGGAACGGAGAAACAGCGTCGTCGTTGTGTTCATCGGGAGGCAACGGAATGCGTCGTGTTCATCGGGAGGTAACAGAACGCGTGGGAGCCAACCGGCTGGGTCGGAACGGAATGCGTGGTCGTGTTCATCGGGAGGGCTTGGACGGAACAGGCGATGGAAACGAGGCCTAGCGTAGCGCAAAACGGACGAAACAGACCTCCTACGGTCGAAACGGGGGTCCTGTTGATCGGGAGGGGTGTGGCGTACCGTAAAACGGACGAAACGGACCTCCTACGATCGAAACAGGGGTCCTGTTGATCAGGAGGGGTGTGGCGTTGTAACACCCCAATAATTTAACCAGGTTTTAGTTATTAAAATTTTGACAAGAGTTTAAGATTTTTGCCTGCAAGAATATTTCTGTTAATTTCATAACCTTTCTTTTTATATTAAGGAATTTATCCCAAGTGGATCCTTCCAAAACATATTGAACTTCTATGCCATCTCATAATTTTTTTTTCCTAATCAGTAGGTTTATTTATTAAATTATTCCACCCTAAGCTATATTCATTAAAATGACTTGTTTTAAGTTTTGGAGCTCTGTTTGAATTGCAACCAGTTGATAACTTTAACTAATATTCCAACCAAAATTTGGAGATGTCATGTGATGCACCTAAATCACTTTTGTGCAATAATATATTTCATTCATTGCATATTTTGAGTGCTACACATGTTTTTCTTCTCTGGTCCAGTGGACAACTTTGCACTACAACCCTTTCAAATATTTGTTTCTAGCTTCCACCAAAATTATGGGATGCCAACCTCACCTGTGACCTGTAGCATGCCATGGCATAATATCGAACACCTTCCGTGCGTGCACTGGACGCGCCTAGAGCGCACGTATTGCACGAACCGCGCCCGAGCCGACACGCTGGCCCCCCTGGTTTTGGCCCGCTCTGCAGCGCCACGCCACGCACTAACCTCCTCACAGCAACGCGCCAAGCCGCCCTGGCAGCCTACAGCGCCGCCGTCAAAGCTTTTGGCGGTACGCCGGCGTCTGCAGCGCGCCTCTGCCACGGTCGGCGCCGCCAAAGCCACCCCGGCTCGCCACCTGCCCCTGGGAACAGCGCAAGCCTATCCCCTTGCTCGTCGGCTAGCTCCCATCGTCGCCACGTCGCCATTGCTACAGAAAGATGATTCGCCGTCATCCTTATCGACGGCCGCCTCGGAACCGACCTCCACCGCCTATATAAGGGCCCTGGAGCTCAATCGAGTCCTCGAGCAACCTCATATGACCCCCCTATAGCTACCGCGGCCATCAGTCGAGGACGGGAAGGCCTTCTTCCCCGAGTCCGGCCGGTTCGGTCGCCGCCAAGTTCCGGCCGATTCCGTCGCCACCATTGCCTCTCCCTCTCCACTCTCTCCACCAAGAACTCTCCCTCCCTCTCGCGAGCACAACCCCACGCTCAATTTTGGCCGGAGACCACCGCAGCCCCAAACTCACTATCCACCCAAATGCCTTCTCCGCCGCGGAGCTCGTCGCCGGCGACTCCGTTCACGTCGGCGACCATGGCGGGTACCCATGGATTTGTCTCGACTCCCTAAGCACACCCATGTCCTCAGATCTCCAAGGGACACCCCCGTTTGCCGGCAAATCCTCGCCGGAGCTCCGCCTTTGTTCGGTCGGAGGGGAAACGACGCGCGCGTGGCCGGTCAACCCTGACCAGTGGGCCAGGCGGGCCCACCATCAGTGACCCAGCGCCTGTCCACGCGGGAGTAAGTGGAAGCGCACTTCCGAAGTACGCTTTCGACGTGTACACGTTTTATTTGAAACGTTTTTCTTTTCCGTTTTATTTTAAATATCAGATTTTGACCAAACTTTGACTGGCTTTATCTTTTAAAATATAACTCCAAATGAATTAATTCTTTTTCCTATCTCTCTCAAATATTGTCTAGTTTATTTTAAAGTTTATTTGAAAAAAATTCAGAACAACTTTTTGTGTTGTTTTTATTTTGTGTGTTAATTCATATATATTTATATAATAGGATTTTTGAAGAGAGGAGAAGTATTTCAAGAGTTTGAAATGCACCCTACCTTCCCATGACCTGAAGGCAAGCATTCTGAACCCCGGTATAATATTTTTGTGTGTTCGATGACACATTTATAACATCACCTCACTTTGGAGAAACTTGTTATTTCATGTGATATGATCATATGCATGGGTGCATGTTAGTGATTTCCATGCTGTTGGAAATGAACACACTTGTGATGATAATCATCCTCATGTGCCTTGCATGCATACCGGCAGGAACCCGGGAAAACCTCTGCCTTGGGTAGGCATGAGTTTGTCGCCGGTCTCTGTCGGGACGGTTATCTCTGGTATGGCATGGTAAGGTAATATGAGCGGTGACTCTGTTGGTTGAAATATAGTCGTTATGTTAATCATGCAGGGAATACTTAAACCTCCTGAGTCGACCGTAGATCGAGTCTTGTTCCAGTAACCCCCATACTTGTTTCGTACTACCACTCGTCTCTACAACAAGTAGAGTACGGTACAGTAAGTTGTCAACCTCTTTCTAGCACATACCGTATAGAGAGGCCGGGGTGGAAGATACCGGTTGTAGCTGGTAGGCAGGCCACCTGGTCCGGGGGCATGGGTGTTTCTGGTTGA
Source organism: Triticum dicoccoides (assembly GCF_002162155.2). Taxonomy (NCBI): domain Eukaryota; kingdom Viridiplantae; phylum Streptophyta; class Magnoliopsida; order Poales; family Poaceae; genus Triticum; species Triticum dicoccoides. Next base: position 152,992,975 of record NC_041393.1, on the reverse strand, counting down.
GATCGAGAGGGGAGGCCACCCCTTAGAGCGTGCGATATAAATTTGATCCCATGCTACGCGAGGTTGTAGCCTCCCCACTTAGAGTTTTGCTTCACAGGTGTCATGGGTGATTCCAGACACAGGTGAGTTAAGTTGGTGTGTGCAAGATAGGTGTGTTTTCAACAAAAAGACCGTAGACGGAATTAGTCCCGATGGACTAAAGAAATCCGTTACTCGTGGGTAAAGAGTACACCCTCTGCAGAGATTAAACCTATTCGAGTAGCCGTGTCCATGGTTAAGGATTACACTCTGGGATGGGTCAAGTGTCGGTCTTAGTGTTGGTCTTCGGAGGTGAAACTGTTAAATCAAAACTGATATTACAACTTGTGACATGTGATAATGATGATTATTATTTTGTTGTCCTGGGATGGTTTTACCTCCGGTACATTCACTATGATTGTTTCTTTTAAAGCCCTTTATGTGGTGTCGCTTAGACGCCCGACTGTGGCATTTCTTTTAAAGCCCTTTATGTGGTGTCGCTTAGACGCCCGATTGTGGCATTTCTTTTAAAGCCCTTTATGTGGTGTCGCTTAGACGCCCGACTGTAGCATTTCTTTTAAAGCCCTTTATGTGGTGTCGCTCAGACGCCCAACCGTGGCATTT
>NC_041393.1:152985386-152992076 GCF_002162155.2 Triticum dicoccoides | reverse complement strand
TGGCATTTCTTTTAAAGCCCTTTATGTGGTGTCGCTTAGACGCCCGACTGTGGCATTTCTTTTAAAGCCCTTTATGTGGTGTCGCTCAGACGCCCGACTGTGGCATTTCTTTTAAAGCCCTTTATGCGGTGTCGCTAAGACGCCCGACTGTGGCATGTTTGTTATTTATTTCATAATTTTAATATTGCTGAGTTATTGCATATTCATAATTAACATGCTTGTACGCATCAGAGTTTTATTTATCTTTTGTGACTGACGTCATGAGCATAGAATATTTTCAGCACATCATTGTCATATTATACCAGTGTTCATAATGTTTGCGAGTACATTCAAAGTACTCACTGGATTGTCCCTGGCTATTGTCTTGGCCAGATTTCTTGCACGGAGAGGAGCGACCGCGAAGACAGCCCCGGAACCTAAGCAACAGTGATAGCAGCCTCGCAAAGATAGGAGTTAACCTGGTCAGCTGTTCCCGTGGGAAATGGAGTCCCATAGACACTGATGATTCACAACCCGCTTCTGCCATCAACCACTAGAAACCATTTGTTGTACTCACAGGCCAGAATGGTCTTGTACTACATATTTTGTATTTTTCTTGGAATTTCTGTATCAAGTTGGTGCCTCATCAGCTAACAGTTATCCTGGGGCTGGTGAGCACAAGGGCCATTTTCTGGGAATTAATACCCGGAGAATCGGTCGCCACAGACTTGGTATCAGAGCCAGGCTGACCATTGGGTAATCCTATCTTAGCCAGGTCAAAAAACTTAGGCAAACCAACCCAGCAGACCTTAACCAAACCCTAGCCGAGCTTCTCATGCAAGATAGCCACACAGTGACCCCGACACTTTTGGCAGTCGGTGCCCAACCTATCAACCTAGCCTGTCGATCATGCGCTAGTAACCAGCGCCCAAGATGTCTACTTCACAAGCGTGCGAAGGAAGACTCCGTCCCCTTTTTCTATAAAAAGGGCACACTAGCCCCAACCCAGCACAGCCTCTACCCCAAACCGAGCCATAATGCCAGGCCCTGTCGTGCACAACGAGACCACAGCAACCAACCTTGGAGGTTTTGTGACCATACTCGCAAACTCACCCGTCGTGCCTACGCATTAGAAGAGCCCCCAGAATATGTTGTGTACCAAGGACCCATGGGCGGTGAAAGCCGTCAATTCTGGGCCACTGTGCACATCTACGGTAGGGGTCTATCTCCAGAACGCCCCTACAGGTTCACCGGAAGAACAACTTCCTTCGAGCCACAAGCCGTCCAGCTAGCTGCTCGAGAGGCTATAGTTCAACTTCGGCAGTTGTCGCCCAGAGTTAACTGTCGCTTGTTCTACTACTACCCCAGGCGTGAAGGGTATGGTAGACCACCCCAAGTTGCCAACGGAGATCATGAGACAGATCCCGCATTTTTGCACCTAGTGCGCTATGTAAGTGCACTAGAGGCATTGTTCGACCAGATCACCATTGATCTGATCGCAGCTCGAGGAGAGCTGGTTCATCGAGCCCCAGCAAGAAGGGAAGACGAGCCCGACGCCAACAACCCAGTCGTGTTGTTCGGACACCCGATCGAGACCCTGAGGTCAGCCCCAGCCATCATCCAAGATACTGTGATGACCCTAGAAGTGCTTCGTCGCCTTTTGGGAACACACTCCAACGGGATTGTGGCTAACAATCCCCGTGATGGTCATCATCGCTACCCCGACCCTGCAGTTCCTCCGCCATCTCCGACTAATCCAGGCAGTGAGACACGTGGAGAAGCCTCGTCATCCACCAGGCACGCCCGTTTAGGCATAAACAAGGTAGACTAAGCCGTACGAGTAGTACCGAGTCTCTGTGTATCCTCTCTTTGTAATCGTGCGACCTTGTATATAAACGCAGCCTGTCGTTGTGCCTATGTTTTAATAGTAGCCTTGTGTATTTTGTCAGCGCATAGTTGCACATTTTCAGGGCACAACTACCAAAACCAACCTCAACGACAACCACAGTAACACGTCTCTTTATGAGATATGTGTATCTCTGACACTGACCCGACCTTTGGAGCTAAGCCGGCAAATTTATTACCTTTCACCACAGTGAAATGACCCAGCTCCATTGCTATATAAAGGCCACCTTGTGACCATACCAAGCACACCACACCTTGTGCACCACCCTCACAACCTTTTCCTGTCATGCCGAGCCCCAGTATTTATCTGAGAACCCCAGATGCAACCCCAGGTAGCTTTGTCAAAATATTGCGGGACTTTACCTGCAGTACCATGGGTTCTACCCAGCCACCCCAATACGAGCTGCTCAAATCGAGAATCACTTTTTCCACCTCGGAATATTGGGCAGCAGTACACATCCCTCCCGTAGACTCCAATCAAGATCCAATGGAAGTTTCCTTCGTGGGGGAATCTATGCCAACCCCACACCTGGCCATAGAAGCTGCTGCGAAGGAAGCGATTTCTTGCCTTCGATCCGCAGTACCCTATGCCCGCGAACGAGGATATTATTACTTTCCGAGCCGTGCAACACCCGGAGGAGTAACATCTTTTCCCGGTGGACGGATTGAGAGAGACCCAGTGCTAGCCAACCTTATCCAGTACATCATCGCTCAAGAGCATTTGAACCAGCGAATGATGGATTATCCCCAGAGCCTCGCTGATTTGAATCCTCAGATTGCAATCGCCAGACCACTGAGGCCCGACCCGGAGAGACGCATACATCGACTGGTCAATCCACTTCCTCCAATTGAGGAGGAGTGTATCCCATTGCCAGAGACATTTTATCGGGACCCCGTCCAGTTACCATTTTCATTTTAGACGTCACTGCTGTGTTTGTTATTGCAGCATTGATTATTACGTTCTAACTTATGCATGGTACCTCGAATTTGTGCGATGAGTCATGTATTTAGTTCCTACTAGTATGAGTAGTTTTCTTCGTGATTAACTTGTGTAACCGCGAAAAATCCTAGAATGAGATTTCTTTTCCCTGAGTTGCTGCATCGTTTATCCCATCACTACATGGATTATTTTTATTCACGCAGCACCACAGCAGCAGACTCACAACCGCTCGAACACATGTGGAGTAATTGTTTTTCACAACGGCTCTTAGCAAATCTCGAGGACGAGATTTTTCTTAAGGGGGTAGTAATTGTAACACCCCAAAAGTTTAACCAGGTTTTAGTTATTAAAATTTTGAAAGAGTTTAAAATTTTTGCCTGCAGAATATTTCTATTGATTTCAGAACCTTTCTTTTTATATTAAGGAATTTATCCCAAGTGGATCCTTCCAAAACATATTGAACTTCTATGCCATCTCATTAAAAAAAATTCCTAATCAGTAGGTTTATTTATTAAATTATTCCACCCTGAGCTATATTCATTAAAATGACTTGTTTTAAGTTTTGGAGCTCTGTTTGAACTGCAACCAGTTGATAACTTTAACTAATATTCCAACCAAAATTTGGAGATGTCATGTGATGCCCCTAAATCACTTTTGTGCAATAATATATTTCATTCATTGCATATTTTGAGTGCTACACATGTTTTTCTTCTCTGGTCTAGTGGACAGCTTTGCACTACAACCCTTTAAAATATTTGTTTCTAGCTTCCACCAAAATTATGGGATGTCAGTAGCAGCATATGATTCCATTTTATGCAAAAATCTAGGGATGTTCTTTGAAAATTTTGAGTGAATCAACCTCATCTTCATTCTGGTCCAACATGATGGTTTGTACAACATCCATATTATTGCTTGCTCTTTGGCCCATGATTCTTTCCCTACTTGTAGTCCTCCATGCTAAACCCCTAAGTCCAGGAGAATGCAACCATTGGCATAATTTTGGTTCATAAAATAATGCCATTCACATCCTGTCCAGATTTGAAGTTCTGCAAAACTTGCACTAGCAAGTTTGTGCTTTTCACCAACTAACCTCACCACCCTCTTGTGCATCCAAAGAGACTTCAATCTGGAAGATTTGGCCACTCCAAGAAAAGCCTAAGTGCATGTGGCATTTTGTCAAACACCTGGAGGGCATGAACTGTTTTGGCATGAGTTTTGTTTGCATTATGAACTTGACCACCTGACCAAACCACCTTGTCCCTTGAGTTTCCCTCTATCTCTAACCTAGTCCTGTTGCTTGCCAACCTCACCTGTGACCTGTAGCATGCCACGACATTGTATCGAACACCTTCCGTGCGTGCACTGGACGCGCCCAGAGCGCGCGTATTGCACGAACCGCGCCCGAGCTGACACGATGCCCCCCCTGGTTTTGGCCCGCTCTGCAGCGCCACGCCACGCACTAACCTCCTCACAGCAACGCGCCAAGCCGCCCTGGCAGCCTACATCGCCGCCGTCAGAGCTTTTGGCGGCACGCCGGCGTCCGTAGCGCGCCTCTGCCACGGTCGGCGCCGCCAAAGCCACCCCGGCTCGCCACCTGCCCCTGGGAACAGCGCAAGCCTATCCCCTCGCTCGTCGGCTAGCTCCCGTCGTCGCCACGTTGCCATTGCTACAGAAAGACGGTTAGCCGTCATCCTTATCGCCGACCGCCTCGGAACCGACCTCCACCGCCTATATAAGGGCCCCGGAGCTCAATCGAGTCCTTGAGCAACCTCATATGATCCCCCTATAGCTACCGCGGCCAGCAGTCGAGGAGGGGAAGGCCTTCTTCCCCGAGTCCGGCCGGTTCGGTCGCTGCCAAGTTCCGGCCGATTCCGTCGCCACCATTGCCTCTCCCTCTCCACTCTCTCCACCAAGAACTCTCCCTCCCTCTCTCGAGCACAACCCCACGCTCAATTTTGGCCGGAGACCACCGCAGCCCCAAACTCACTATCCACCCGAATGCCTTCTCCGCCGCGAAGCTCGTCGCCGGCGACTCCGTTCACGTCGGCGACCATGGTGGGTACCCACAGATTCGTCTCGACCCACTGAGCACACCCATGTCCTCAGATCTCCAAGGGACGCCCCCGTTTGCCGGCAAATCCTCGCCGGAGCTTCGCCTCTGTTCGGTCGGAGGGGAAACGATGCGCGCGTGGCCGGTCAAACCTGACCAGTGGGCCAGGCGGGCCCACCGTCACTGACCCAGCGCCTGTCCACACGAGAGTAAGTGGAAGCGCACTTCCGAAGTACACTTTCGACGTGTACACGTTTTATTTGAAACATTTTTCTTTTCTGTTTTATTTTAAATATCAGATTTTGGCCAAACTTTGACTGGCTTTATCTTTTAAAATATAACTCCAAATGAATTAACTCTTTTTCCTATCTCTCTCAAATATTGTCTAGTTTATTCTAAGATTTATTTGAAAAAATTTCAGAACAACTTTTTGTGCTGTTTTTATTTTGTGTGTTAATTCATATATATTTATATAATAGGATTTTTGAAGAGAGGAGAAGTATTTCAAGAGTTTGAAATGCACCCTACCTTCCCATGACCTGAAGGCAAGCATTCTGAACCCCGGCATAATATTTTTGTGTGTTCGATGACACGTTTATAACATCACCTCACTTTGGAGAAACTTGTTATTTCATGTGATATGATCATATGCATGGGTGCATGTTAGTGATTTCCATGCTGTTGGAAATGAACACACTTGTGATGATAATCATCCTCATGTGCCTTGCATGCATACTGGCAGGAACCCAGGAAAACCTCTGCCTTGGGTAGGCATGAGTTTGTCGCCGGTCTCCGTCGGGACGGTTATGTCTGGTATGGCATGGTAAGGTAATATGAGCGGTGACTCTGTTGGTTGAAATATAGTCGTTATGTTAATCATGTAGGGAATACTTAAACCTCCTGAGTCGACCGTAGATCGAGTCTTGTTCCAGTAACCCTCATACTTGTTTCGTACTACCACTCGTCTCTACAACAAGTAGAGTACGGTTCAGTAAGTTGTCAACCTCTTTCTAGCACACACCGTACAGAGAGGCCAGGGTGGAAGATACCGGTTGTAGCTGGTAGGCAGGCCACCTGGTCCGGGGGCATGGGTGTTTCCAGTTGAGACCGAGAGGGGAGGCCACCCCTTAGAGCGCGCGATATAAATTTGATCCCATGCTACGCGAGGTTGTAGCCTCCCCACTTAGAGTTTTGCTTGACAGGTGTCGTGGGTGATTCCAGACACAGGTGAGTTAAGCTGGTGTGTGCAAGATAGGTGTGTTTTCAACAAAAAGACCGTAGACGGAATTAGTCCCGATGGACTAAAGAAATCCGTTACTCGTGGGTAAAGAGTACACCCTCTGCAGAGATTAAACCTATTCGAGTAGCCGTGTCCATGGTTAAGGATTACAGTCTGGGATGGGTCAAGTGTCGGTCTTAGTGTCGGTCTTTGGAGGTGAAACTGTTAAATCAAAACTGATATTACAACTTGTGACATGTGATAATGATGATTATTATTTTGTTGTGGACTAACCCGTGATATTTTTGGTATTATCAAATATCCCTGGGATGGTTTTACCTTCGGTACATTCACTATGATTGTTTCTTTTAAATCCCTTTATGTGGTGTCGCTTAGACGCCCGACTGTGGCATTTCTTTTAAAGCCCTTTATGTGGTGTCGCTTAGACACCCGACTGTGGCATTTCTTTTAAAGCCCTTTATGTGGTGTCGCTTAGACGCCCGACTGTGGCATTTCTTTTAAAGCCCTTTATGTGGTGTCGCTCAGACGCTCGACCGTGGCATTTCTTTTAAAGCCCTTGATGTGGTGTCGCTTAGA
>NC_041393.1:152920346-152985272 GCF_002162155.2 Triticum dicoccoides | reverse complement strand
AAGCCCTTTATGTGGTGTCGCTCAGACGCCCGACTGTGGCATTTCTTTTAAAGCCCTTTATGTGGTGTTGCTTAGACGCCCGACTGTGGCATTTCTTTTAAAGCCCTTTATGTGGTGTCGCTCAAACGCCCGACTGTGGCATTTCTTTTAAAGCCCTTTATGCGGTGTCGCTAAGATGCCTGACTGTGGCATGTTTGTTATTTATTTCATAATTTTAATATTGCTAAGTTATTGCATATTCATAATTAACATGCTTGTACGCATTAGAGTTTTATTTATCTTTTGTGACTGACGTCATGAGCATAGAATATTTTCACCACATCATTGTCATATTATACCAGTGTTCATAATGTTTGCAAGTACATTCAAAGTACTCACTGGCTTGTCCCTGGCTATTGTCTTGGCCAGATTTCTTGCATGGAGAGGAGCGACCGCGAAGACAGCCCCGGAACCTAATCAACAGTGATAGCAACCTCGCGAAGATAGGAGTTAACCTGGTCAGCTATTCCCGTGGGAAATGGAGTCCCATAGACACTGATGATTCACAACCCGCTTCCGCCATCAACCACTAGAAACCATTTGTTGTACTCACAGGCCAGAATGGTCTTGTACTACATATTTTGTATTTTGCTTGGAATTTCTGTATCAAGTTGGTGCCTCATCAGCTAACAGTTATCCTGGGGCTGGTGAGCACAAGGGCCATTTTCTGGGAATTAATACCCGGAGAATTGGTCGCCACAGGCGTACCACAAAACGGACGAAACAAACCTCCTACGGTCGAAACGGGGGTCCTGTTGATCGGTAGGGGTGTGGTGTACCGCAAAACGGACGAAACGGACCTCCTACGGTCGAAACGGGGGTCCTGTTCATCGGGAGGGGTGTGGCGTACCGCAAAACGAGACTCCACGGGATACTGTTCATCTCCACCGTCGATCTCCTCCAGCCTCCACGGGCTACCGTTGACCTCCTCCAGTCTCCACGGGCTCCTGTTCATCCAGCTTCCACCGTACGCTACTCCACCGGCTACTGTTCAACCACCCCTCCATGGGCACCCCTCCATCGTCTACTGTTCATCCAGCCGTCCACACCACGGGGTCCTGTTCAACCACCCCTCCACGGCCACCCTCCACCGTCTACTGTTCATCCAGCCCTCCACACAACGGGGTCATGTTCATCCAGAGGCAACACCACCGCTCATTGTTCATCCAAACCGCCCCCGCAATGCTCACTGTTCATCCAATCGATCGGCTTCAGTTAGCAGTAGTAGCGAAGGAATCGCTCGATCGGGTTCAGTTAACAGCCATCGATCAATCGCTCGGATTCAGTAACGCATAGCCTGCAGTGCAATCGCTCGGGTTCAGTTAGAGCCCAACGCCTCGCTCAGGTTCAGTTAGAGCCAACGCCTCGCACACACGCGCATACGTGTATGAGAGAAATGCGCATCGCTCGGCCCCCGACCTCCCACCGTAACCGGCAACTCCCCGAAATTTTCCTCCCCCTTGCTTCTACCACAAATTTTTCTGTCATGGACGGCCCAAAGAATGTCATGCAGCTGCGTCTCCGGCCTGCCCAGGACGAAAAGCCCATTTTCTATCATGATTTTTTGTCATAGAAGTAGGAGCCCACCACATCTATGATGATACCGGGTTTTGTCACAATTATCGTCATAGAAGTGTCATATGTATGACAGAAAAAATTTCGTTCGGCCCAAAATGTCATAGATGTGTCTTTTTTTTGTAGTGTAAGCGATCAAGTGCTAAGCTAACGGAATGGGTCAAGTCAATCACATCATTCTCCTAATGATGTGATCCCATTAATCAAATGACAACTCATGTCTATGGTTAGGAAACTTAACCATCTTTGATTCACGAGCTAGTCAAGTAGAGGCATACTAGTGACACTATGTTTGTCTATGTATTCACACATGTATTATGTTTCTGGGTAATACAATTCTAGCATGAATAATAAACATTTATCATGATATGAGGAAATAAATAATAACTTTATTATTGCCTCTAGGGCATATTTCCTTCAGTCTCCCACTTGCACTAGAGTCAATAATCTAGATTACACAGTGATGATTCTAACACCCATGGAGCCTTGGTGCTGATCATGTTTTGCTCGTGGAAGAGGCTTAGTCAACGGGTCTACAACATTCAGATCCGTATGTATCTTGCAAATCTCTATGTCTCCCACCTGGACTTGGTCCCGGATGGAGTTGAAGCGTCTCTTGATGTGCTTTGTTCTCTTGTAAAAACTGGATTCTTTTGCCAAGGCAATTGCACTAGTATTGTCACAAAAGATTTTCATTGGACCCGATGCACTAGGTACGACACCTAGATCGGATATGAACTCCTTCATCCAGACTCCTTCATTTGCTGCTTCCGAAGTAGCTATGTACTCCGCTTCACATGTAGATCCCGCTACGACGCTTTTTTTAGAACTGCACCAACTGACAGCTCCACCGTTCAATATAAACACGTATCCGGTTTGCGATTTAGAATTGTCCGGATCAGTGTCAAAGCTTGCATCGACGTAACCATTTACGACTAGCTCTTTGTCACCTCCATAAATGAGAAACATATCCTTAGTCCTTTTCAGGTATTTCAGGATGTTCTTGACCGCTGTCCAGTGATCCACTCCTTGATTACTTTGGTGCCTCCCTGCTAAACTAATAGCAAGGCACACATCGGGTCTGGTACACGGCATTGCATACATGATAGAGCCTATGGCTGAAGCATAGGGAACTTCTTTCATTTTCTCTCTATCTTCTGCAGTGGTCGGGCATTGAGTCTGAATCAATTTCACACCATGTATTACAGGCAAGAACCCTTTCTTTGCTTGATCCATTTTGAACTTTTTCAAAACTTTATCAAGGTATGTACTTTGTGAAAGTCCAATTAAGCGTCTTGATCTATCTCTATAGATCTTGATGCCCAATATGTAAGCAGCTTCACCGAGGTCTTTCATTGAAAAACTTTTATTCAAGTATCCTTTTATGCTATCCGGAAATTCTATCATTTCCAATCAATAATATGTCATCCACATATAATATTAGAAATGCTACAGAGCTCCCACTCACTTTCTTGTAAAGACAGGTTTCTCCAAAAGCATGTATAAAACCATATGCTTTGATCACACTATCAAAGCATTTATTCCAACTCCGAGAGGCTTGCACCAGTCCATAAATGGATCGCTGGAGCTTGCACACCTTGTTAGCATCCTTTGGATCGACAAAACCTTCTGGTTGCATCATATACAACTCTTCTTCCAGAAATCCATTCTGGAATGTAGTTTTGACATCCATTTGCCAAATTTCATGATCATAAATGCGGCAATTGCTAACATGATTCGGACAGACTTAAGCATCGCTACGGGTGAGAAAGTATCATCGTAGTCAACCCCTTGAACTTGTCAAAAACCTTCTGCAACAAGTCGAGCTTTGTAGACAGTAACATTACCATCAGCGTCAGTCTTCTTCTTGAAGATCCATTTATTCTCGATGGCTTGCCGATCATCAGGCAAGTCAACCAAAGTCCACACTTTGTTCTCATACATGGATCCCATCTCAGATTTCGAGGCCTCAAGACATTTTGCAGAATCTGGGCTCATTATCGCTTCCTCATAGTTTGTAGGTTTGCCATGGTCAAGTAACATGACCTCCAGAATAGGATTACCGTACCACTCTGGTGCGGATCTTACTCTGGTTGACCTACGAGGTTCTGTAGTTACTTGATCTGAAGTTTCATGGTCAACATCATTAGCTTCCTCACTTATTGGTGTAGTCGTCACATGAACCGGTTTCTGTGATGAGCTATTTTCCAATAAAGGAGCAGGTATAGTTACCTCATCAAGTTCTACTTTCCTCCCACTCACTTCTTTCGAGAGAAACTCCTTCTCTAGAAAGGATCCATTCTTGGCAACAAATGTCTTGCCTTTAGATCTGTGATAGAAGGTGTACCCAACAATTTCCTTTGGGTATCCTATGAAGACACATTTCTCCGATTTGGGTTCGAGCTTATCAGGTTGAAGCTTTTTCACATAAGCATCGCAGCCCCAAACTTCAAGAAACGACAACTTTGGTTTCTTGCCAAACCATAGTTCATAAGGCATCGTCTCAACGGATTTTGATGGTGCCCTATTTAACGTGAATGTGGCCGTCTCTAAAGCATAACCCCAAAATGATAGCGGTAAATCAGTAAGAGACATCATAGATCGCACGATATCTAGTAAAGTACGATTACGATGTTTGGACACACCATTACGATGTGGTGTTCCGGGCGGCGTGAGTTGCGAAACTATTCCGCATTGCTTCAAATATAAACCAAACTCGTAAGTCAAATATTCTCCTCCACGATCAGATCGTAGAAACTTTATTTTCTTGTTACGATGATTTTCAACTTCACTCTAAAATTCTTTGAACTTTTCAAATGTTTCAGACTTATGTTTCATCAAGTAGATATACCATATCTGCTCAAATCATCTGTGAAGGTGAGAAAATAACGATATCCGCCGCGAGCCACAACATTCATTGGACCACACACATCAGTATGTATGATTTACAGCAAATCAGTTGCTCACTCCATAGTTCCAGAGAACGGCGTTTTAGTCATCTTGCCCATGAGGCATGGTTCGCAAGTACCAAGTGATTCATAATCAAGTGATTCCAAAAGTCCATCAGTATGGAGTTTCTTCATGCGCTTTACACCAACATGACCTAAACGGCAGTGCCACAAATAAGTTGCACTATCATTATCGACTCTACATCTTTTGGCTTCAAAATTATGAATATGTGTATCACTACTATTGAGATTCATCAAAAATAGACCACTCTTTAAGGGTGCATGACCATAAAAGATATTACTCATATAAATAGAACAACCATTATTCTTAGATTTAAATGAATAACCGTCTCGCATCAAACAAGATCCAGATATAATGTTCATGTTCAACGCTGGCACCAAATAACAATTATTTAGGTCTAAAACTAATCCCGAAGGTAGATGTAGAGGTAGCGTGCTGACGACGATCACATCGACTTTGGAACCATTTCCCACGCGCATCATCACCTCGTCCTTAGCCAGTGTCCGCTTAATCTGTAGTCCCTGTTTTGAGTTGCAAATATTAGCAACAGAACCAGTATCAAATGCCCAGGTGCTACTGCGAGCTCTGGTAAGGTACACATCAATAACATGTATATCACATATACCTTTGTTCACCTTGCCATCCTTCTTATGCGCCAAATACTTGGGGCAGTTCCACTTCCAGTGACCAGTCTGCTTGCAGTAGAAGCACTCAGTCTCAGGCTTAGGTCCAGACTTGGGTTTCTTCTCTTGAGCAGCAACTTGTTTGCTGTTCTTCTTGAAGTTCCCCTTCTTTTTCCCTTTGCCCTTTTTCTTGAAATTGGTGGTCTTATTGACCATCAACAATTGATGCTCCTTCTTGATTTCTACCTCCGCAACCTTTAGCATCGCGAAGAGCTCGGGAATTGTCTTTTCCATCCCTTGCATATTATAGTTCATCACGAAGCTCTTGTAGCTTGGTGGCAGTGATTGAAGAATTCTGTCAATGACGCTATCATCCGGAAGATTAACTCCCAGTTGAATCAAGTGATTGTTATACCCAGACATTCTGAGTATATGCTCACTGACAGAACTATTCTCCTCCATCTTGCAGCTGTAGAACTTATTGGAGACTTCATATCTCTCAATCCGGGAATTTTCTTGAAATATTAACTTCAACTCCTGGAACATCTCATATGCTCCATGACGTTCAAAACATCGTTGACATCCCGGTTCTAAGCCGTAAAGCATGGCACACTGAACTATCAAGTAGTCATCAGCTTTGCTCTACCAGACATTCATAACATCTGGTGTTGCTCCTGCAGCAAGTTTGGCACCTAGCGGTGCTTCCAGGGCGTAATTCTTCTGTGCAGCAATGAGGATAATCCTCAAGTTATGGACCCAGTCCATGTAATTGCTACCATCATCTTTCAACTTTGCTTTCTCAAGGAACACATTAAAATTCAACGGAACAACAACACGAGCCATCTATCTACAACAAACATAGACAAGCAAAATACTATCAGGTACTAAGTTCATGATAAATTTAAGTTCAATTAATCATATTACTTAAGAACTCCCACTTATATAGACATCCCTCTAATCATCTAAGTGATCACGTGATCCAAATCAACTAAACCATAACCGATCATCACGTGAAATGGAGTAGTTTTCAATGGTGAACATCACTATGTTGATCATATATACTATATGATTCACGCTTGACCTTTCAGTCTCAGTGTTCCGAGGCCATATCTGCATATGCTAGGCTCATCAAGTTTAATCTGAGTATTCTGCGTGTGCAAAACTGGCTTGCACCCGTTGTAGATGGACGTAGAGCTTATCACACCCGATCATCACGTGGTGTCTGGGCACGATGAACTTTGGTAATGGTGCATACTCAGGGAGAACACTTTTATCTTGAAATTTAGTGAGAGATCATCTTCTAATGCTACCGTCAATCAAAGCAAGATAAGATGCATAAAAGATAAACACCACATGCAATCAATATAAGTGATATGATATGGCCATCATCATCTTGTGCTTGTGATCTCCATTTCCGAAGCACCGTCATGATCACCATTGTCACCAGCGCGACACCTTGATCTCCATCGTAGCATCCTTGTCGTCTCGCCAACTATTGCTTCTACGACTATCGCTACCGCTTAGTGAAAAAGTAAAGCAATTACAGGGTGATTACATTGCATACAATAAAGCGACAACCATATGGCTCCTGCCAGTTGTCGATAACTCGGTTACAAAACATGATCATCTCATACAATAAAATATAGCATCACGTCTTGACCATATCACATCACAACATGCCCTGCAAAAACAAGTTAGACGTCCTCTACTTTGTTGTTGCAAGTTTTACGTGGCTGCTACGGGCTGAGCTAGAACCGTTCTTACCTACGCATCAAAACCACAACGATAGTTCATCAATTTAGTGTTGTTTTAACCTTCTCAAGGACCGGGCGTAGCCACACTCAGTTCAACTAAAGTTGGAGAAACTGACACCCGCCAGCCACCTGTGTGCAAAGCACGTCGGTAGAACCAGTCTCGCGTAAGCGTACGCGTAATGTCGGTCCGGGCCGCTTCATCGAACAATACCGCCGAACCAAAGTATGACATGTTGGTAAGCAGTATGACTTATATCTGTTGGGGAACGTTGCAGAAAATTAAAAAAAATTCTACGGTTTCACCAAGATCCATCTATGAGTTCATCTAAGCAATGAGTCAAGGGAGTGAGTTTGCATCAACATACCACTTGTAGATCGAGTGCGGAAGCGTTCAAGGGGATGGTGATGATGGAGTCGTACTCGCCGTGATTCGGATCACCGATGACCAAGTGCTGAACGGACAGCACCTCCGCGTTCAACACACGTATGGTACGGGCGACGTCTCCTCCGTCTTGATCCAGCAAGGAGGAAGGAGAGGATGAGGAAGACAGCTCCAACGGCAGCACGACGGCGTGGTGTAGTTGGTGCAGCAGTACTCCGACAGGGCTTCGCCAAGCGCGTACGGAGGAGGAGAGGTGTTGGGGAGGGGAGGGGCTGCGCCTTGGCTTGTGTTTTTGCAGCCCTCCCCTCACCCCTCTATTTATAGGGGAAGGGGCAAGGGGGGCCGGCCCTCTAGGGGAAACCCTAGAGGGGGGCGGCGGCCAAAGGGAGAGGGAAAAGGGTGGCTTGCCCCCCAAGCTAGGGGAGCGCCCCCTTTAGGGTTTCCCCTCCCCTTGCCCTAGCGCATGGGCCTAGGTGGCGAGGCGCGCCCAGCCCACTAGGGGCTGGCTCCCTCTCCCACACAGCCCATGTGGCCCCCCGGGAGGGGTGGCCCCACCCGGTGGACCCCCGGAACCCTTCCGGTGGCCCCGGTACAATACCGGTATGCCACCGAAACTTTCTGGTGTCCGTTTAACCACTTTCCTTATATAAATCTTTACCTCCGGACCATTCCGGAACTCCTCGTGACGTCCGGGATCTCATCCGGGACTCCGAACAACATTCGGTAATCACATACTTGTCTTCCTGATAACCCTAGCGTCACCGAACCTTAAGTGTGTAGACCCTACGGGTTCGGGAGACATGCAGACATGACCGAGACGACCTCAGGTCAATAACCAACAGCGGGATCTGGATACCCATGTTGGCTCCCACATGCTCCTCGATGTTGTCATCGGATGAACCACGATGTCGAGGATTCGATCAAACCCCGTATGCAATTCCCTTTGTTAGACGGTATGTTACTTGCCCGAGACTCGATCGTCGGTATCCCAATACCTCGTTCAGTCTCGTTACCGGCAAGTCACTTTACTCGTACCGTAATGCATGATCCCGTGACCAGACACTTGGCCACCTTGAGCTCATTATGATGATGCACTACCGAGTGGGCCCAGTGATACCTCTCCGTAACACGGAGTGACAAATCCCAGTCTCGATCCGTGTCAACCCAACAGACACTTTCGGAGATACCTGTAATGCACCTTTATAGTCACCCAGTTACGTTGTGACGTTTGGTACATCCAAAGCACTCCTACGGTATCCGGGAGTTACACGATCTCATGGTCTAAGGAAGAGATACTTGACATTGGAAAAGCTCTAGCAAACGAACTAACCGACCTTTGTGCTATGCTTAGGATTGGGTCTTGTCCATCACATCATTCTCCTAATGATGTGATCCCGTTATCAACGACATCCAATGTCCATAGCTAGGAAACCATGACTATCTGTTGATCACAACGAGCTAGTCAACTAGAGGCTCACTAGGGACATATTGTGGTCTATGTATTCACACGTGTATTATGATTTCCGGATAATACAGTTATAGCATGAATAAAAGACTATTATCATGAACAAAGAAATATAATAATAACACTTTTATTATTGCCTCTAGGGCATATTTCCAACAGTCTCCCACTTGCACTAGAGTCAATAATCTAGTTACATTGTGATGAATCGAACACCCATAGAATTCTGGTGTTGATCATGTTTCGCTCGCGAGAGAGGTTTAGTCAAAGGATCTGCGACATTCAGATCCGTATGTACTTTGCAAATTTCTATGTCTCCATCTTGAACATTTTCACGGATGGAGTTGAAACGACGCTTGATGTGCCTGGTCTTCTTGTGAAACCTGGGCTCCTTGGCAAGGGCAATAGCTCCAGTGTTGTCACAGAAGAGTTTGATCGGCCCCGACGCATTGGGTATGACTCCTAGGTCGGTGATGAACTCCTTCACCCAAATAGCTTCATGCGCTGCCTCCGAGGCTGCCATGTACTCCGCTTCACATGTAGATCCCGCCACCACGCTCTGCTTGCAGCTGTACCAGCTTACTGCTCCACCATTCAACATATACACGTATCCGGTTTGTGACTTAGAGTCATCCAGATCTGTGTCGAAGCTAGCGTCGACGTAACCCTTTACGACGAGCTCTTCGTCACCTCCATAAACGAGAAACATGTCCTTTGTCCTTTTCAGGTACTTCAGGATATTCTTGACCGCTGTCCAGTGTTCCTTGCCGGGATTACTTTGGTACCTACCTACCAAACTTATGGCAAGGTTTACATCAGGTCTGGTACACAGCATGGCATACATAATAGATCCTATGGCTGAAGCATAGGGGATGACACTCATCTCTTCTTTATCTTTTGCCGTGGTCGGGCATTGAGCTGAGCTCAATTTCACACCTTGCAATACAGGCAAGAACCCTTTCTTGGACTGATCCATTTTGAACTTCTTCAAAATCTTATCAAGGTATGTGCTTTGTGAAAGACCTATGAGGCGTCTCGATCTATTTCTATAGATCTTGATGCCTAATATATAAGCAGCTTCTCCAAGGTCCTTCATTGAAAAACACTTATTCAAGTAGGCCTTAATGTTGTCCAAGAATTCTATATCATTTCCCATCAAAAGTATGTCATCTACATATAATATGAGAAATGCTACAGAGCTCCCACTCACTTTCTTGTAAACGCAGGCTTCTCCATAAGTCTGCATAAACCCAAACGCTTTGATCATCTCATCAAAGCGAATGTTCCAACTCCGAGATGCTTGCACCAGCCCATAAATGGATCGCTGGAGCTTGCATACTTTGTTAGCGTTCTTAGGATCGACAAAACCTTCCGGCTGCATCATATACAGCTCTTCCTTAAGATAACCGTTAAGGAATGCCGTTTTGACGTCCATCTGCCATATCTCATAATCATAGTATGCGGCAATTGCTAACATGATTCGGACGGACTTAAGCTTCGCTACGGGAGAGAAAGTCTCATCGTAGTCAATCCCTTGAACTTGCCGATAACCCTTAGCGACAAGTCGAGCTTCATAGATGGTGACATTACCATCCGCGTCCGTCTTCTTCTTAAAGATCCATTTGTTTTCTATCGCTCGCCGATCATCGGGCAAGTCAGTCAAAGTCCATACTTTGTTTTCATACATGGATTCTATCTCGGATTTCATGGCTCCAAGCCATTTGTTGGAATCTGGGCCCGCCATAGCTTCTTCATAGTTCGAAGGTTCACCGTTGTCTAACAACATGATTTCCAGGACAGGGTTGCCGTACCACTCTGGTGCGGAACGTGTCCTTGTGGACCTACAAAGTTCAGTAGCAACTTGATCCAAAGTACCTTGATCATCATCATTATTTTCCTCTTCAGTTGGTGTAGGCATCACAGGAACATTTTCCTGAGCTGCACTACTTTCCGGTTCAAGAGGTAGTACTTCATCGAGTTCTACTTTCCTCCCACTTACTCCTTTCGAGAGAAACTCCTTTTCCAGAAAGGATCGTTCTTGGCAACAAAGATCTTGCCCTCGGATCTTAAGTAGAAGGTATACCCAATGGTTTCCTTAGGGTATCCTATGAAGACGCATTTTTCCGACTTGGGTTCGAGCTTTTCAGGTTGAAGTTTCTTGACATGAGCATCGCATCCCCAAACTTTTAGAAACGACAGCTTAGGTTTCTTCCCAAACCATAATTCATACGGTGTCGTCTCAACGGATTTAGACGGTGCCCTATTTAAAGTGAATGTAGCTGTCTCTAGAGCGTATCCCCAAAATGATAGTGGTAAATCGGTAAGAGACATCATAGACCGCACCATATCTAATAGAGTGCGATTACGATGTTCGGACACACCGTTACGCTGAGGTGTTCCAGGCGGCGTGAGTTGTGAAACGATTCCATATTTCCTTAAGTGTGTACCAAATTCGTGACTTAAGTATTCTCCTCCACGATCTGATCGTAGGAATTTTATCTTTCGGTCACGTTGATTCTCTACCTCATTCTGAAATTCCTTGAACTTTTCAAAGGTCTCAGACTTGTGTTTCATTAAGTAGACATACTCATATCTACTCAAGTCATCAGTGAGAGTGAGAACATAATGATATCCTTCGCGAGCCTCAACACTCATTGGACCGCACACATCGGTATGTATGATTTCCAACAAGTTGCTTGCTCGCTCCATTGTTCCGGAGAACGGAGTCTTGGTCATCTTGCCCATGCGGCATGGTTCGCATGTGTCAAATGATTCATAATCGAGAGACTCTAAAAGTCCATCAGCATGGAGCTTCTTCATGCGCTTGACACCAATGTGACCAAGGCGGCAGTGCCACAAGTATGTGGGACTATCGTTATCAACTTTACATCTTTTGGTATTCACGCTATGAATATGTGTAGTATTACGCTCGAGATTCATTAAGAATAAACCATTGACCATCGGAGCATGACCATAAAACATATCTCTCATATAAATCGAACAACCATTATTCTCAGACTTAAATGAGTAGCCATCTCATATTAAACGAGATCCAGATACAATGTTCATGCTCAAACTTGGCACTAAATAACAATTATTAAGGTTCAAAACTAATCTCGTGGGTAAATGTAGAGGTAGCGTGCCGACGGCGATCACATCGACTCTGGAACCATTCCCGACGCGCATCGTCACCTCGTCCTTCGCCAGTCTCCGCTTATTCCGTAGCCCCTGCTGTGAGTTACAAATATGAGCAACGGCACCGGTATCAAATACCCAGGAGTTACTACAAGTACTGGTGAGGTACACATCAATTACATGTATATCGAATATACCTTTAGTGTTGCCGGCCTTCTTATCCGCTAAGTATTTGGGGCAGTTCCGCTTCCAGTGACCCTTCCCCTTGCAATAAAAGCACTCAGTCTCAGGCTTGGGTCCATTCTTTGACTTCTTCCCGGCAACTGGCTTACCGGGCGCGGCAACCTCCTTGCCGTCCTTCTTGAAGTTCTTCTTACCCTTGCCCTTCTTGAACTTAGTGGTCTTATTGACCATCAACACTTGATGTTCTTTCTTGATTTCAACCTCTGCTGACTTCAGCATTGAAAATACTTCAGGAATGGTCTTCACCATCCCCTGCATATTGTAGTTCATCACGAAGCTCTTGTAGCTTGGTGGGAGCGACTGAAGGATTCTGTCAATGACCGCCTCATCCGGGAGGTTAATGTCCAGCTGGGACAGGCGGTTGTGCAACCCAGACATTTTGAGTATGTGCTCACTGACAGAACTATTTTCCTCCATCTTACAACTATAGAACTTGTCGGAGACTTCATATCTCTCGACCCGGGCGTGAGCTTGGAAAACTAGTTTCAGCTCTTCGAACATCTCATATGCTCCGTGATGCTCAAAACGCTTTTGGAGCCCCGGTTCTAAGCTGTAAAGCATGCCGCACTGAACGAGGGAGTAATCGTCAGTACGAGACTGCCAAGCATTCATAATGTCTTGGTTCTCTGGGACGGGAGCGTCACCTAGCGGTCCTTCTAGGACATATTGTTTCCTGGCAGCTATGAGGATGATCCTCAGGTTCCGGACCCAGTCCGTATAGTTGCTGCCATCATCTTTCAGCTTGGTTTTCTCTAGGAACGCGTTGAAGTTCATGTTCATGAGCGTTGGCCATTTGATCTACAAGACATATTTGCAAAGGTTTTAGACTAAGTTCATGATAATTAAGTTCATCTAATCAAATTATTGAACTCCCACTCAGATTAGACATCCCTCTGGTCATCTAAGTGTTACACGATCCGAGTCGACTAGGCCGTGTCTGATCATCACGTGAGACGGACTAGTCATCGTCGGTGAACATTCTCATGTTGATCGTATCTTCCATACGACTCGTGTTCGACCTTTCGGTCTCCGTGTTCCGAGGCCATGTCTGTACATGCTAGGCTCGTCAAGTTAACCCTAAGTGTTTTTGCATGTGTAAAATTGTCTTACACCCGTTGTATGTGAACGTAAGGATCTATCACACCCGATCATCACGTGGTGCTTCGAAACGACGAACTTTAGCAACGGTGCACAGTTAGGGGGAACACTTTCTTGAAATTGTTATAAGGGATCATCTTATTTACTACCGTTGATCTAAGTAAACAAGATGCATAAACATAATAAACATCACATGCAATTATATAAAGTAGTGACATGATATGGCCAATATCATATAGCTCCTTTGATCTTCATCTTCGGGGCTCCATGATCATCTTGTCACCGGCATGACACCATGATCTCCATCATCATGATCTCCATCATCGTGTCTTCATGAAGTTGTCACGCCAACGACTACTTCTACTTCTACGACTAACGCGTTTAGCAATAAAGTAAAGTAGTTTACATGGCGTTCTTCAATGACACGCAGGTCATACAAAAATAAAGACAACTCCTATGGCTCCTGCCGATTGTCATACTCATCGACATGCAAGTCGTGATTCCTATTACAAGAACATGATCTCATACATCACAATATATCATTCATCATTCATCACAACTTCTGGCCATATCACATCACATGACAATTGCTGCAAAAACAAGTTAGACGTCCTCTAATTGTTGTTGCATCTTTTACGTGGCTGCAATTGGGTTCTAGCAAGAACTTTTTCTTACCTACGAATAACCACAACGTGATCTTGTCAACTTCTATTTACCCTTCATAAGGACCCTTTTCATCGAATCCGCTCCAACTAAAGTGGGAGAGACAGACACCCGCCAGCCACCTTATGCAACTAGTGCATGTCAGTCGGTGGAACCGGTCTCACGTAAGCGTACGTGTAAGGTTGGTCCGGGCCGCTTCATCCCACAATACCGCTGAAGCAAGATAAGACTAGTAGCGGCAAGCAAGTTGAAAAGATTCACGCCCACAACAAAATTGTGTTCTACTCGTGCAATAGAGAACTACGCATAGACCTAGCTCATGATGCCACTGTTGGGGAACGTTGCAGAAAATTAAAATTTTTTCTACGGTTTCACCAAGATCCATCTATGAGTTCATCTAAGCAACGAGTCAAGGGAGTGAGTTTGCATCTACATACCACTTGTAGATCGAGTGCGGAAGCGTTCAAGGGGATGGTGATGATGGAGTCGTACTCGTCGTGATTCGGATCACCGATGACCAAGTGCTGAACGGACAGCACCTCCGCGTTCAACACACGTACGGTACGGGCGACGTCTCCTCCGTCTTGATCCAGCAAGGAGGAAGGAGAGGATGAGGAAGACAGCTCCAACGGCAGCACGACGGCGTGGTGTAGTTGGTGCAGCAGTACTCCGACAGGGCTTCGCCAAGCGCGTACGGAGGAGGAGAGGTGTTGGGGAGGGGAGGGGCTGCGCCTTGGCTTGTGTTTTTGCAGCCCTCCCCTCACCCCTCTATTTATAGGGGAAGGGGCAAGGGGGGTCGGCCCTCTAGGGGAAACCCTAGAGGGGGGTGGCGGCCAAAGGGAGAGGGAAAAGGGTGGCTTGCCCCCCAAGCTAGGGGGGCGCCCCCTTTAGGGTTTCCCCTCCCCTTGCCCTAGCCGCATGGGCCTAGGTGGGGAGGCGCGCCCAGCCCACTAGGGGCTGGCTCCCTCTCCCACACAGCCCATGTGGCCCCCCCGGGAGGGGTGGCCCCACCCGGTGGACCCCCGGAACCCTTCCGGTGGCCCCGGTACAATACCGGTATGCCACCGAAACTTTCCGGTGTCCGTTTAACCACTTTCCTTATATAAATCTTTACCTCCGGACCATTCCGGAACTCCTCGTGACGTCCGGGATCTCATCCGGGACTCCGAACAACATTCGGTAATCACATACTTGTCTTCCTGATAACCCTAGCGTCACCGAACCTTAAGTGTGTAGACCCTACGGGTTCGGGAGACATGCAGACATGACCGAGACGACCTCAGGTCAATAACCAACAGCGGGATCTGGATACCCATGTTGTCTCCCACATGCTCCTCGATGTTGTCATCGTATGAACCACGATGTCGAGGATTCGATCAAACCCCGTATGCAATTCCCTTTGTCAGACGGTATGTTACTTGCCCGAGACTCGATCGTCGGTATCCCAATACCTCGTTCAGTCTCATTACCGGCAAGTCACTTTACTCGTACCGTAATGCATGATCCCGTGACCAGACACTTGGCCACCTTGAGCTCATTATGATGATGCACTACCGAGTGGGCCCAGTGATACCTCTCCGTAACACGGAGTGACAAATCCGAGTCTCGATCCGTGTCAACCCAACAAACACTTTCGGAGATACCTGTAATGCACCTTTATAGTCACCCAGTTACGTTGTGACGTTTGGTACACCCAAAGCACTCCTACGGTATCCGGGAGTTACACGATCCCATGATCTAAGGAAGAGATACTTGACATTGGAAAAGCTCTAGCAAACGAATTAACCGACCTTTGTGCTATGCTTAGGATTGGATCTTGTCCATCACATCATTCTCCTAATGATGTGATCCCGTTATCAACGACATCCAATGTCCATAGCCAGGAAACCATGACTATCTGTTGATCACAACGAGCTAGTCAACTAGAGGCTCACTAGGGACATATTGTGGTCTATGTATTCACACGTGTATTACGATTTCCGGATAATACAGTTATAGCATGAATAAAAGACTATTATCATGAACAAAGAAATATAATAATAACACTTTTATTATTGCCTCTAGGGCATATTTCCAACAATATCGCCCACAACTCACTTGTGTTCTACTCGTGCATATAACATCAATGCATAAAACCTAGGCTCGGATGCCACTGTTGGCAACGTAGTAATTTCAAAAAAATTCCTACGCACACGCAAGATCATGGTGATGCATAGCAACGAGAGGGGAGAGTGTGTCCCCGTACCCTCGTAGACCGAAAGCGGAAGCATTAGCACAACGTGGTTGGTGTAGTCGTACGTCTTCACGGCCCGACCGATCAAGCACCGAAACTACGGCACCTACGAGTTCTTGCACACGTTCAGCTCGATGACATCCCTCGTACTCCGATCCAGCCGATTGTCGGGGGAGAGTTTCATCAGCACGACGGCGTGGTGACGATGATGATGTTCTACCGTCGCAGGGCTTCGCCTAAGCACCGTTACGATATTATCGAGGACTATGGTGGAGGGGGGCACCGCACACGGCTAAGAGATCAATGATCAATTGTTGTGTCTATGGGGTGCCCCCTCCCCCGTATATAAAGGAGTGGAGGAGGGGGCCGACCAACGGGGGTGGCGCGCCCTAGGGGGGGAGTCCAACTCCCACTACAAGAAATATGTCAACTTGTGACCTTGACTATTGGTCACTCAAAGGTCATGGTTTTTCATTTGCGACCTTTTTGTGACCAAAAAGAGAAGGTCAAAAGCTGGCGGTCGTAAACCGACTATAGCGACCTTTTTCTGAAATGGTCGAAGACGTTTATGACCAAAATATGTCCACGGTGGCGTTTTGGTCACTAGCAACCTCCCCAGGCCACGTAGGCATCCAGCGTGGCAAGCTGATGTGGCACAAGATTCAGCCCAGTCCAATTCAGTTTTCTACATGGGCCTAGCCCAACAATTCGGCCTTTTACTGTATATTTTTTCTGTTAATTTTCTCTAGCTACATGGGCCTGGCCCAACAATTTGGCCTTTTTATTTTCTAGGGCATGGCCTTTTATAGCCTATTGATTTTCTATTTTCAGCCATTTTATTTTGCAGCTAGTCCAAGTAGTCAGAATGGTCCCACTTGTCATGCTCACCTCAAAATTGGTCCCACAAATCAGAAATTTCGAAATTTGTCAAACAACCATTATAACTTGGACCCACTTGTCAGGTTTCCATTTCACGGGTATTCAAATCACATGCACAATCATTCTTTCGAACAGACCAAAGAGCAAATGAAATTGGTCCAAAAAAAAATACTACATTAATCTATTACAATCGTTATAGTATATTACAACTCAGATATGCCTACTACTGCCTACAATTACAACACATAATATGCTACTCTTTGTCGATATGCTTCACAGCTTCGAACATGGATTCGCACTTCACCTGTGCAAAAAATAAGAATGAACATATAAGAATAAGAATATGTACAGAACATCAAACAGTAGCCAATTTGGGACCCAATAACTTATAATCAAGAATTGACAGCAAATGCCATGTACATAAATAGTATGACTAACACTAACCAGTATGCGTTCATGGAGCGACTAAAATGTTGTCACTAGCTAAGATTTTTTTTGGTATATAATATAGTGACATGTGCAACTCTCTAAATTGATCATAGAAATGAAAAGAACTGTAAGAACGAGTTCATTCAGAATCCAGGCATGTCAAATTTTAAGCACCAGCAAAATAGATCTAACAAACCAGACCATGATCATCATGCATCATGATTTATGGTTCAAGCAAAATAGTAAAGAGATGGACATACACGCATCAAGCATACCAGCTACCACAATAAGAGGTCCAGATGCATGCATGAGCAGTTCTTAATATTTATATTCATCATCACATCAACCTATAACCACCTATGCTCATTGTTACAAATCTATGCATAGTTTAAAAAAATAAACCTATCTATTTGAAACCAGAACAGATTTGTCACTCAAATCTAAATTCATTGGTTTCTTCTCCAAACTATTGAATCGCAGGCCTCTAATTCGCTAGTTTCTTAGGCAATAAACATCATTGCAAATTTTGATGAAATGCATAAGCTCAGTCGATGACTACACAGCAGCAACTACTTCAGACATTGGCTGGAGAAATGCTCATCATTTTTTTCTTTGTAAAAGAAATTTTGAGTTAAGCAGTAGCACTGGTTACTGACTACACATGTACCGCCACAATTAGCAAACAAGATTATAAAAACCCCAGAGAAAGGAGGAGACTAAAAAAATTGCTCGAACAAGCTTGTTATTTAACGTGGCTGTGAAAATGTAAAGTTGGCAGCAGATAAACACTCAGACACTACACGTGCTTGTTTCTACAAAGGAGCAGCACAAATCACATTACATGCTTGTTTTCAATGGTTAGTACAGACAAGCCAGATGTAAATTTCCATGTGTTGTCCTACAAGCATGTAACTAATTTGTGCAGATGACACAGAGCAGCGAGCAGAGAATCAACTCTAACATTAAGCATTTTTCTGAAACTGCAGCAAGTATGTAGGGAACTCTCAATATCTAAATAACTGCAGCAAGTAGTATTAAGTATGAGCAGATTGTGAGCTGCATCTAATTGCTGACTGTCAGCAGCACAAACCTCTCATCTAACAAGCAGCAGGCAGAGTCAAAAAACACACAAGTCTGAATGGAAGAGGAGGAGCTCACTTGTGACTCCGCAATGGCCGCAAGGTCCCTCCTTCGGCATGGCGCCCTCCCTCTTCTCGTTATGCACCACGTCCTGCAGCCTACACAACACAACAATAGTCAGCCAGTCCATCCATTCCGCGGCGGCCAAATCCAGCCCAAACCCTGAGGCCGGGGAGGAGAAACGGGATGGGGGAGGGGAGGGGTACCTGATGATGTTCCGGTGCTGCATCTCCTTGAGGTCCGGCCTTGAGGCCCGCCCCTTTCCTTCAACTGCATCTGCCTGCACACAACCACGCATCAGCATCAGATCCCGGGAAGAAGAAGAAGAAGCAGAGGAGGAGGAAGAAGAAGAGGAGGAGAAGGCACTCACGCACGCATCCGACTTCGGCGGCGAGGAGTGGAAGGAGGCGTGCTTCATGGTGGAGAAGGAAGGACTCCTCATCCTCTGCCAGCGGCGTTCCTCTGCTGGTCTGGTCGCCAACGGTAGCGGCACTCTTGGAAGGCAGCGAGCGGAGAGGACAAGTGCCGGGGGAGGAAGAAGGTCGCCAGCGCTTGGAGGTGGAGGTGGAGGAGGCATCAGCGGCATGGGATTGGGAGGAGAATGGAGCCGCAGCGGCGTGGGATTCCATTGGCGATTGATAGATGGATTGGGTGGCGGCATGCAAGGCAGCGACCGGGGAGAAGACGAGCTGGGGGAGGAAGAAGGCGGGCGCCAGCGTCCTTGTCGCCGTCGTCTACGCCGAGGAGACGCAGGCAGAAGGAGCAGCACGACCGGCCTTGAGGTCCGGCGCGTCGACGGCCTGTCTGGCATCGGCTGCCCTCGCGGAGACGCCAGAGGAGGAGGCTGGTGAAGCAGCGACGGTCGGGATCGACTGCTAGGGTGGAGTACGACTGCTACAGGGGACGGAGTACGACGGTCGGGATCGGGGGAGACGAGGTGGAGGGCGCGCTGGCCGGATTGGAGCAACAGGGGACGAAGGTTGTGCGCGCGCGGGTAGCAGAGACCCTCGCGGGAGAGGGTGGAGCAGCGGCGGGGGGTGGGGGTCGAGCTCCGCCGGAGGGAGGTGGCCGACGCGCGCAGGATTGGATCTGGGAGGGAGAAGGCGGCGGCGGCGATTGGGAGAAGGGGCTAGGGTTTCGTGGGTGGACGAGGATGAGAGGGATACGGGGTGATTCGGGAGGGGGTGAGAGCGACGAGGGGAGTGTGGGCTGCCCTTGGATCCGGGCGCATCCGACGGTGGTTAAGGCATGATCCACGTGAGCTGATTTTAGACCAATCAGAACAGAGTATCCCCTTTGATGATGTTAAGACCATTTAAATTAGTCGTAATCGATTGAAAATAAGATTTTGAATCATGCCTGCTATTTGACGACCTAAGAAATTTATAAAAATATAGAAATAAAAAACCTTCGCATTGTGTCACCAAGTGTGACCTACTTTTCAGTAAAAATAACAAACTTTTAATATTGTTAATATCATTAAAAAAGTGTTCTAAGATATGAGTTTTTGTAAGAGAATCATTTTTCCAGTGTCCAAAGTGATATTTTTATAAAGAACCTAGCAAATATTTGTTGCAAATTTGGAGCACGTTAATTTTATAATTCACAATCATAGCACATGTGGAGCACATCAAATACTTTTTCAAGCTTATGTAGTTGAGTTTTTCTATTTGTTTCTCTTGTGTTTTTTGCACAAGGGTGCATTTTGGAATGACATAGTTCATTCAAATTATCTCATATTGTGCACCAAGGTGCATATTGGAATGACAAACAATGTTGCCCAAGGAATTTTTCATTTTCTTTTGACGAAAAATCAATTTTCCATTTTTCGAGTGCTCAAAATGAGTTTTTTTGTGAAGGACCTATCATATATTTGTTGCAAAATTGGACCATATCTTTTTTATAAAAAACTAGGCCATATTTAATGCACAATTGACCAAATGATTGGGTGTAAAAAGTTTTGATCCACCTCTGGTAAAAAGACAAATTTCCACCGATTCAGCTGGAAGCGGGTCAAATTTGAACTGTAGCTTCCATGTAGTTTGCTCTTTATTTTAAAAAAATCATTTCTAGGTACATAAATATCTATTTAATCAGAGAAACACCAAAAAAATCCAAGATTCAACTACTAGCTAGGAATGGTCATTCCCGCCGTTTTGACCGCATTTTGAAACGGGCATAAAAAATTAAAAAAAATTAAAAAATTGGAAAACCTTCGCATTGTGTCATTATATGTGACCAAGTTACGAGGAAAAATAATAAACTTGTAATACAGTAATTATTTTAAAAAAGTGTTCTCAGAAATGAGCTATCAAGTGTGAAGATTCTTGGCTTTCAAGCCAAATGATCAATCTTATGGCCACATTCATGGCATAGTTTGTTCAAATGATCTCATATTATGCACAAGGGTGCATATTGGAATTCCAAACAATGTTGCCTAAGGAAGTTTTCATTTTCTTTGCACGGAAAATTCATTTTTCATTTTTCGAATGCCCAAAAGGAGGTTTTTTTGTGAAGGAACTACCAAATAATTATTGCAAAAATGGACCGAATCAATTTTATAAAATACTAGGCCATATATAATGCACAATTGACAAAATGGTTGGGTGAAAAAAGTTTTGATCCACCTCTAGTGAAAAAGACAAATTATCGTCGATTCAGTTGGAAACAGGTAAAATTTGAACTGTAGCTGCCTCATAGTTTGCTCTTTATTTTTTCCAAAAATCATTTCTAGGTACATAAGTATCTATTTAATCATAGAAACACCAAAAAAATTCCAAGATTCAACCACTAGCTAGGAACGGTCAAGCCCGCTGTTTTGACCGCATTTTGAAACGGGCATAAAAAATTCAAAAAAAATCAAAAAATTGGAAAACATTCGCATTGTGTCATTACATGTGACCAAGTTTCCAGGAAAAATAATAAACTTGTAATACAATAATTATTTTTAAAACGTGTTCTCAGAAATGAGCTATCAAGTGTGAAGATTCATGGCTTTCAAGCCAAATGATCAATCTTATGGCCACATTCATGGCATAGTTTGTTCAAATGATATCATATTGTGCACAAGGGTGCATATTGGAATGGCAAACAATGTTGCCTAAGGAAGTTTTCATTTTCTTGGACGAAAAACCATTTTCCATTTTCTGAGTGCCTGAAATGAGTTTTTTTGTGAAGGACCTACCATATATTTGTTGCAAAATTGGAGATAATCAATTTTATAGAATACTAGGCCATATTTAATGCACAATTGACAAAATGGTTGGGTGTCAAAAATTTTGATCCACCTCTGGTGAAAAAGACAAATTCCCGCTGATTCAGCTGGAAGCGGGTCAAATTTGAACTGCAGGTGCATCATAGTTTGCTCTTTATTTTTTCCAAAAATCATTTCTAGGTAAATAAGTATCTATTTAATCAGAAATACATGGTTTGATGGCGAGACATCGAGGTTTGGACGGTGGCTGAGGGCCCCAACTCTAGAGCGTGTAAGCTCGCATGCCCGCCGCGTGGTCACCACGTGACCGTGGCGTTGCCATGTGTTCTGGGCGGCCTAGGCATGTCTAGTGGGTTGGGCACTCCCCAGGTAGGTGCTAGGAAGAAAATCACAACATAAGATTCTCACGAGGAGACCGATCGATGCTCAAACATGAATAAGCACCCAAGTGTTTGATTTGCGGTACGGGAAATGCACATGGCTAATGGGCGTGAGTTCTGGCTGAGGATGATCAGTTACTAAGAAGACCGTCTTCACAAATTTTCACCTCAAAAGGAGGAGCCTAGGTGGTACTTGCTTTACAAAGTACCACACTGGACATAAATACGAATGTTGAAGCTGGTCTCAAAATAATGAATGGATTGAGCTGGCATTTGGTGGAGGATGGTTATTTGGGCATAGGAAAGCACTGTAGAAAATGGATACCATTTGGACATGCCAAAGTGGTACTTCCTTCACAAAGTGCTGCTCTGAACAGAATAGGAAAATGAATATTTCCGAATTATTTTGAACTAGGCAAGGAATGTTTTTGACATATTTGATGAAGATATGATCCAAAACATTTATGAGATTTTTTTGGGGATTTTTGGAATAACAGAAATATAGGTTGCTTCACAACCTAGGGCAAAAACTGCCACATGGATATGACACATAGGCAAAACTGATGAGATGGCGCCTAGTCATCACAACCCACCACAATCTAGAAGGCTATGACCATCTATATTGGTCGTTAACAACTAGAAATAAGGCAGCGGACTAGCACTGTTTGCTTTGTGACCATTTCATGTAAGGAAATTACGACCTTTCTGACCAAAATGGTCGCAATGGTTTAGGGTTTGGAGCCCCCCGAATAGCTTTTGACCAATTGGTCTGAAATGGTCATAGATCTATGACCAATTCTTCCAGGGTCACTGACAGAAGGTCACTAGTTGACATATTTCTTGTAGTGTCCCACCGGGAGTAGGACTCCCCCCTTTCCTATTAGGAGAGGGAGAGGGAAGGAAGAGGAAGGAGGGAGGAAGGAAAGGTGGGGGCGGCCCCCCTCCCAATTCGGATTGGGCTTCGGGAGGGCGCCCCCTCCTTTCCACCAAGGCCCATTAAGGCCCATATACCTCCCGGGGGGTTCTGATAACCTCCCGGAGCTCCTGTATTGTCCCAATCTCACCCGGAAGCTTTCCGGTGTCCAAATATTGTCATCCAATATATCGATCTTCATGTCTCGACCATTTCGAGACTCCTTGTCATGTCCGTGATCACATCCGGGACTCCGAACAACCTTCAGTACATCAAAACACATAAACTCATAATATAACTATCATCTTACTTTAAGCGTGCAGACCCTACGGGTTCGAGAACTATGTAGACATGACCGAGACACGTCTCCAGTCAATAATCAATAGAGGAACCTGGATGCTCATATTGGCTCCTACATATTCTATGAAGATCTTTATCGGTCAAACCGCATAACAACATACGTTGTTCCCTTTGTCATCGGTATGTTACTTGCCTGAGATTTGATTGTCGGTATCTCAATACCTAGTTCAATCTCGTTACCGGCAAGTCTCTTTACTCGTTACGTAATGCATCATCCCGTAACTAACTCATTAGCTACATTGCTTGCAAGGCTTATAGTGATGTGCATTACCGAGAGGGCCCAGAGATACCTCTTCGACAATCGGAGTGACAAATCCTAATCTCGAAATACGTCAACTCAACAAGTACCTTTGGAGACACCTGTAGAGCACCTTTATAATCACCCAGTTACGTTGTGACGTTTGGTAGCACACTAAGTGTTCCTCCGGTAAGCGGGAGTTACATAATCTCATAGTCATAGGAACATGTATAAGTCATGAAGAAAGCAATAGCAACATACTAAACGATCAAGTGCTAAGCTAACGGAATGGGTCAAGTCAATCACATCATTCTCCTAATGATGTGATCCCGTTAATCAAATGACAACTCATGTCTATGGTTAGGAAACTTAACCATCTTTGATTCACGAGCTAGTCAAGTAGAGGCATACTAGTGACACTATGCTTGTCTATGTATTCACACATGTATTATGTTTCCGGGTAATACAATTATAGCATGAATAATAAACATTTATCATGATATGAGGAAATAAATAATAACTTTATTATTGCCTCTAGGACATATTTCCTTCAGTGAGCATGTGCATCTTGTGGAGGAGAATGCCAAGTTGAAGGAGCAACTTGAGAAAGGCCTTGTGTCTTGCATACAAGGTGAGAAGAACCTAACGATCTTTTGAGCAATCAAAAGGAAGTTGTGGCAAGGAGAGAATTGGGTTTGCACCCAAGTCCAAGAACAAGAAGAAGAATGACAAGGCCAAGCAACCTCTTCCTCTCAAGCAAACTTTTGTGAAGGAGGGAGAGGGTTCTCCTAAGGAGAAGAAGAAGAACAATGTGAAGGGTGGTGGTGTCAAGAAGGGCATTGCCACTCCATCCAACAAAGCCGACGACTTTAACCCTTCTTATGTGCTATGCCGTGCTAGAGTTGGGCATGTTTATGCCAAATTTGTTGGTTCTCCTCATGAGTACATTGAATGGTCTATTTGGGTTCCCAAGACCCTTGTTACTAACATCAAAGGACCCATTACAAAATGGGTACCTAAAACCAAACATTTATCTCTTGTAGGTGTTTGCTTTCGGTGGGGCATTTTGCTCGATAGTGGAGCCACAAATAATATGACCGGAAGCAAGGACTTGGTGGTGGACGTACACAAGGTCTCATATATGCCCACCAATGTTGAGTGGGGTGATGCCTTATTTTCTAAGGTATTGGGTCTTGGCAAGGTGGTCATTTCTCATGATCTCACGATCGAGAAAGTCATGCTTGTTGAGTCCCTTGCATACAATTTACTTTCCATTTGTCAACTTGCAATCATGGGCTTTGTCACTTTCTTTGATGTTGATACTATGGACCTCTTGTGGAGCAAGACTCTTAAAGTAGCCTTTGTTGGGCATGTCGAGAACGGTCTTTATGTGATTAACTTTTCGGAGCGAGCCACTAAGACCGCGACATGCCAAATGGCTAAAGTTGACATTGGATGGCTTTGGCATCGCCGTTTAGCCCATGTCAATATGAGATCTTTGCAAAGTCTTCTCAAGGGGGATCATGTCCTTGGACTAATAAATGTTAGTTTTCCGAAAGATCGTGCTTGCAATGCTTGTATTGAAGGAAAGCTACATGAGAAGGCTCACCCTCCCATGACTATCATCTACTCGAAGAGACCCTTGGAGCTCATTCACTTGGATCTCTTTGGGCCTCCATCCTTTGATAGTCTTGGGGGTAGGAAGTATTGCTTGGTGATTGTGGATGATTATTCAAGATACACTTGGGTATATTTCTTCAAGAGGAAGAGTGAGACCCAAAAAACTGTCATCGACTTTGCAAATGAAGCTCAACGTCAACACAAGGCAAAGATCTTGACAATAACAAGTGACAACGGCATCGAGTTCAAGAACTACACCTTGGATGAGTTTCTTAGTGATGAGGGGATCAAGCATCAATATTCCGCACCTTACACCCCTCAAAAAAATGGTGTAGCAGAGAGGAAGAATCGAATGTTGATGGACGCGACAAGGACCATGGTGGCGGAATTCAAGTCTCCCTAGAACTTTTGGGCCGAAGCCATCAACACCGTTTGTCATGCATCTAATCGGCTCTATCTCCTCAAGGGCTTGAACAAGACTCCATATGAGATACTTACCGGTAACAAGCCCAACCTCTAGTACTTCTAGGTGTTCGGTTGTAAGTGTTTCATTCTCAAGAAAGGTGTTTGTTTGTCTAAATTTGAGGCTAGAGCTCATGAGGGCATATTTGTTGGTTATGCTACAAACTCTCATGCTTACCGAGTCCTCAACAAGTCCACAGGACTCATTGAGGAGATGTGTAACATGGAGTTTGACGATAATAACGGCTCCCAAGTGGAGCAAAGTGGTACTTGTGATGTAGATGATGAAATTCCTCCCCAAGCCATAAGAAGAATGGGTGTTGGTCTTATCCTACCCATTGAGGAACCCCTTGTGGCCGAAGGAGAAGTATAAAGTTCCACTCAAGTGGAGCCATCACCAACCCAAGACCCACACGCTTCCGAAGAACAAAGTGAAGGCCCTTGTCGGTGTCAAAACCGGCGGATCTCGGGTAGGGGGTCCCGAACTGTGAGTCTAGGCGGATGGTAATAGGAGACAAGGGACACGATGTTTTACCCAGGTTCGGGCCCTCTTGATGGAGGTAAAGCCCTACGTCCTGCTTGATTGATATTGATGATGTGGGTATTACAAGAGTAGATCTACCACGAGATCAAGGAGGCTAAACCCTAGAAGCTAGCCTACGGTATGATTGTTGTTCGTCCTATGGACTAAAACCATCCGGTTTATATAGACATCAGAGAGGGCTAGGGTTACACAGAGTCGGTTACAATGGTAGGAGATCTACATATCCATATCGCCAAGCTTGCCTTCCACGCCAAGGAAAGTCCCATCCGGACACGGGACGAAGTCTTCAATCTTGTATCTTCATAGTCTTGGAGTTCGGTCAATGATGATAGTTCGGCTATCCGGATACCCCCTAGTCCAGGACTCCCTCAGTAGCCCCTGAACCAGGCTTCAATTACGACGAGTCCGGCGCGCATATTGTCTTCGGCATTGCAAGGAGGGTTCCTCCTCCGAATAATTTATAGAAGATTGTGAACACCAGGATAGTGTCCGGCTCTGCAAAATAAATTCCACATACCACCGTAGAGAGAATAATATTTACACAAGTTCAATCTGCTGACGTATTTTGTGGCGTGACGTCACACCACAACCAAGCCTTTACTCGAATCGTTTTTACTATACCACCTCCGCGCGTTTAGCGAAGCGGTTTCCTTCGCACGTCTCGTCGAAGCAGAGATCGTGTTCCCCTTATTCCGGGATTCTCATCAATACGGACGTGGGTAACCCAACCGCGCCCATTGCCACGCCCCCTCCATCGAAGGCGGGTTCCAAACGGTCGCGGGGACGGCTCTTGGTATTCTCCCTCTTTATAATGAGACCAAGGCCCGTTCTTTTTCTTCAATCCTCAATCGAATCCGCCCCTCGCCCCGAGTTCTAACACCCAGGGATCCAGATTCGGGTACTTTCAACCTTCGACAATGTCCGGCTCCGACCTACGAGGCCAGTGGATGCCCTCCTCCGTCACGGAAGAGGACGTGCTAAAGCTGAGAGACGCCAGGTACTTAACCTACGAGATTTCGCATAGGTTGCCTGCCCAAGGGCAAGTTATTCCTACTCCCGAGCCCGGCGAGAGTGTCGTGTTCGTGTCTCACCTCCGTCGGGGTTTAGGCTTCCCGATGGATCCCTTCGTGAGGGGGCTCATGTTTTACTATGGGCTGGAATTCCATGATTTGGCTCCAGAGTCCATCCTCCACATCTCATCATTCATTGTCGTCTGCGAAGCCTTCCTCCACACTACCCCTCACTTTGGCTTGTGGCTCAAAACCTTTAACGTGGAGCCGAAGATGATTGAGGGGCGTCAGGCAGAGTGCGGCGGGGCGGTTATAAGCAAGAGGGCCGATGCTCCATGGCCCGAGGGCTCTTTTAGGGAGGAGCTCGGCTTGTGGAAACAGGAGTGGTTCTATATCACCGCTCCCAGGGGCAGCAGGCAGAGGCCGCCGCCCGCCTTTCGCCCGGGCCCTCCACAACGGCTGACATCATGGGTCAACAAAGGGCTTGACTGGGGACTGTCCAAAGACGTACCCCTGTTGCAGGGCCGGATTCGAGACCTCCAAGAAAGGGAGATCAATCTGGTCGTAGTGACACAGGTTATGCTGATTCGGCGCCTTCTGCCCTGCAAACGTCACCCCCTCCGCCTGTGGGAATTTAATCCGGAGGGACCACGAGCTCTCCAACACTTCATGGGTTTGACACCCGTGGAGATGTACAAACTGTTCTTCGGATCACAAGAGATGCGTCCGGACTTGACCGAGGACGCTGGTCTAAGCTGCAATCGCCCGGATACTCAAGTAAGTAGCCCTGTGTCCGGACACATTGTCCATTTATTTATCATGGGTTTGCCTTTTAACCAGCTATCCCTTGGACAGGAGTGGATAGCGCAAGCAAAACTGATACGGTGTCCGGCCCCCCTCCCTGAGACCATGCCGGATCCCGTGTTAATCAAAATGTTGGAGGTTGCACCTTCGGAGGAGGGCGAAGGGGGGCACAGGGAAACTACCACCTCTGCCAAGGAGGCTTTCAGTAAGGGGAGAAGAGGACCGCTTCCGAATACCCGGAGGCCAAGGCCTCAAAGCGGGGAAAGAAATCTGCACCGGAAGGTCCTGTGCCGGGAAGAGCCCCGGCCGCACAGTCTCCCCAAAGGAATCAGCCCTCCAGCGAGCCATAAGTAAAAGGGGGAGTTTTGTAATAGGGGACATCCCTACTTTATTTCTAAGGGTAACCGAAGTTTTCACCTTGTAGTTCGGATCTCAGCCCTTCTCAGCAGAGCTCATCCTCGGGGGACCTTCGTCCGGAGATGATGGAGAGCGAAACGCCTCCATCTGCCGCCCCGTCGGGCGGGGCGGACGACCCTGAGGTGTCGTCACGGAGGGTCTCCCCGAGTCCAGCGGGGCCGGGGAGTTCGGCACCCACTGGAGTACGGCCGGTGGAGCTGTAGGATTTGCTCGAGAGGGCGTCTATCTCAGAAGATCACCACAGATTAATGAGTATGGTGATTGAAAGGATCTCATCCGCCAAGAGCGGGTTGCATGAGGCCGTCGGAAGTTTGTTGGCGGGGTTTGAGGTATGCAAAAAATGACATACCTTTTGACAGTTTTGCACATGGAGTGCGCCCTGTATAGATAGTAGCCCCTGAGACTTGGTATGCTGTCGAAAGCGCGAGCGTGCCAAGGATCATAATCTTAGTAATAGAATGTCGCCTTTCCTATGCAGGTGGCGGAATGTTCGGTGGCCAGCCGGACTGATGGAGTTGCCGAGCTGAAGCGCCAACTCGACGTTGCGGATGCGGACATCGCGCTGGTGAATAAACGACTTGACGAGTCACAAGGCAGGTGGTTTCTCCGCGGTCACCTAGTAAGGGAGCTGATGCCCGTTCCTTACAATTTGTATGCTTGATGCAGATGGTGTCGCTGCTGTGGAAGACCTTGGAGCAGAGCTTGCTCGAGCCAAGGAGCAAGCCAGGAAAAGTGATGCGGCTGCCTCGAAGGCAGCGGAAGAGCTAAAAGCCGAAAAGGCTGCTCACTGCCGAAGCAGGGAGGAGATGGCCGGAATGGCCGTGAAATTAAAAGATGCTACCGGCCACTATGAGGTTCTTGAAAGAGAACACCGAGCGAAGCAAGAGGACCTGAAGAAGGCCGCCGCCGAAGCCAAGGATGCCTGTTGTGCGATGCGGGCTATGAAGGAGGAACTGCGTCAGGCCGGAGACATTGCGGATAGAAAGCCCTTTCTGCTGCGTAGGAAGTTCACGGATCCGAAGTATGCTCAGTTGGGCCAATTATGGGGTGCGGAGGATCCTTATCTGGATTTGGCGGCAAGTGCGGCGGACGCAGTCGTGCACTTCCCAAGCCAGAAGTATCACGAAATGGAAGAGCTTTTCTGGTCTCAATTCCATAGTCTGGAGCGTCCACTTCCGTTGACTGATCGGTTGGCTGAGTGGGCTGAGCTGAATAGATTGTCCGGACTTGCCATGACGGATGTGGTGGCTCATCTGTGGCCAGAAAGGCCCAAGCCGGAGAGTTATTTTGGCTTGTTGCAGCAATTCCTTGGGGCGGTGCCGCATATCGAGGCGATGAAGCGGTCGGCGTGCATAGAGGGTGCACGGATGGCTCTCGCCCGTGTTAAGACATACTGGGCGGAGATGGATGCCACCGATGTTGCATCCCGGGGTTCGGACAAAAGCCGATTACCCACCGAGCACTATTTTGAGGAAGTCCTGCAGGGCGCTCGTTTAATAGAGTCGCAGTGCTCGAAAGATGTTATGTTCAAATGACATGTATGATTTGTGAGATCATGTTTATAATGTAACGGCTTTTTATATTTGTGCGTTCAAGTATTGAACTATCTCCTGTGCGGTCGTATATGTATGTATAACCTGAAAGATGGCAGTCTTTGGCTTCAGCCCCCACGCACATGGTGCGGCGGGCGCCTTTTCACACTTAATCCAATGTCTTGGTCCTTTGAAGGAGGTGATAGCATAGCAAACTAGGCAACCGGACTATAATGCTTTATCACTTTCACTTAGCCATAGGAGCTCGATGGTGGGGCTACTATATAGCCCCTAGAGACACCGCGCTCTCCGAACTCGGGGCGCGTATGTGCCTGACCGGGAAGCGGTCCTTCGTCAAAGCGGAGGAATTCTAAACATTCCAGTAGTCGATCGAGTGGTTGACCAGTCTCTTGCTATATCATGACAGTCAGTTTTCGGCTTTCTCTACTGAGGTGCTCGCCCGG
Organism: Triticum dicoccoides; assembly: GCF_002162155.2. Taxonomy (NCBI): domain Eukaryota; kingdom Viridiplantae; phylum Streptophyta; class Magnoliopsida; order Poales; family Poaceae; genus Triticum; species Triticum dicoccoides. Next base: position 152,954,689 of record NC_041393.1, on the reverse strand, counting down.
CCGAACCGGGGCAGAATCGCAGTAGTTCTCCTGGTGCCGCGTTAGCCGATGGAGCGGAACGTAAGGCAGCAAAACACAGGAGCCGGGCAAACCCAACATTTGACCAAAGACATGATTCGAAGCTGATGCATATAAGGCCTAACTCGAGACGCCGAACACTCCTTGAGGTATTCGGTCTTTATGATACCGGGCAGAACAATGCCCTAAGCCCCTAGTGTCCAGGTACGGATGAGAACTTCTGACGCGGCCGATGCCAAAACGCCAGCCTCCTCCTTGGTTATGGTAGGAAACCAGGGGATGTGTATCAACAAGAGACAGTAAGAAAGGTTTACGCAGGGTCTTAATCTGAAAAGAATCCTTGCAAAGGGTCCCTGCTGCACGTCTGCACCTGTGTCTCCGTTGTGCTGTATCCTGGACGGGTGTAGCACGTGCTTCATCTGTAAAAGAGAAGAACTTAGTTTGGAAAAAATATCGTGCAAAAGATGTATTTAAAATAAAGTATGATTTGGAAGATGAATAAAGTCGAGCTTTATTGGCTCTCATTGTTTATACGTCCAGCCCCTTGTAAAGAGGTATGCGGCTGGGAAGCCCCTTGTTTATTTATGCCGGACTTGCCTAACCATGTCCGAGGTCTAAATGACCTGTTTTTAGGGGCTTTGACCAGCAATGTCAGATTAGTGTGTGGCTGTCAAGGCAGTCTCACGTTTTCCGTGGTCGAGGAACACTCGGAGTTACCCTTTAATGAGATTATGCCGCGTGGACCGGGCATTTTAAGCGTAAGAGACGCGTAATGCGGTATTGAGTTAAAGCGGGTGAAAGCTTCGCGTCCCAGTAGTGCTTGATGGCTGCTTTTGAATGGGGCGATATGGAAAATGAGCTTTTCGCGATGGAGGTTGTCGGATGAACCGAACACAACCTCTAGTAGTACAGAGCCTGTACAATTGGCGTAAAGGCCTGGCGTCACTCCTTTGAAGGAAGTGCTGCTACGGCAAATTTTGGTAGGGTCTATCCCCATTCTGTGGATGGTGTCCTGGTATAGCAGGTTTATATCGCTGTCGCCATCCATTAGGACTTGTGTGAATTGTAGTCCGTCGATTATGGGATCCAATACCAAAGCAGCCCCTCCTGCGTTTCGAACACTTCTAGAGTAATCCTGATGGTCGACAGTAATTGGTTTAAACATCCAATTTCGGGACTCTGCTGGGGTGGACCGTGCGGCGCGTGTTTTAGCAGGTGCCGCACTATTTTTCCTTGTTATCACATGAAGTGAGTTCACTGTTTTGACTTCTAGTGGGAAAGTCTTCTGTTTTCTGGCGTGCTGCTTGTGGGGTTCGTCGTCGTCTTTGCTTGGTGTGTCGAGCCCCTTGTGTTCGGCGTTAAGTCGGCCGGACTGGTTGAAGACCCAACAATCTCTATGGGTATGGTTTGCAGGCTTCCCGGGGGTACTATGGATTTGACATATCCTATCCAAGATTTTGTTTAGGTTGGATAGCTCATCATTGTTGTCCTTAAGAGGCAGTGTTTTATTATTCGGCTGAGAGCTTTTGAACCCGGCGTTGACCGCCGTGCTATTTGGGCCATTTTCCTTATTCCAGCGCTGATCTTTTCTGCGTCGTGATTTCCCATTTCCATCCCTGACCTCAGATGTGCTCGGGTCGCTGGTGCTGCATCTTGCCAGCCAGCTATCTTCCCCCGCGCAAAAGCGGGTCATGAGGCTTGTTAGCGCGGCCATTGTTCTTGGTTTTTCCTGGCCGAGGTGTCTGGCGAGCCATTCGTCTTGACGTTATGCTTAAAGGCTGCTAAGGCTTCGGCGTCCGGAAAGTCGACTATTTGGTTCTTTTTGGTGAGGAACCTGTTCTAGAATTTGCGTGCTGACTCTCCGGGCTGTTGAGTTATGTGACTTAAATCGTCTACATCCGGAGGGCGGACATAAGTCCCCTGAAAATTTGCTCGAAACGCATCCTCGAGCTCTTCCCAACTTCCAATGGTATTTTCTGGGAGGTTTTTGAGCCTATGCCGAGCTGGCCCTTTGAGCTTGAGGGGTAGGTATTTTATGGCATGGAGATTGTCTCCTCTGGCCATATGTATGTGTAGGATATAATCCTCAATCCAGACTCCGGGGTCTGTTGTTCTGTCATATGCCTCTATGTTTACGGGTTTGAATCCCGCTGGAAATTCATGATCCAGTACCTCGTCGGTGAAACATAGTGGGTGTGCGGCGCCCCTATATTTAGGTGTGCTGTTGTCTTCAAACACTCGGCGGGTTGTGTTGCTCCCTGGAGTCTTCTTTTTTGGCCCATAGATGGACCTGACCGGGCCATCCTTTTTGCGAGGATCCTTCTGTGGATCGTGTGCCGGCTTGTGTGCGGCGCCGCTTGCCGCTCTTAGCCTGTCATCTGGTCGTCTATCCGGCCAGGCGGCCTGTTTCTTTTTTGACTGTGGGGGCTCTACGGCCTCCTTGTCAAATTCGGGAAACAGCTTGTGCTTCGGGTAGCTCTTTGCCTGGTGACTATCGCCGTATTTATCTGTGGTATTGAGTACTTTGCTCCATCTCATTCTGAGTGCGTCCTCTGCTGTTTTGAGCTTTCGCTTTTGCTTCTTCAAACTTCTTGCAGTGGCGACGAGCCTTTTATGAAGGTTCTTATGCTCCGGTGATGTGTCCGGCGTGAGATCGTCTGGACTGTTGTTTTCGTCGGGGATGGGTTGCTTGTCCAATTCATCCTGTTCGGATGGTTGCTTGGTGGCATGTTCGTCGTCCACTGCTTCGCCCTGCTCTAAGGCTGGGTCAGTATGGGTGCCGTTGTTATCGAGGCGGGACTTCGGGCGGCGCTTGCGTCACCGTTTTGGTTGTTTGTCAGGGGAGTTGTCCTTCGCCACGTCCCGTTGTTCCTCGTTATCGCTTCCTTTTGGTGTATCCACCATGTATACGTCGTGAGTTGAGGTGGCTTTCCAGTGCCCAGTAGGCGTTGGTTCTTGGTCGTCTCCGGCATCGTTGTCCATACCGTCGATGTCTTCGGAGTCGAAGTCTAGCATGTCGATTAGATCGTCGACAGTGGCTACTAAGTGGGTGGTGGGTGGGCTTTGAATTTCTTCGCCGTCCGCATCCCAACCGTCCTGACTGTAGTCCGGCCAGGGCTCCCCTGATAACGAGAGATACTTTAGCGAACTCAAAATGTCGCCGAAAGGTGCATGTTGAAAGATGTCTGCAGCGGTGAACTCCATGATCGGCACCCAATCGGATTCGATTGGAGGGGCCACGGGAGGTACGGAGTCTGGCGAGGAGTCCGGCACCTCGGAGTCACGAGCTTCACAAGGGACAAGGCCAGTATTCGGCTCCATCGCCGTAGAGGTTGCAGCCCACGAGGCGGTGTCTAGCCACCCGTCCTCGATCTGCGCAGCCGGCTCCGAATCGAGGGTCGGAGTGGGCTCGTGTGCGGCCTCCAGGGCACTGTCCGGCTGCAGAGCTAAATCATGCCCATCATGACAGTGCGGCGCGCTCGGCTATGGCTCGAATCCATCGAAGATCAAGTCTCCGCGGATGTCAGCCGTGAAGTTCAAACATCCAAATCTGACCTGACGGCCAGGGGCGTAGCTTTCGATCTGCTCCAGATGGCCAAGCGAATTGGCCCGTAGTGCAAAGCCGCCGAATACGAAGATCTGTCCGGGGAGAAAAGTCTCACCCTGGACTGCGTCGTTGTTGATGATCAAAGAAGCCATCGAGCCTATCGGTGACGACACAGAGGAACTCTCAATGAAAGCACCAATGTCGGTGTCAAAACCGGCGGATCTCGGGTAGGGGGTCCCGAACTGTGCGTCTAGGCGGATGGTAACAGGAGACAAGGGACACGATGTTTTACCCAGGTTCGGGCCCTCTTGATGGAGGTTAAGCCCTACGTCCTGCTTGATTGATATTGATGATGTGGGTATTACAAGAGTAGATCTACCATGAGATCAAGGAGGCTAAACCCTAGAAGCTAGCCTATGGTATGATTGTTGTTCGTCCTATGGACTAAAACCATCCGGTTTATATAGACACCGGAGAGGGCTAGGGTTACACAGAGTCGGTTACAATGGTAGATCTACATATCCGTATCGCCAAGCTTGCCTTCCACGCCAAGGAAAGTCCCATCCGGACACGGGATGAAGTCTTCAATCTTGTATCTTCATAGTCTGGGAGTCCGGTCGATGATGATAGTTCGGCTATCCGGACACCCCCTAGTCCAGGACTCCCTCAGCCCTCAACCATGTGAACAAGATCAAGGGCAAGATCAATCTCAAGATGATGGTGAACCACCAAGTGATGCCCAAGGTCAAGTTCTCCCTCCCGAGCAAGTTCAAGAGCAAGAGCAAGCTCAAGATCAAGAACAAGGTCATGACGATGCTCCAGATGATCAAGTTTCCACTCCACAACTATCACTTGAGGAGGAATTGGAGCGTCGTGCTGCCAAGATTGCTTCCAAGCTCACTACCAAAGATCATCTTATGAAGAATGTTCTTGGAAGTTTGAGAAAAGGGGTAAGCACTCGTAGACAATTGGCAAACTATTGTGAACATCCTGCGTTTGTTTCTTGTGTTGAACCCCAAAAGGTCTATGAGGCACTCGAGGATCTGAATTGGCTCAATGCCATGCATGAATAACTCAACAACTTCGAGCACAACAAGATGTGGAGATTGGTTCCAAGGCCAACGTGGAACCATAATGTCATTGGAACCAAGTGGATATTGAAGAACAAGCAATATGCTCATGGAATTATCATTCGCAACAAGGCTCGTTTGGTAGCACATGGCTACTCCCAAGTTGAGGGTATCGACTACGATGAAACCTTTGCTCCCATTGCTCACCTTGAATCTATTCGTTTGTTGACTGCTTATGCTTCTCATCATAACTTCAAGTTGCAACAAATGGATGTGAAGAGTTCTTTTCTTAATGGTCCTATTAATGAGTTGGTGTATGTCAAACAACCCTCGGGGTTTGAGGTTCCCAAGTTCCCCAATCATGTATACCAACTCGATAAGGCACTCTATGGCCTTAAACAAGCCCCACATGTGTGGTATGAGCACCTTACCAAGTTGTTGCAAGATCACGGGTTCGAAATTGGAAAATCAACCCCACTCTTTTTACTAAGAAGGTCAAAGGGGAGTTGTTTGTATGCCAACTATATGTTGATGATATTATCTTTGTTTCCCCTAACAAAGCTTTCAATGAGGAATTTGCCGCTCTCATGACCTCGAAGTTCAAGATGTCCATGATGGGAGAGTTGAAGTTCTTTCTTGGGTTCAAAATCAAGCAAAGAAGAGAAGGAACCTTCATCAACCAAGCCAAATACATTCAAGACATGCTCTAGAGATTCAAGCTAAGTGATGTCAAGCCGGCTTCCACTCCAATGCCCGTCAAATGCCAACTTGACATAGATCCCAATGGTAAAGCGGTGGATCAAAAGGTATATCATTCCATGATTGGATCCTTGCTTTACCTTTGTGCATCTAGACCGGATATCATGTTGAGTGTTGGAATTTGTGCACGGTTTCAAGCCGCACCTAAGGAAAGCCACTATGTGGCGGTCAAGCGAATCTTACGATATTTGGCTCATCACCAAACTTTGGCTTATGGTACCCAAGAGGAGCCAACTTCAACCTTTTGGGCTATTCAGACTTGGATTGGGCGGGAGACAGAGTGGATAGGAAGTCAACCTCTGGAGGGTGACAATTTCTTGGTTGCTCTTTGGTGAGTTGGTCTTCTAAGAAGCAAAGTTGCATGTCTCTCTTATCCACCAAAGCGGAGTATGTGGCCGCCGGTAGTTGTTGTGCTCAACTTCTATGGATGAGGCAAACTTTTAAAGGATTACGGTGTGACTTGTGACGAAGTGCCTCTTTGGTGTGACAATGAAAGTGCCATCAAGATCTCTCTCAACCCGGTGCAACACTTCAAGATGAAGCATATTGAGATTCGGTATCACTTGATCCGGGATCACATTAGGCGAGGGGAGATCCAGCTCAAATATGTCAACACTCATGAAAACCGTGCATATATTTTCATGAAGGCCTTGGATGAAGAAAGATTTCATGAGTTAAGGCATGAGCTAAATATCATTGATTCGAGCAATGTGGCTTGAACCCTTGCACATCCCACCATACTCATCTTGATATCTTGTTTAGGTGTAGGCATGGACATAGGGGGAGTGTTGTTCTCTCAATGAACTCTCCCTCCCCCATTATGCATAAATTGATCAACTCTTTCACATTAGCCATTCTTGATGGTACTTGTGCTTCAAAGACGAGTTTTGGTCATGGGCCCAAGGATAATTCTTCACGATGCCATACCAATTGACTCAAACATAGGTGGCTTCGGCCACCGCCCTCTCCTCTAGAGACGTTTTGGTTCGTGTTTGTTCCTCGTTGTCTTTTGCCTTCTTGTTGACCCGTGTTTGTGTTTGAGTTGCCTCATGTGTGTGTGCTCGTTTGCGTGTCCGGTCGCTTGAAGGTTGCTTTGCAAAGGTTGTGTTTCTATGTTTTGTCGAAACATGCACTTTCTTGGGTTTACGGTACTACCATGGCAAGCCACGGTACTACCGCAGGAGATGGGTTGCCCTGTGTGCGCACAGGTGCATCCGTGGCACGGTACTACCACTTCCATCGTGGCAGTAATTTTTTACTGCCGTTGGAAGACCGGTACTACCGCCCTATGTGCGGTACTTCTGCCCGGGCGCTACTACCGCGATGACCCGCAATACTACCGCGCCATCGCGAGAGAATTGGGGTCAACAACAGGCAGGGGGATTTCCAACTCCCCCATACCCATTCAACTTGTTTTCCCCACTTCGTCTCTCTCTCTCCCCTGCCCAAGAACGGCGCCGGAGGACCTTGCCGGATCTCCGTCTCCAGCCGCTCTCCTTGCATTCCGACTGGTGGGATCGATCCCCACCTCGCCCTCTTGCCATGGAACAAGGTTTCTCCCCTAGCCCTTCTCTCTTTGCCTTGTAGTTTTGCTTCTAGGTTTTGGGGAGATGCATGTTGTTCTTGAGATTTTTGGCTAAGTCATTGCAAGAGGAGGGTGCAGGAGAGTGCTAGTGCTGTAGAGATGCTATTTGGTATGTTGCAACACGGTAATTTTGATCAATCGTAGTACCGATCCAAATTTGCGGATGTGCCTAGATCCATTCTTGCCAGATTTAAATCCGTGTGGTACTACCGCGCCTCCCGTGCGGTACTACCGCTCTGGCTGGATCCGCCTTGTATGGTACTATCGCTCCTCTGGAGCGGTACTATCGCTCAGCGCGGGGAAGTAAAAATTTACTTCCGCTCTAGGCGCGGTACTATCGTGCCATCCCGGCACAATAATTTTGTGTTGATGTAATTTTTACGTCCGCCTCGTGGTGAGGTATTATTGTTGAGATCTAAACTACCTTGTTGTGACTACCCAATCTTACTTCTACTTGTTTCGTTTGTTTTGGCTTGGTCTTTGCAATGACCCTTCTCGTTCTTCTTGTGTGTTTTGTGTTGTGTTTCATAGGTGGTGGCTCTAATGTTCGTCGCTCGAATCCTAGCCGCGACACGAGCTCTAAGCGGTTTCACAATCAAGGAGCACCAGAGGGCTCCAATGCCCAACAACACAATGTCAATAAGACCGCCAACAAGATCAAGGAGCCAACACTTGGCATGGACGAGATGCTTCAATCTGAGTTCATCATTCGAAGGAGGATTAACCCCTATGTGAACCCTCATGAGAATGTTAGAGGAAATGAGTTGTTCTGGACCAAGCAGGAGAATATCATCTACATTGATGTGATCTAGTCCAAGCACAACATCTATGTTCCAATGCAATGGATTGATATGAATCATCTGAGCAAGGACCGGGAATTTTTTGGTGAGGCATTGGACTTGGTGGAGCAGTTTGGCATTGAAGACTTTATCTTGTTCCACATGGACTTTGACCCGGAGATCATGGCTCAGTTCTTTGCTTCCGTCCACTTCCACATGGATAGGGAGAGGACTATGACTTGGATGACCAATGGGAAGAGGATGTCTGCCAAATGGAAGGAATTCATGGAGATGTTGCATGTTCATGATGAGGGGTTCGATGTGCCCGTTGGTGCCCGCCCTCACGGCAACTCAGAGTCCGCCAACAAGAACAAGCTTCAACTGTTCCTTGTGGAGAAGAAGTTAGCCAATGGCAAGCAGTCTTGGGTGCTCAACTCTTTCCTCAATGTCATGCACCGGATCTTCCGCAACACTCTCTTTCCGCACATTGGAGACAAGGATAAGGTGCATGCTTATCTCGTGGATATGTTGCTTCTGTGTGAGGAGGCGCGTCATCATGCTACCCAACCTCTGGACATCTCTCATATCATGTGGATTGAGCTCCGGTTTGCGGTTTACAATCACAAAGTGCCCATCTATGGTCCATACATGCACCTCTTAATCTCAAAGACTTGGGAGAAGCTCTATCCGGAGGAAGACTTTTCTGCTCCAAAGTGGGTTCGCCACGAGCCTATCAAGCTGCGTCAGAAGAACAAGTGGGCCAATACCACTACCAGGGCTGAGGCTGAGCCTGCTAGGATGGATGTTGATGAGGATGAGGTTGAGGAGGAGGAGGCTGAGGACAGTTCTGCTGGGTATGCTCCTCCATCTACTAAGCTCTCTTGGGCTAAGAAGCTGAAGGAAAAGATGAAGACCCTGTTTTGCATGCAGGCCAAGGGGCAGTACAGGACCCATGTTGCTTCCAAGGAGAGTCGCCAGCGCGACAAGAGGATCTTGAGGATGTTCGGCGAGATCGTGGAGAGCAGGTCAGAGAAAAATATCACTCCTAAGGCTGACTGGATGACCAAGCAGGGCTATTAGTGGACCGGGAGGAGTCCATTCCCGCTGCGTAGACCGATGATGAGCGCGTTGGGTGATCTCTGTAGAGGGTGCTACCACCTGTGTCGTAGGTGTCCTCTCCGCCTTTTTGGTGTCTCGATGCCAAAGGGGGAGAGAGTGTAGGATTTGCTTTCGTGTCTCTATTTTCGTTTCGTTGGTCCTTCGTTCGCGTTTCTTTGGTTTGTTGGTTTGCATTTGTGTTCATGTGTGTCCCGGAGACTATCATATTGTCAGGACCCCGACTCAATGCCACATCGATCTCGCATGTAACACCTCATATCACTTTGTGGCCTCACGCACGGTATCCCCACGGGTGTCGCCTTACCTTTGCCCGGGACCGTTTGCGCCTTTTGGCACACGTATATGATAGTGTTGCTAGCATCCATATGATAAGGAGCCCGGGCTGACATGGCTAGTCGTAAACCCAAAGTGGCACAAACTTATAGGGACAGGCATCCATGACCCAACATCAAACGTGTCGGTCATCAGCGAGTGAATCCAGGCTGTAGCACTAGGCTAATAGGACTCCGGTGAACCGGGCTGTAGCGGGCTAACAGGACTCCAGTATTCATCGCGTGACATTTCCCCGAAGGGACAGACACAGGAACGAAGAAGGACACATGCCGGCCAGCCTAAGTGTTCCGGAGCAGTAGCACGCTACCATGGCTCGGTGGAAGCACTAGGAGACATTTCCCGGTAAGAGAGGCTACTAAGGATAAACAACTAGATAGTCAGATCCCACACATAGCAATACACATTACACGTACGCATAACATGCAAGTATGTGCTGTACAACATGGCATCACAGCAAAACTCAACAACTCATATAGATAAGGCTCAAAGAGCCAACATAGCATTATTGCAAACAGGGGTCACAAGACCCATCATACAGAGCATACAAGCAGCAAGCAGAAGCACTACATGTCTGGGTACAGACATCTACAAATGAAAAAGGCTGAAGAGCCTGACTAACTACAATATCCGATCAAGATCGTAGCTGAGGTACAAGCTACTTGTCGAAGTCCATGAGAACACTAGTAAGACCGAAGTCTCCGCTGCAAAAACATAAATAAAGCAACATGAGTACAAAGGTACTCAGCAAGACTTACGTCAGATCCTATCATACATGCATTTGTATCAAGAGGGTAATGTGGGGTTTAGTTGCAGCAAGCCAGCTTTGACTCTGTGGCTAACCTGTTCTACGACTACCAGAACTTCTTTGAGGTGATATGGCGCACACGAGTCCACTAATCACCACACAATACACTACTATGGATTCATCCCCGTCTCCCTACGAGAAGGCCATCCATAGCACTCACACCCGTCTTGAGCATTTTATAGTATCCACTTCAAGTTGTCTATGTACCATGTAAGCATCCAAGAAGTCCATAACCGCGGACCCGGCTATTCGAATAGATCATGTTAACCCTGCAGGGGTGTACTTCTTCACACACGCTCTCGCCACTTACCGCCATGTACACGTCATGTATCTCGGCAACCTTCAAGCGGAAGCCTGGCGAGGGTGTCGGCCACGACCTGACTAACCACACAAGACTCTAGTCCAGGTTTATCGCCTATTCGGGTTCCATCCGCAAGGAGATCCGGCCGGGGTGCTTGCTCACGACCCCAAATAATGTGTGCAGGGTTCCCAAGCCCACCTCGCCAGATGGATCTACGCTTGGTACACCGTGCCACTTGTGCCTAGTCTGTCCCAAGACCACCTGGCCGGGTGCCACTTGGTAGACTACTAACACTACCTACAAACACCAGAAACTAGTTGGGACTCCTGGACAGAGATCAAGTTGGTTAATAAGTCAAGAGGGGCACTTAAGCATTCCAATGTGTGGTAGTATCGAGTCATTGGACGACATACACATAACTCAGTGCTTAAGGACGGTTCCAGTGAGACAACCCACCATGTACTCCTACATGGCCTCTCACCGCTACCTTTACCAAATCGTGTTCACACGTTCACTCTCAGCATCAGAACATAGAGCACTGTACTCCAATTCATTCTCAATGAATCAGACCTGACACACTCTAAGCAATAGCAGGCATGGCATGGTAGGAACACAACAATGGCTTCAATCAACTCCTACACATGCTAGTGGGTTTCAACTATTTACTGTGGCAATGACAGGTCATGCAGAGGAATGGGTTCAACTACCGCAGCACAAAGTAGCAGATGAATCGTTGTTGTCCTAATGCAATAACAAGGAGCAGGAGCGAGAGAGTAGGATTTTATCGGAATGAACAAGGGGGTTTGCTTGCCTGGTATATCAACAAGGAAGGCACTGCTCCTCAGACAGGTACTCTGGAACGGTCTCCGGAGCAGGACCTATCGAGAAGGAACGGTGTCGACAATCAATACACAAGCATATGCAACAATATGATGCATGAACATGGCATGAAGATGTGATGCTGTTTGTGCTAATGTTGTTAGCATTCATTTGGTTGAAGTCCATTTGAACCAAGAGTTCAAATGCAACTCCTAATTAAGCTCTTATATATGCAATTTTAGTGTTTCACATATACAGTAGGTATAAGTTGGTTTGTCATGCATGAAACTAGTACAGATGGAAAGATTGCATTTTTCTGACAATTTTTCATATATAAATTATTTCAATCCGAGTTACGGTTGAATTTCTATGATTTTTTTAAGTTTGAAACATTTTCTGGAATTTCCTGAGTTAAAATAATTCCAGAAAATATTATTGCATCAGCATGACGTCAGCACTGCGTCAGCAGTCAACCTGGGTCAAACCTGACGTGTGGGGGCCACACGTCAGTGACACAGTGGTTAAGCCCGGGTCAAACCCGCACTGACCAGGGTTTGACTTGCCCTGGGGCCCACGGTCAGCGGCTGGTGGGGTGGTTTAGGCTGCGGGATTAGGCGCTAATGACAGCCACATCGGCCTCGCCGGAGTTCGGCCGGCGACGACCTCGAGCCGCGGCGGCGACTCGCCAGACTTGCGCTACGAGCAGCGGATGGACGCGCGGAGACCACCTAGGCGTAGCCCATCGTCGTCCGCATCCAGGGAAGCAGGTGGGAGGCTGCGGGGGCGCCGGAGCTCGCCGGAGCGGAGCTCGCAGCGGCGGCCGGAGCACGGCTTCGAGCGCGAGCAGGCTGCGGGGCATGGGGAGGCCACCCGCGGGGCTCTGCGGCACCCTCGTGGCACCAAGAGCACGACCTTTTGCTCAGGTGCGACTAACGCGCGCTAGAACGACAGCAACGACATGACTGGCGGCGAGGAGCTACGGCCATGGCGGGGAAGGGCGCTACGGCGCGGGAACGGAAGAACGGGGAAAGGGAAACGGAGCAGAGGCTCACTGCGGACTCGACGGTGTCGACGGCGAGCTCGGAGAAGGGCTGGAGTCGGCGGGGCGGCGAGGCGGATCTCCGGCGTCGGGAGGTTGAAGACGGCGGCGATGGCGACTCTCCAGGGCCTCCCGAGGCGCGTGGCTTGACGGAGAGGTAGCCGGCGATGTGGCGGAGCTTCTAGGCTGGTCGGAGAGGCGAGAGGGAGGCGGTGGCTACGGTAACGGCGAACGGCAGCGACGGCAGTGTTCGGGCGGTCGCGCAGGAGAGAACCAGGGGAAAGAGGGAAAGCGAGGGAGAGGGAGAGAGGTGTGGGGCAGTGCATGGCATCGTCCAGGGCGTCCAGGGCGACGAGAGGGAGAAGCAAGAGGTGGCGGGAGATGTGGCCGCGGGCGAGCGCGCGCGCGACACGCACAGTGCCATTAGGCACGAGGAAGAAGACAGAGGAGGAGGCGGGCTGGGCTGGCCAACTGGGCCGGCCAGGCCGCACAGTGCTGGGCCAGCACAGGAGCTGGCCGCAGGTAAGTTTGCTCTTGTTTTGTTTTCTCTTCTATTTTCTGACATTTCTTTGATTTCATAATAATACTAAATCATTTTATTTTCTTCTGTCAATTTTTGTAGGAACTAGTTGGATTGCTCCAAAACTCCTCACCAATTAACAGAATTTTTGGACATATATTATATATATAACAATATATATCCAAAGCAATTAATTACTGGATTAATTCCAAATGCCCAAAATAAATACTTATGAGCTCCTAAAAATATTGGTTTGATTTTTATCTCTGTCCAATATTTTCAGAGAGCAACATGAGCATTTTCTTGGACCTTTTTGGAGCAATTTTTATTTGGGTCATTTCCAAAAATGATTCTGAAGGTTTCACAAATCCCCATTTCAAATTTAAATGGAATTTAAACATGATGCACAATTGACTAGCTAGCCTCGAGCATACCAGAACTAGGGATGTGACAACTCGCCCCCACTTGAAAGAATCTCGTCCCGAGATTCAGGTGTCGACGGAAAGAAAGTGGGGTACTCCAGTCGAAGACGATCTTCTCGCTCCCAAGTAGCTTCTCTCTCGGAATGATGAGACCACTGAACCTTGAGGAACTTGATGTTCTGACGTCGGGTAACACGCTCTGCTTGATCAAGAATGCGAACCGGGTACTCTCGGTATGTGAGGTTATCTTGGAGATCAAGCGTTTCGTGGTCCACTCCGCGGATGGGATCCGAGAAGCAACGCCTGAGTTGAGAGACGTGGAAGACATCATGAACTCGAGAAAGATGTGGGGGTAGTTCCAACTGGTAGGAAACCTCTCCTCATTTAGCGAGAATGCGAAAAGGACCAATGTAACGAGGAGCCAACTTGCCCTTGATACCGAAACGATGGGTACCCTTCAAAGGAGTAACCCGAAGGTAAGCTTTGTCGCCAACTTCATAAGTCATATCCTTATGATGACGATCATACTGGCTCTTTTGACGAGACTGGGCTGTTTTCAAATTCTCACGAATGATGCGAACTTGCTCTTCTGCCTCCTGGATCATGTCCGGTCCAAAGAATTGTCTTTCACCTGTTTCTGACCAGTTCAAAGGTGTTCGACATCTTCGTCCATATAGAATCTCAAAAGGAGCTTTCTTGAGGCTGGATTGATAGCTATTGTTATAAGCAAACTCGGCAAAAGGAAGACATTTCTCCCAATCCATACCGAATGAGATAACGCAAGCTCTAAGCATGTCTTCGAGAATTTGGTTGCCCCTTTCAACTTGACCACTCGACTGAGGGTGGAAAGCGGTACTGAAGGAAAGATGGGTTCCCATAGCAGTTTGGAAACTCTCCCAGAAATGAGAAGTGAAAAGACTACCACGGTCTGAATTGATCTCTAGTGGAACACCATGAAGTGACACTATTCGAAAAATATATAAGTCAGCGAGCTGACTAGCAGTGATACTCTCTCGAACAGGAAGGAAGTGAGCCACTTTGGAAAGACGGTCAATGACTACGAAGATAGCGTTATTCCCTTTCTTGGTCCTGGGAAAGCCGGTGATGAAATCCAAACCAACTTTATCCCATTTCCACTCAGGAATAGCTAAAGGCTGAAGGGTGCCAGCAGGTCTTTGATGCTCTGCCTTAACGCGACGACAAACATCACATTTAGCAATGAACTCAGCGATTTCTCTCTTCATCCTAGTCCACCAGAACCTCTGGCGTAGGTCCTGATACATCTTAGTACTACCGGGATGAATCGTGAGAGGAGATTCATGTGCCTCCTTAAGAATCAATTGTCGCAGATGTTGATTCTTGGGAACCGCCAAACGATTCTTAAAGAAAACAACACCACGATCATCCATAGAGAAACATCCACCAACTCCCTTCTTAATGTTTCTCTTGATGCGGATAACACCCCTATCAAACTTCTGGTCAGTAATGATCTGATCCTCGAGGGTAGGTTTCGCCACCAAGGTAGAAAGGAATCCGTGAGGAGCAATGTGAAGATTAAGCTTACAGAATTCCTCATGGAGAAGTGGTTGACCCTGCTGCAACATGAGATTATTGCAATAGGATTTACGACTTAGCACATCAGCCATGACATTAGCTTTGCCTGGGGTGTAGGTAATCCCTAGATCATAATCTGTGATTAACTCCAACCAACGTCTTTGCCTAAGGTTCAAATCTGGTTGGGTGAAGATATACTTGAGACTCTGGTGATCGGTGTAGATCTCGCAACGTTTACCAAGAAGGTAATGTCGCCAGGTCTTGAGTGCATAGACTACGGCTGCAAGCTCTAGATCATGTGTAGGATAATTCTCCTCATGTGGATGCAACTGTCGAGATGCATAGGCAATCACATGACGATCCTGCATAAGAATGCAACCTAGTCCCTGTCGTGAGGCATCACAATAGATAACAAAGTCTTTAGTGAAATCCGGTGGCACAAGTATGGGAGCAGAAGTCAGGCGTCTTTTCAGTTCCTGAAAACTGTACTCACACTATGGGGACCACTCGAACTTTTTATCTTTCTTGAGAAGTTCCCTGAGAGGTTTGGCCACTTTAGAGAAGTTTTCAACAAAGCAGCGACAATAGCTGGCTAGACCAAGGAAACTCCTAACTTGTTTAATGGTTTCGGGTGGAGTCCAATCGAGAATGGCCTTAACTCTCTCGGGGTTGACAGCAATGCCCTTACCAGAGATCACGTGGCCTAGATAGGTCACTTCTGGCAACCAAAATTCACAGTTGGAGAACTTGGCATAAAGGCGGTGCTCTCTGAGTTTTTCTAACACAAGTCTAAGATGTTCGGCATGCTCTTCCTCGTTCTTCGAGTAAATAAGAATATCATCGAGGTAAACCACGACGAACTTATCTAAGTACTCCATGAAGATCGAGTTCATCAAGCGGGAGAAAGTAGCTAGGGCGTTGGTTAGACCGAAGGACATGACGGTGTACTCGTACTGACCATAACGAGTGACAAAAGTCGTTTTGGGAATGTCCCCATTTCTGATCTTGATTTGGTGGTAGCTTAACCTCAAATCCATCTTAGAAAAGACTGAGGATCCAGCGAGCTAATCATACAGGTCGTTGATCCTGGGGAGCGGATACTTGTTCTTTATCGTGACCAAATTAACGGGACGATAATCTACAACCATCCGATCCATACCATCCTTCTTGTTGACGAAGAGGACGGGGTAAGCCCAAGGAGAAGAACTGGGACGGATGAAACCCTTTTGCAAGGACTCATCAAGTTGTTTCTTAAGCTCGGCTAGTTCTAAGGGTGCCATTTTGTAAGGTCTCCTAGAGATTGGAGCAGTTCCTGGGATAAGATCTATGACGAACTCTATATCTCTATCGGGTGGAACACCTGGCAGTTCCTCTGGAAAGGCATCTGGAAAATCACGGACTACCGGGATATCTTCAAGGTCTGGAAGAGGGCTGGCATTAAGAGAATAGAGTTGACGCTTTGCAACTCTGGTGGAGACAGTGACTATCTTACCCGATGGGTGTGTAAGCTGAACAGACCTGGTGAAACAATCAATCTTGGCATGATGAGCTGTCATCCAGTCCATACCCAAGATGATGTTAATATCCGAAGACTTGAGATATAACAAGGAAGCAAGGAATACAAGTCTGTCAACAAGGATTTCATTGCCATAACTTATCCTAGAGGTTTGCCATTTGGATCCTGGAGTTTGAATAAGTAGTGGGGAGGGCATATCACAAAATGACATGTCATGCAAGCGGGCATAGCTTTCAGAAATAAAGGAATGGGACACTCCAGTATTGAACAAAACCGATGCTGGATGACAGTTGACAAGGAGTGTACCAAGAACGACATCTGGATCATCATGAGCGTCTTTAGCTGAGACGTGATGCACACGTCCATGTTTAAGGTGAGCTGACTTGGCACTGATCATCTTGCGTGATGGCTTACCATGGCCAATAGACTTCTCGGGCTGGGGTGGAGCAACACTGGTCTGAGTGCAAATACGGGCAATATGGCCAGGCTCTCCGCACTTGTAACAAATCTTGGAGGTACGATGTGGACCTGCATTGGCAGGAGGTCCACCAATAGGCCTGGGTGGAGCATACTGCTAAACTGGATGAGGTGCCACATAAGATGGCCTCGGTACATATCCGGGTGGAAGAGCGGAGTTCGGAACCCAAATTCGGCGCTTCTGAGAACTAGAACCGGAGGAAGATCCCAAATCACGGGTGTGCTTACAAGACTCCTCGTAAGTGAGCTAAGCTGTCTCTACATTAATAGCCTTGTTCACAAGAGCCTGGAACGTGTTGCAATGGTGCAAGTGGAGATCACATCGCAACTTGGGGTTGAGACCCTTCCGGAACCTAGCCTGCTTCTTGGCGTCCATGGACACCTCTTCTGTGGCATAGCGGGCGAGGTTCTCAAACTCTCTACTGTAAGCATCAACAGCCATCTTACTCTGGGTGAAACTACAAAACTCTTCTCCCTTGCGATCAATGAGGGCCTGGGGAATATGATGCTCGCGAAAAGCCTCAATGAAATCCCTCCAGGTAGGAGTCTGCCAGTTGGGAGCATAGCCTCATAGTTCTGCCAACAAAGACTAGAAGGACCTTCCAGGTGGTATGTGGCATAGGTGACCTTGTCATCTTCAGCTACGTTCGCAGAACACAGCTTATGAGTGATGCTACGGAGCCAGTCATCTGCATCGAGTGGCTCGATGGAATGATGAAAGGTAGGTGGGTGCAAGCGAATGAAGTCATGAATGGTCGCAGACTTATTGGACTGATGTGCGGTGTTCTCCTCAATACGTGCCAACAAGCGGTTAGACTCACGCTTGTTCCTCTCCATCTCTAACATGAACTCTGCCAACGAAGGCTGGTCGGGAGGATCCTCATCCCTACCATCTCCGTGGTTCTAGCTACGAGCAATAGAACTTCGCTTAACTGATGACATCCTGAGAAACGAAACCAAGGACAGATCAGCATCTACTATAGACTGTAGAATGTAGGACAAGGAAATTAGTAACTCTCGAACTCCTAGGGAAATTCCGGCAGCATAACGGCAGTAAAATGCTCAGAATGAGACATCCTGCTAAAATGGAGTAGTAAAACAACTCAACATCACCACTCAAGGTTCTGAGATCACACTATACACACTACACCGGAAGTACTCGAAACTGGGATATGACTCTGACCAACCAATCCTATGGGACTACGGAGTAGTAACACGTGATCTTGATAGACGGAAGAGAAGCCTAGTTCCTTAACCCCGTCGGAAAGATAGGATGACTCGGATCAGAAGGCCATGAGGTATAAGGAGTAAAAAGAGCCTTACGTTCCTTCCCACAATCAATTCCCTTACATAACTAAAGAACTTCTAGACTCAACTTCGACCAGTTTGGCTTGGTAATCCTACAGGCAGTCAGGCTCTGATACCAAAGCTGTCAGGACCCCGACTCAATGCCACATCGATCTAGCATGTAACACCTCATATCACTTTGCGGCCTCACACACGGTATCCCCACGGGTGTCGCCTTACCTTTGCCCGGGACCGTTTGCGCCTTTTGGCACACGTATATGATAGTGTCGCTAGCATCCATATGATAAGGAGCCTGGGCTAACATGGCTAGTCGTAAACCCAAAGTGGCACAAACTTACAGGGACAGGCATCCATGACCCAACATCGAACGTGTCGGTCATCATCGAGTGAATCGAGGCTGTAGCACTGGGCTAACAGGACTCTGGTGAACCGGGCTGTAGCGGGCTAACAGGACTCCGGTATTCATCGCGTGACATTTCCCCGAAGGGACAGACACAGGAACGAAGAAGGACACATGCCGGCCAGCCTAAGTGTTCCGGAGCAGTAGCACGCTACCATGGCTCAATGGAAGCACTAGGAGACATTTCCCGGTAAGAGAGGCTACTAAGGATAACCAACTAGATAGTCAGATCCCACACATAGCAATACACATTACACGTACGCATAACATGCAAGTATGTGCTGTACAACATGGCATCACAACAAAACTCAACAACTCATATAGATAAGGCTCAAAGAGCCAACATAGCATTATTGCAAACAGGGGTCACAAGACCCATCATACAGAGCATAAAAGCAGCAAGCGGAAGCATTACATGTTTGGGTACAGACATCTACAAATGAAAAAGGCTGAAGAGCCTGACTACCTACAATATCCGATCAAGATCGTAGCTAAGGTACAAGCTACTTGTCGAAGTCCACGAGAACACTAGTAAGACCGAAGTCTCCGCTGCAAAAACATAAATAAAGCAACATGAGTACAAAGGTACTTAGCAAGACTTACGTCAGATCCTATCATACATGCATTTGTATCAAGAGGGTAATGTGGGGCTTAGTTGCAGCAAGCCAGCTTTGACTTTGTGGCTAACCTGTTCTACGACTACCAGAACTTCTTTGAGGTGATATGGCGCACACGAGTCCACTAATCACCACACAATACACTACTATGGATTCATCCCCGTCTCCCTACGAGAAGGCCATCCATAGCACTCACACCTGTCTTGAGCATTTTATAGTATCCACTTCAAGTTGTCTATGTACCATGTAAGCATCCAAGAAGTCCATAACCGCGGACCGGGCTATTCGAATAGATCATGTTAACCCTACAGGGGTGTACTTCTTCACACACGCTCTCGCCACTTACTGCCATGTACACGTCATGTATCTCGGCAACCTTCAAGCGGAAGCCTGGCGAGGGTGTCGGCCACGACCTGACTAACCACACAAGACTCTAGTCCAGGTTTATCGCCTATTCGGGTTCCATCCGCAAGGAGATCCGGCTGGGGTGTCGCTCACGGCCCCAAATGATGTGTGCAGGGTTCCCAAGCCCACCTCGCCGGATGGATCTATGCTTGGTACACCATGCCACTTGTGCCTAGTCTGTGCCAAGCCCACCTGGTCGAGTGCCACGTGGTAGACTACTAACACTACCTACAAACACCAAAAACTAGTTGCGACTCCTGGACAGAGATCAAGTTGGTTAATAAGTCGAGAAGGGCACTTAAGCATTCCAATGTGTGGTAGTATCGAGTCATTGGACGACATACACAGAACTCAGTGCTTAAGGACGGTTCCAGTGAGACAACCCACCATGTACTCCTACAAGGCCTATCACCGCTACCTTTACCAAATCGTGTTCACACGTTCACTCTCAGCATCAGAACATAGAGCACTGTACTCCAATTCATTCCCAATGAATCAGACCTGACACACTCTAAGCAATAGCAGGCATGGCATGGTAGGAACACAACAATGGCTTCAATCAACTCCTACACATGCTAGTGGGTTTCAACTATTTACTGTGGCAATGACAGGTCATTCAGAGGAATGGGTTCAACTACCGCGGCACAAAGTAGCAGATGAATCGTTGTTGTCCTAATGCAATAACAAGGAGCAGGAGCGATAGAGTAGGATTTTATCGGAATGAACAAGGGGGTTTGCTTGCCTGGTATATCAACAAGGAAGGCACTGCTCCTCAGACAGGTACTCTGGAACGGTCTCCGGAGCAGGACCTATCGAGAAGGAACGGTGTCGATAATCAATACACAAGCATATGCAACAATATGATACATGAATATGGCATGAAGATGTGATGCTGTTTGTGCTAATGCTGTTAGCATTCATTTGGTTGAAGTCCATTTGAACCAAGAGTTCAAATGCAACTCCTAATTAAGCTCTTATATATGCAATTTTAGTGTTTCACTTATACAGTAGGTATAAGTTGGTTTGTCATGCATGAAACTAGTACAGATGGAAAGATTGCATTTTTCTAATAATTTTTCATATATAAATTATTTCAATCTGAGTTACGGTTGAATTTCTATGATTTTTTTAAGTTTGAAACATTTTCTGGAATTTCCTGAGTTAAAATAATTCCAGAAAATATTATTGCGTCAGCATGACGTCAGCACTGCGTCAGCAGTCAACCTGGGTCAAACCTGACATGTGGGGGCCACACGTCAGTGACACAGTGGTTAAGCCCGGGTCAAACCCGCACTGACCAGGGTTTGACTTGCCCTGGGGCCCACGGTCAGCGGCTGGTGGGGTGGTTTAGGCTCCGGGATTAGGCGCTAATCACAGCCACGTCGGCCTCACCGGAGTTTGGCCGGCGACAACCTCGAGCCGCGGCGGCAACTCGCCAGACTTGCGCTACGAGCGGCGGATGGACGCGCGGAGACCACCTGGGCGTAGCCCGTCGTCGTCCGCATCCAGGGAAGCAGGTGGGAGGCTGTGGGGGCGCCGGAGCTCGCCGGAGCGGAGCTCGCAGCGGCGGCCGGAGCACGGCTTCGAGCGGGAGCGGGCTGCGGGGCATGGGGAGGCCACCCGAGGGGCTCTGCGGCACCCTCGTGGCACCAAGAGCACGCCCGTGTGCTCAGGTGCGACTAACGCGCGCTAGAACGGCAGCAGCGACATGACCGGCGGCGAGGAGCTACGGCCATGGCAGGGAAGGGGGCTACGACGCGGGAACGGAAGAACGGGGAAAGGGAAACGGAGCAGAGGCTCACTTCGGACTCGACGGTGTCGACGGCGAGCTCGGGGAAGGGCTGGAGTCGGTGGTGCGGCGAGGCGGATCTCCGGCGTCGGGAGGTTGAAGACGGCAGCGATGGCGACTCTCCAGGGCCTCCCTAGGCGCGTGGCTTGACGGAGAGGTAGCCGGCGATGTGGCGGAGCTTCTAGGCTGGTCGGAGAGGCGAGGGGGAGGCGGTGGCTACGGTAACGGCGAACGGCAACGACGACAGTGTTCAGGCGGTCGCGCGGGAGAGAACCAGGGGAAAAAGGGAGAGCGAGGGAGAGGGAGAGAGGTGCGGGGCGGTGCGTGGCGTCGTCCAGGGCGTCCAGGGCGACGAGAGGGAGGAGCAGGAGGTGGCGGGAGACGTGGCCGCGGGCGAGCGCGCGCGCGACACGCACAGTGCCAGTAGGCACGAGGAAGAAGACAGAGGAGGAGGCGGGCTGGGCTGGCCAACTGGGCCGGCCAGGCCGCACAGTGCTGGGCCAGCACAGGAGCTGGCCGCAGGTAAGTTTGCTCCTGTTTTGTTTTCTCTTCTATTTTTTGACATTTGTTTGATTTCATAATAATACTAATTCATTTTATTTTCTTCTGTCAATTTTTGTAGGAACTAGTTGGATTGCTCCAAAACTCCTCACCAATTAACAGAATTTTTGGACATATATTATATATATAACAATATATATCCAAAGCAATTAATTACTAGATTAATTCCAAATGCCCAAAATAAATACTTATGAGCTCCTAAAAATATTGGTTTGATTTTTATCTCTGTCCAATATTTTCAGAGAGCAACATGAGCATTTTCTTGGACCTTTTTGGAGCAATTTTTATTTGGGTCATTTCCAAAAATGATTCTGAAGGTTTCACAAATCCCCATTTCAAATTTAAATGGAATTTAAACATGATGCACAATTGACTAGCTAGCCTCGAGCATACCAGAACTAGGGATGTGACAACTCGCCCCCACTTGAAAGAATCTCGTCCCGAGATTCAGGGGTCGACGGAAAGAAAGTGGGGTACTCCAGTCGAAGACGATCTTCTCGCTCCCAAGTAGCTTCTCTCTCGGAATGATGAGACCACTGAACCTTGAGGAACTTGATGTTCTGACGTCGGGTAACACGCTCTGCTTGATCAAGAATGCGAACCGGGTACTCTCGGTATGTGAGGTTATCTTGGAGATCAAGCATTTCGTGGTCCACTCCGCGGATGGGATCCGAGAAGCAACGCCTGAGTTGAGAGACGTGGAAGACATCATGAACTCGAGAAAGATGTGGGGGTAGTTCCAACTGGTAGGCAACCTCTCCTCGTTTAGCGAGAATGCGAAAAAGGACCAATGTAACGAGGAGCCAACTTGCCCTTGATACCGAAGCGATGGGTACCCTTCAAAGGAGTAACCCGAAGGTAAGCTTTGTCACCAACTTCATAAGTCATATCCTTATGCTGACGATCATACTGGCTCTTTTGACGAGACTGGGTTGTTTTCAAATTCTCACGAATGATGCGAACTTGCTCCTCTGCCTCCTGGATCATGTCCGGTCCAAAGAATTGTCTTTCACCGGTTTCTGACCAGTTCAAAGGTGTTCGACATCTTCGTCCATACAGAATCTCAAAAGGAGCTTTCTTGAGGCTGGATTGATAGCTATTGTTATAAGCAAACTCGGCAAAAGGAAGACATTTCTCCCAATCCATACCGAATGAGATAACGCAAGCTCTAAGCATGTCTTCGAGAATTTGGTTGACCCTTTCCACCTGACCACTCGACTGAGGGTGGAAAGCGGTACTGAAGGAAAGATGGGTTCCCATGGCAGTTTGGAAACTCTCCCAGAAATGAGAAGTGAAAAGACTACCACGATCTGAATTGATCTCTAGTGGAACACCATGAAGTGACACTATTCGAGAAATATATAAGTCAGCGAGCTGACTAGCGGTGATATTCTCTCGAACAGGAAGGAAGTGAGCCACTTTGGAAAGACGGTCAATGACTACGAAGATAGCGTTATTCCCTTTCTTGGTCCTGGGAAAGCCGGTGATGAAATCCAAACCAACTTTATCCCATTTCCACTCAGGACTAGCTAAAGGCTGAAGGGTGCTAGCAGGTCTTTGATGCTCTGCCTTAACGCGACGACAAACATCACATTTAGCAATGAACTCAGCGATTTCTCTCTTCATCCTAGTCCACCAGAACCTCTAGCGTAGGTCCTGATACATCTTAGTACTACCGGGATGAATCGTGAGAGGAGATTCATGTGCCTCCTTAAGAATCAATTGTCGCAGATGTTGATTCTTGGGAACCACCAAGCGATTCTTAAAGAAAACAACACCACGATCATCCATAGAGAAACATCCACCAACTCCCTTCTTAATGTTTCTCTTGATGCGGATAACACCCCTATCAAACTTCTGGTCAGTAATGATCTGATCCTCGAGGGTAGGTTTCGCCACCAAGGTAGAAAGGAATCCGTGAGGAGCAATGTGAAGATTAAGCTTACAGAATTCCTCATGGAGAAGTGGTTGACCCTGCTGCAACATGAGATTATTGCAATAGGATTTACGACTTAGCGCATCAGCCATGACATTAGCTTTGCCTGGGGTGCAGGTAATCCCTAGATCATAATCTGTGATTAACTCCAACCAACGTCTTTGCCTAAGGTTCAAATCTGGTTGGGTGAAGATATACTTGAGACTCTGGTGATCGGTGTAGATCTCGCAACGTTTACCAAGAAGGTAATGTCGCTAGGTCTTGAGTGCATAGACTACGGCTGCAAGCTCTAGATCATGTGTAGGATAATTCTCCTCATGTGGATGCAACTGTCGAGATGCATGGGCAATCACATGACGATCCTGCATAAGAATGCAACCTAGTCCCTGTCGTGAGGCATCACAATAGATAACAAAGTCTTTAGTGAAATCCGGTGGCACAAGTATGGGAGCAGAAGTCAGGCGTCTTTTCAGTTCCTGAAAACTGTACTCACACTGTGGGAGTATTGATCCTAGTATGTGTGCCGTGTAGTCCAAAGCATATAAATAGAGTGCACACATCTAGAGGGAGCCTGTCTATATTTTGTAGATGGTGGGTTTGCTTATGTTCATTTTGTATCCTTATATGCAAATCCTGTATTGTCATCGATCCACCAAAAAGGGGAGATTGTAAGGG
This sequence comes from Triticum dicoccoides, assembly GCF_002162155.2. NCBI lineage: Eukaryota > Viridiplantae > Streptophyta > Magnoliopsida > Poales > Poaceae > Triticum > Triticum dicoccoides. The sequence continues at coordinate 152,930,335 of NC_041393.1, read as the reverse complement.
CATATTTCTCCCTATGTGGTTTTGGTGATTGATGACAATGCATTTGCGGACTAATCGTGTGCATTGAGCATTTCAGATATCTCATGTCTAGACACAAGACGATTCGGTGCCCCTCGGAGCCTAGTGAAGACAGCGTTTCTCTATGTTTCCTTTCGGTGGATTTGAGTCGTAGGAAAGCCGTACTATTAAGAGGGGGTCCGCTTCGGAAAGGTTAGGGTGGAATCAACACGTACACGTCTATTCCTTTGCACCACCTTTACTTTGCTTCTTTGGAGCACCAACCGTTTATCCGTGTCTTTCCAAAATGAAGGACTCCAAGTGGTATTGTGTTGTGGCATGCAGTAGTACTGCTCAAGGGAGCAGTAGTACCGCAGAGGCCCACGGTAGCACCGGCCAGGGATGCGGTAGTTCCGCGAGATGCGGTAGTACTGCTCCTCGGGCGCGGTAGTACCGTGGCCTCAAGCCCAACACGGTAACACGCGCGGAAGTAGGGGAGGATGTAATTTTTTACATCCGCGCCCTACGCGGTAGTACCGCTCCCTGCATGTGGTAGTACCGTGTCAAATTTTTGCACAGATCTAAACTCAGTGGAAGTAGCCACGGATGTAATTTTATTAGTCCGTGCCTTCCCAGCCTAGACAAACCCTGCCTTGCGGTAGTACCGCTCCGACGGTTCTACCGCTCATTGCGTCAATGCAATAGGGCCTCGTCTGGTCTCTACTGCGGGAGTGGTAGTACCGCAAGGCCTTGCGGTAGTACCGCATGTCGCGGGATGAATAAGTGGATAACGGTTGGATTTTTCCTCTCACTATATAAGGGGGGTCTTCTTCTCCAAGTCGACCACCTCTTCCATCCCTAAGCTCCATTGTTGCTCCAAGCTCCATTTTCACCCGATCTCTCTCCCTGGCCAATCAAACTTGTTGATTCTCTAGGGATTGGTCGAGAAGGCCCCGGTCTACACTTCCACCAAGAGAAATTTGATTCCCCCACTAATCCCTTGCGGATCTTGTTACTCTTTGGTGTTTGAGCAGCCTAGATGGTTGAGGTCACCGCAGAGCCATATTCCATTGTAGTGAAGCTTCGTGGTGTCGTTGGGAGCCTCCAATTAAGTTGTGGAGATTGCCCCAACCTTGTTTGTAAAGGTTTGGTCGCCGCCTCCAAGGGCACCAATAGTGGAATCACGGCATTTCGCATTGTGTGAGGGCGTGAGGAGAATACGGTGGCCCTAGTGGCTTCTTGGGGAGCATAGTGCCTCCACACCGCTCCAACAGAGACGTACTTCCCCTCAAAGGGAAGGACTTCGGTAACACATCCTCGTCTCCACCGGTTCCACTCTTGGTTATCTCTCACCTTTACTTGTGCAAGCTTATATTGTGTTGTATCCCTTGCTTGCTTGTGTGCTTGTTGTTGTTGCATCATATAGGTTGCTCACCTAGTTGCATATTTAGACAACCTTTTTTGATGCAAAGTTTAATTTGGTAAAGAAAAGCTAAAAATTGTTAGTTGCCTATTCACCCTCCCCTCTAGTCAACTATATCGATCCTTTCAAATGTCGAGGCTCACAAATTTGCAAAGCACGCGTTACCCTCGGCTTTGGTCACCATTTTTGGTTAGGCAATCCAGGAAATTTGGATTTCGTCCCTGTAAACCTTGTGACGGGTGAATAAAGCTTTGTGAGTTTGCCTAAAAAAATTTCCACCCTCTTCAGATTGCGACAAGTGGCATGCTGCATGTGAGTCACTTGTCGCAACCTGGGAGTTTTTTTTGTAGATCCATTTATTCAAAATGTTTTATCTCTTAAACCGTGCATTCAAATCTCAAACCGTTTTCATCGTTGGATTCCTCGCATCAAGATCTTCAACACTAGATCCCATGTTGATAGATTTTGGCGAACTTTTTTTTCACAAAAAAACTCGAACAAAAAGCCGAACCAGGAGCACTTTTTTCTTTCCGAAAGGCACGATTGTGCCTCTCGTGGAAGCAAAACCGTGCCTCTCACAGAAGGAGAAAAAAAGAAAGAGAAAACACGTTTTTTCCCGTTTCCATGAGGCACAGCCGTGCCTTTCACGGAAGATTTTTTTTAGAAAAGGCGCCTTTTTCTGTTTACGAGAGGCACTGCCATGCCTCTCGCGGAAGCAAATCCATGCCTCTCGCAAAAGTAAAACCTTGCCTCTTGCGGAAGCAAAATAAAAACGCTTTTTCACGCAATTTTTTTGTCGAAAAGCCAAGAAAAAACGGTAGAAAACCAAAAAGCCAAAAACGCGTGTGAAAAAACAAAATAAAAAACACAATTCGGAGGCAGTGCTCAGAGCACGACACATGGCGGCGGCAGAGAGCGCGCTCACTCTCTTCCCACCCCAAGTGACCCTTGGGGAGGCTCCCGAAGAAGCGCACTCAATTAGTGACCCACCATGTCCACCCTGTAGGATGTTGATCCGTCTTTTGAGTGATTCCCATTAAAAATTCAGCATCTATTGATCATCTTGACGCTGAGAGGTGGGGGACCTAGCATCTTCAAGAATCCTATGTTCTTCGTCGTCATCTAGTGAGCAGCCGATGGAGTGAAGAGGACGAAGTTGACTGGCGCTGGGAGAGAGGGTGCATGTGGACATCCTGAGGCTCGTTGGAGAGTAGATAGCAGGAGTAGGGCGTAGAGGCAACTCACCTGCACCGTCGTCGAGCTGTGAGTCATGCCGCTTCTCGTCTCATCTCGAGCGCCGCTATGGACGTGTTTGGTTAGGTGCATGGATGTAATTTTGGACCGTTTGGTCAGGTAGGTTGCATCAAAATCTTGGCTCACGCGAATATCAAACCACCTCTTAGTTAGGCCTCTGAGTAACAATAGAATCATCAGTTTCCACTCAACCAGTCTTGTCTCGTGCAAGCAGGGGCAACGCGATGCCCAGCTCACATGAATAGTAAGATGAAACATGCTTGCATGCGTCCCCAAAAAACCGATGGGAGTAATACGGTCATCTCTTGCCGACTGTCTCGCCCTATTTACCTTCCTTCGGCTCACCATCTGAACCCGCACCATCACTTCCCTTTCCCCTTCGAGCACTTCCTCCTAGGATTCTTCTTCATCGACAAGTAGGTAAGTTGCGCCATCTTCCCCGGTCGACGGTGGTCGGCAATGACGATTCTTCTTCCTCCTCTTCTCCGAGTTGTTCACTGACTCCGCCTCGCTACTCCGATGGCTATAAGTAACATCACTCCCTACTCGTTGTAGAGTAGATTTGTGACCTTGTTGTAGCTTAGATATGTGAGTATGTGGTAGATTAGAGTATTGCTTCATGGTGGTGTGTGAGGATGTGGTAGATCAGATACTAGTGATGCCGTTTTGGTCGTATGGTAGGTTTTGGTTGTCGTTAATGATGATTCTCATAGTGTTTTGGTAGATGTAAATGTTTTCCATGTCAGTTGAATGCTAGTTTGGTGCATGTGGTAGTGTGGTGAGATTGATGACCAGTCCATGCTAGTTTGGAGGATGTGCTAGATAAAGAATTTGCCATCCGGATGTGATTTTGAGGGGAAGAGTAAGGGATAAGACGGGGCTTGCATTGTTCCCTCAGATTGCCATAGGGATCGAAACTTTTGTGTGCTTTGCGCAGGGGGTGCAATGGAACGAACAATGCACCCGCCGCAATTGTCACGTGTCACCGTGTTGAGATTTGTGCCTGGGATTGTACGCACGAGAGATCGGCTTCCAGAGAACGTTTACTATACATCATTTCCGTATAAGTATATGGTGGAAACATTTCCTATGTGATGAACTAATGCTGTTGGATCGATCAGTTTCCATGTGATCGTGCAAGAGTAGGTTTGAATTTTGTCGATAGACGCCCTTGCTAAATGGGTGTTCTTCCTTGTTTTACAAAGGTGGATTTGCAAGATCCCTCAAAGAAGAAAAAAGGTGGATTTGCAAGATTCATCGGAAAGTCTAGAGCTCGGTCCATGCAACGCAGAAACAAATTACCAGCAACAATTCAAACATATCCATGCACTCCTTGACTAAACGCGAGCATCGTACAATTATTGTGCTCAAATCTGCCAGCGATAACCAGCGCTCATTAACCACTGTTTCCATCGGGTAAGAGCGAGCACTAATCGCGGGATCCAGCGCCCCTGACAGCGGGCATTCATTCCAAGCACAGATTGCTCACCACAGCAGAAACACGACGACCGGCACGGCCACCGCCACCACCGCGCCGAGGCTCCACGGCTCCGAGTCGCTGGCGCCACTCTTGTGCTCGTCGGCAGGCGGCTGGTCTCCGTCCGCACCTGGTCCTTCCGCCGGCGTCTCCACCACGGGCGTTGGGGAAGGCACGGGCTCTTTGGCCGGCTCCGGCGGTGGCGCGGTGTGGTTCTTTGGCGACGGAGGCAGGGCCGCCGGGGCCGTAGCAGGTGCAGGGGCCACGACCGGCGCCAGAGGAGCAGGCGCAGGCGCCTTGGGAGCAGGAGCCGGGGCCGGCGGCGTGGGCACCTTCGCCTCGGCGGTGAAGGACGAGATGACGTCGCTCACCTGCAGCACGGCGATGTCCCAGGGCACCTCCTTGACCGACTTCACGTAGAACACGGCGGCGGTCCCGTTCACCCCCTCCGCTGGCCGGAACGACACGTGGCCGTCCTTGCCGCCCCGCGTGATGTTGACGATGCCGGCGGACCCCGGCGCGCCGTGGGCCTGGTAGAGGCTGGCGGCCTGCCTGAACCCGCCGTCGAGGGTACGGAGCCTGGCGTCGCCGAGGTAGTCGAGGAGGACGTGCAGGGAGAGCACGCGCGCGAGGGCGTCCGGCTGGAGGCGACGCTCCGCGAGCTGCGCCACGGCGGCGTTGTCGACGGCGAGGACGGTGACGGGGGAGCGCCCGTCGATCTCGGCGCTGAGGTTCGCGGCGGCCAGGGCGGCGCTGAACTGGGCGAAGTCCGGGCTGGCGACGGTGAGGATGTCCGTGACGTTGTGCCGTCCGGCCTGGCCCTGGCACAGCGGGGACGCGCAGAGGAGCAGCAGCAGGAGGAAGGAGCAGGGGACGGCTCCGGTGGACGCCATGGTGCACCGCTGCGCGCCGGGGAAGGACTACTACCGCGCTCCTCCCGTGTCGCTCGCTGGGCCGCTGGTGTCTGGAGAGGGGGAGGAAGGGTTTAGGCCAGGCCCCTAGATATACTACGATGAAACTGCCGCGTGAGCCTCACGTGGTCCGACCGGAGCCAAAGCCACCGTGTGAGAGGCGATACGAGGTGGGGACACGTCGTCAGACGCGGGCGCGCACACGCCACTGTACATGGAGATACGCACGCACGAAGGGTGGGTGTGCATGCAGCAGGATATGGAAATGCTTAATAATGTTACTACGACAGTGAGTTAATGCTATATTTTTTCGATTGGGGTGAATCAATGCATGCAATTTGTGATGACCGGATGCTATTTGTGCGCCGCTTAGCTGGTGGCCGGTCCCGCTCTTTGCCTCTTTGGCAGCGGAGACAACCGGACGAAAGCTTTTGACGGTGCATGCATCAATGGTGGCCGTGGTAAAAATGGGAGATGATGAGAGATGTGTGGTAATGAGCCTTGTTTGGATGCCAAATCGGTGGCGTGCCATGGTCTGTCCTCTGCTACCAAACGTGCTTCTTGTGGCCGGACTACATAAATGGTTCCCTTTATCACATGGTTCCAAAGGTGTGCGTGGCGAGGCGTCTACTGGGGAGAGGAATGCTTTCACGCTGCTAGCTGGAGAAGATTGGACTGTCTAGTGACATTTGTACACACGATCGACCTAGCTAGAGTGTCACAAGAAACTAGAAACGGAAACAAATGTACACGGCCTCCTTTAAGACAGTGTGGTAAAGTGGTAACCGCGGCTCTTTCCTGGAAACTTCGCTGGGCTCTACCTGCCTAGTACTTCCTCCGTTCCTAAATATTTATCTTTCTAGAGATTTCAACAAGTGACTACATACGGAGCAAAATGAGTGAATCTACACTCTAAAATATGTCTATATACATTCGTATGTGATAGTCCATTTGAAATTCTAAAAAGACAAATATTTAGGAACGGTGGAAGTACGTTTTTTTGGAGTTACGTTGGTCATGCTGGTTTGGGGTTCCTTCGCTGCTACTTAACTCGGCCCATTTCAGCAACCCCTCATTTTTTTTGAGAGAGTAGCTAGCTAGGGTTCGTCGCCGACGGTGGAAGCAAAGTTTGGGGAGAAGAGATCGGTCCAGACTCCAGATCGGATCCGGAATTCCGGCAACCCCTCATTTGAAAAGTGTGTATATACCATCTTATCTCTGTTAACGATCCCTCAAAAAAAATCTCTCTGTTAACTGCTAAGCAACCACCACACTACTATTTCGTGACCACGGTATCCCTTTGGGTCCGAGTCGCTCTCGTCGGGGCGACAACCAAACATTAGCCTCCGCCATGCCCTACCCTTTTTCCCTCTCCCTTGTTACCACCAGTGGAGGCTATCGGGAAACTGTATCGCCACCGATGAAGGTGGCAGTGAGGTCCTCGGCGCTCTGCTCTCGAGTACATATCAAGTGCTCCAGCCCCTCAAGTGCTCCTATAATACAAGCTCCCGTGAACCGCTGGATTTGAGATCCAAGGGTCATGTGAGGAGCTTCGGCAAAATCGCAAAAAAGAACTTTAGGAGGCAGATAATTGCGTGCAAGTCCAACATCTCGACTGGTAACCCTGGGATCTTAGATCCAACGGCCCCACGGGAGTTTGTATCATGGGAGCACCTGATATGACCCCCTCTAATCTCTAGTGCAGGCTCGAGAAGACGAGGTGATTGCCTTGGGTGGAGAAGGTGAAACCCCTCCACGACAAGCGAAACTCGATGGTGATGGTCGTTCCCTTGTGCGAGCGGAGGGTGATTGGCGTGGACCGTTCTAGCAGTACTCATTCCAGATCTCAAGGCCCCGGGGTCTTGAACCTCTCAAGCAGCCTCAGCCTTGCCAGATCTAGACACTGTGGTGTTCATCTGTCGGATCTGCGCTTGTCGGGGTGGTGATGGTGGGGGTGGAGGCCAGAAGAATCCCCGGTTGGCAATGTTAGCCCGACCGTGGCAACGCTCATGGGTGTCGTCGCCTACTTGGCGACGTCGAGGTATAATCCCTCCCCTTCCCTCACCTTCTCATGTCCCGGACGAAAACCCAAATCGCTCCTGGATTGGGCGACTATGGTGTTGTGAGCACCGTTGCCTCACCTCCTTGAGGTGTTGGTTTATTGAGATGGGTGTGTGTTGGTTTGCTTGGTCCGGTTGGCCGGCTGGTGGTAGCGGTGTGGTACGAGTGTCCCTGGAGGTGCCAGAGTCTTGTTGGGCCTAGTGTTCCCTACGACAATTCATTTTTGTTATTTTATAATTCTCCACACAGGCTTGTTAGCGTTGGTACCATTGTGTCTAGCTAGGGAAGGGATATAGTTTTGCTCCCTCGGCTGTAGTGGTGCATAAGGGTGGCAGAAGCACGGAGATCATCCCCGCGGGCACTATACCACTTCTCTGCACGGTCTCGGCTACTTTTTTAAAGTGCAACTTCTTCACTGGCATCCTAGTTGTGAACACTACTATAGAAATGGGCCTTAGAGGATATCCATGGAGGCGGTTAGCAGCCTAGAAATCTCTAGAGGTCTCGAATGACCTAGTGCAGGTGGTTATTTTGTTTAGAGAAATAAACTCAGGCGGCTCGGTAAAAGAAACTTCTTCAAACAATATTTTGGAGGCGGTTCTAGTGAAGGAACCGCTTAGAGTAACACCCAGCCACATGTGATTTCGGATACGAAACCGCTTCTATCTTGTTACTAACCATGGGTGGCAGCCTTTTCTCTTCTGTCTCACTTGATTCACCTCTATTCCTTTTTCCATTTCATTGTCTTCCTCAACAGCCATTGGTCAAAACCCCAGCATCCTCGCCCCGTCGCCACCTCCTCCTTCACGGTCAGCAGCACCGCCAGCCGGATCTAGAGCTCAGTTGTCACCGCCGACCGAGCACATTGACGCTTGAGTCGCCTACACATGACGCGTCTCACCCGAAATGAGACAAGCCCTGCCATCTACCCCCCGGTCGATGGGAACAGTGGTTGCGGCGGCGAGCAAAAGGCGAGTCAACACGGTTGGTTGGAGGAACCCAACAGGATAAGGCCGCCGCCGACATCCTCCATCGAGGCCTCCACCACCACTGTTGTCGATCTCGTAGACGAAGCTCCCGCATGTTACCAACCTTCATGTCAATGTAACTCTTTGGGGATGATGTTTTAGGCTTAGGATAATTATGTGTTTGTGTTAATTAGTTTCATATGTTAATTTTGTATATAGTCATGAACTCATGATAGGCGATTGGTGTTCTAGTAAGAAACATATCCTAAACTTCAATTTTAGCTTTTTGCGTATGATGAAAAAAAATCCCGTAATGCCGTCAGGCTTTAGGGTTTAGGCCTAAGAATTTGGTTGTAATACCATTGCAACCATCCTCTTAAGCCTAAACTCCCAATTATGTTGTAAATAGCTTTTAGGGTTTAGGCATGAGTTAAAATTCCCGCAATACTTTTTTCTTTGGTGCTCAAGTTTCATTTGCTTTCTGTGTCAACATGAAGAAGGGGCTCTGAAGCTTGCTTGGAAATCATTAGTGGCTCAACGGTCTTCTAAATATGAAGAGCATGGAATTGTTCCATATTATTCATGTTTAGAAGAAATAGGAGTCCCTAACGATTCAGAGGGACATTCTAGGCCCTCTTTATGCTTGCACACGGAGTATCTCGAACATCGACGCTTGAGATATACTCTTATGTATTAACAAAAGTTCAATAAATCCACACCCTTATGTATGACAACATAGACGACTAGTTGGATCGATAGTTGCAGCCATAGCTTATGGACTAATGGTGAAACTTGTAACCTCTTGACATATCAAAGGTGTGGCTAGCTTTGGCAGGCATGTGTTGAAGAAGAACTAATATTCTTTAACTCATGTTGCAAGAGCAGTTATACCTTTTATGAGAACATAAGGTTCACTATGTTATCATGTCTATACATTTACCCCTCTCACCTCTAAATGAAAAACTTGGTAACAAGTGCTCTCTTGAAACAATATCACATTTCAAGCCACTGCATAAAAAGGGGTTACATATTTGATGTCTCTATATATAGTTTTTGCCTTATGCTCATCTATCGGATGTTTTGCCGCCTCCTGCTTCTTGGAGATGCTGAGAGAGTCCCTGGTTTGTACCATGACTCTGCTCAAGAAATGGTGAGCATGATCTGAATAAGTTTGGAGACTAGTGTCAGGTAGATCTTTTCAAGTAAATACATTGAATAAATATATGTCATATTTATCATCTTAATCTGTGTATACACTAGGGTATCATCACCACTTGTTCCACTGGCAATTGGATTGTAAAGCTGGATAGGGAGTAGTGAGCTAATCTTTCTCTCCCTCTCCTTCTCATAACGTGGCCTTCAATTTACTGAGGTATGTAATATATTCAAACTAGCTTTATACAATGTATGTACACATGTTTAGTTTGTAGCTGAAAATTATTTTAGACATGAAGAAACTATAATACACATCAAGAAGATATCTAGCCGTGATTGGTTCGATAGGGTGATAGGCGAGATTAGAATACTACTCAAGATGAAAATGGAACATGAAGAAGAGAGATTGATAAACTACTCGAGGTGAATAGGTGACATGAAGAGGAGAGATGGATAGAATACTCGAGATAATGAGGGGTATTTAGATCCTTGGATTTTAGAACTTTGTTTCATACATGTTGGTTGTGAACTATGTTGTATATGTTGGCTTGGAATGTATTATGAGATGCAATGGGCTTATGTGATGAATGAGAATGTGTGCGAACATATATGTGCATATGTGAGAATGTTCTATTTGTATTTTCAATTGTAGGATTGGCTAATAAAATGCATGCTCCAATTAAGAATTGTACGCGGTCCCAAACTTAAAACTACTTCGACCGATAAAGTATTCCAGCTAGTTT